>NC_135891.1:112602313-112981190 GCF_964194155.1 Cetorhinus maximus
GGAGGAGGGACACGGAGCCGGGGAGCGGGAGCGGGCCCGGGCCGCCGCCCAGCCTCATCCTGCACGATCCTGCCGTCGGTTCCTGCGTCCCAGCACCGGGCTGGCGGGCGGGCGGGACTTTCTGACTGTAACACCCAGACCCTGGGAAAGGTGCCGCACACAATCCCCTCCGGGCAACGACAGGCGGCCGGGAAACTGGGGCCCGGCCTCAGAAACCAGCAACCGACCCGTCACCGTCTCAGCGACCTTTATAGTCAATAAACACAGCCCATTCAACACAGCTCTCATTTCCCCGGACAACTAACCTCATTTCGCTGTATTAAGATCAAACAGAGTTTCCGCAGCTTGTCTGTTACCAAGTTTCTTTCAGTTAAAAAGAAACATGTCGAAGTTTTTCACTTCGCACTCATCAGGACACTTGGCAAGAGCCCCTACATGAGGGAAAACAACAAGAAGAGCCACACAGACTGGAAATGTTAACTCCCCCTCTCTCTCCCTCTCTCCCCTCTCTCTCTCCCCCTCTCTCCCCCCTCTCTCTCTCCCTCTCTCCCCCCTCTCTCTCTCCCTCCTCTCTCTCCCTCTCTCTCTCTCCCTCTCTCTCTCTCCCCCCTCCTCTCTCCCCCTCTCTCTCTCCCCCCCTCTCTCTCCCTCTCTCCCCCCTCTCTCCCTCCCTCTCTCTCTCTCCCCTCCCTCTCTCTCTCCCCCCTCCCTCTCCCTCTCTCTCTCCCCTCCCTCTCTCTCTCCCCTCCCTCTCTCTCTCCCCTCCCTCTCTCCCTCTCTCTCTCCCTCCCTCTCTCTCTCCTCTCCTCTCTCCCCCCCTCTCTCCCCCTCTCTCCCCCCTCTCTCTCCTCCCCCTCTCTCTCCCCCCCTCTCTCTCCCCCCCTCTCTCTCCCCCCCTCTCTCTCCCCCCCTCTCTCTCCCCCCCTCTCTCTCCCCCCCTCTCTCCCCGTCTCCCCCATCCCTCTTTCTTTCTTTCTCTCCCTCCCTCTTTCTCCCTCTCCCTCTCTCTTTCTCCCTCTCCCTCTCCACAGACGCTGTCAGACCTGCTGAGTTTTCTGTTTTTGCTTCAGATTTTCAGCATCCGCACTACTTCGCTTTTAACAATTTATACCGTATGTGAAGAGAGTGCTGATTGGTTGGCAAGTGGACTCTGATTGGTAGAGGCGTTTCCATGGAGAATGCACCAGTGATGGTGACTGACGGTGAACTGCCAAGCATTGTTTGAAATTTAAACCACGCAGCATGACCCTGATTGGTCAAGGCACTACCCTGAGGAATAAGTCAGTGAATGGCTGTCACTTATTTTGTTTAGCTGGAGCAGGCATAATGTGTGTATATGTTCTTTCTGGCTACAAAGAAAAGGGACCTGTGCATTAATATATGTAGCTTCCAATGCACGCAAATGTGCCACACTGCGAGCCCGAATGAAAATTTTAAATTAGTTGTCAGCATAATTCTTAACACACTGAGGATTATTTAGCAAATGTTATTCAACCGTGGAATTACATCTAATGTTGGACACTGTGTTTTGAGTTTTGCAAGCATGGGCTAGTAGGGTGCAGCCTATATCTTGCCCCTTACTTGACATACCAGTCGAGAAATCTGCCAGAGGTTCTCTACCACAGTCTGCCGCAAGCCTACCTTCATTGGGATTCTTACAGTTCCACACGTTATAAGATTGGTCTTACTGGCAACCTTGTAAATAAAGCCTGAGCCAGTTGCTCACCATAAGACTATAAGACATAGGAGCAGAAGTAGGCCATTCGGCCCATCGAGTCTGCTCCACCATTCAATGAGATCATGACTGATCTGATAATTCTCAACTCCAATTTCCTGCCTTTTCCCCAAAACCCTTGATTCACTTACTGATTAAAAATCTGTCTATCTCAGCCTTGAATATACTTAACAACCCAGCTTCTACAGACCTCTGTGGTGGAGAATTCCACAGATTTGCAACACTATGAGAGAAGAAATTCCTCCTCATCTCTGCCTTGAATGGGTGCCATCTTACTCTGAGATTATGACCTTTGCTCCTAGACTCTCCCACAAGGGGAAATAACCTCTCAGCATCTACCCTGTCAAGCCCCCTTAGAATCTTATATGTTTCAATAAGGTCGCCTCTCATTCTTCCAAACTCCAACGAGTACAGGCCCAACCGACTCAACATCTCCTCATAAGAAAATCGCTCTTTAACCGGGATCAACTTAGTGAACCTTCTCTAGATTGCCTCCAATGCCAGTGTATCTTTCCTTAGATAAGGGGATCAAAACTGTTCACAGTATTCCAGGTGTGGTCTAACTAACCGCTTGTATAGTTTTGGCAAGACTTCCCTATTTTTATCCTTCAGTCCCTTTGAAATAAAGGCCAACATTCCATTTGCCTTTCCTATTACCTGCTGAACTTGTATGCTAGCTTTTGCACGAGAACCCCCAAACACCTCTGTGCTGCAGCTTTCTGCAGTCTTTCTCCATTTAAATAATATTCAGCTCCTCTATTCTTTCTGTCAAAGTGCATAACCTCACATTTTCCCACATTATATTCCATCTGTCAAGTTTTTGCCCACTCACTTAACCTGTCTAAATCCCTCTGTAGTCTCTTCGTGTCATCCTCACCACTTGCCCTTTCACCTATTTTTGTGTCATCTGCAAACTTGGTGATAATACATTCACTTCCCTCATCCACATCATTAATATATATTGTAAATAATGCAGACCATGCAAGCTTAATGCTGAAATAGGGCGCATCAAAATCATCCTGCGGGATAATGGCTACCCTGATCAGATCATTTCGTGCTGCATATCACGCAAACCCATGGACGGGCCTAAGACCATCACCTTCAGCCCTGAAAAGTGCCCAGTTTACCTCAGATTACCCTGGAAGGGCAAGGTATCTCCAAAGCTTGAGCAACAGGTGAAGTTTACTGTTTCACCTTGCTACCATGCAGCAGCAACACGAGTGGTATACGCTGCTAACAGGATGCTACCACTAAACCAAAAAGACTTCCTGCCTATCACACAAATGAGTAATGTGGCATATGAATTTCGGTACCAGTGTGATGCTAGGTATGTAGGGCGTTTGTTCCAAAGACTGGCGGATCATATCAAACAGCATTTCCCAGCCGCTGTTCACAATGGGCAAAAAGCTTTCACATGGCTCTTTTTTCAGTTCTGTACTACCAAACAACTAAAGCTTCTTTTTATAAAGATATCTGACTGGATATATTTTTAAAACTGTATCTTAGCAGCCTATATGGTCTATACAACTTAATGGTAGCCAGTCATCAAATAAAAGCATCTGGAGTGTGGTTCTTAACTCATCAACGCCTTTGATCTAATCGTTCTTATTGACAATCCAATTCTTCTCATCCTGGCCTATTAGAAACCCAGGCATAAACCATGGATCTGTCAGAGTGGGCTGAATCTGAATAATTCGATTTGGTTGAATGTAAAAAGAGTGGTAAAGTACACCAAGACTCAACCAAAATAGAATTGAATGAGTTTTAAATTCAGTCTTTGTACAATCTCATCAAATTATTCAGATTCAGCCCACTCTGACAGATCAGTGGTTTATACCTGGGTTTCTAATGGGTTAGGTTAAGAAGAATTGGGTTGTCAATATGAATGATTAGATCAGAGGTGTTTGGCAATGTTCGGCAAGTCTTTATGTCTTCGTAGTCCTAAGTAGGTTAACTGTACATATTTATTTACAAGAATTATGTGCAAATATACAGTAAAGGGGTCAAGCTAGGAGGTGTCTCCATGCTTGCTCATGCACACGGCTCTGTCCAACACTAGACTGACCCCTAGGTGCGGGTCACGTGTTCTCTTATGTCACTCTGTGGGCAGTACCGTACTCAGTCCCACATTAACCCTGTATGTAGCAGACCCTTAAACTACAAGAGGAATTGATCAGTTAGGAATCATAATACAGATGTTTTTTATTTAATAACTGTCTCCCTTAAAGTTGTATATAACATACATGCTACGAAAATACATCTTCAAAATAAATAAATCTTCAAAGAAATATTCTGGGAGGAATGGGCAGCTGTTGCCTGTAGGACACTACATTTACTTCAAGAATAGTTGCAGCCATTTTCCTGAGATAAGCAGAATGCTCTCTGGTATAAATCCATTAACTGGTTTTACTGTACATTCCTGGCATTGCATTAGTGGAATAATGGTTTACAAATAAAGGGCAGAGCAAACTAGGATGAGTTTTACCCAATTTAAACAAATGATACGAATTGTATTACATCCTACTGCTATGATATATGATGTGGACAGTTGGCTGGCCTGTAATTTTAGCCCAGGCTTAAATCTCACTTCAGACACAAAAATCAAGGCTGACATGAAGGGAGTGCTGCACTGTCAGAGGTGCCATTTTCAAATGAGACCTTAAACCAAATGAGACCTTAGCCCCGTCTGCCCTCTCAGGATGTAAAAGATCCCATGGCGTTATTTTGAAGAAGAGCAGGGGAGCTCTCCCTGGTCTCCTGACCAATATTTATCCCTCCTTCAACGTCACAAGAAAACAGATTATCCAGCCATTAGCACGTTGCTGTTTGTGGGATCTTGCTGTGCACAAATTGGCTGCTGTGTTTCCGACATTACAACTGTGACTACTCTTCAGAAGTACTTCGTTGGCCATAAAGCACTTTGAGATGCTTTAGATCCAGAGGACATGAAAAGCACTAAATAAATGCAAGCCTTTCTTTACACATGTATATGGTTGTGACCATTTCGTGAATGCAAGCAGAAAACAGAGCTGCTTATCAATTACTATATTATGCTTTCGTCTCTGTCCTGTGTATCTCTTGCTGGGTTTTTTCTGATGTAAAGGCTTTGCTTTCCAATGTGTTTATTCTGGCGCAGAGCATGATGAACTTTGTCCTGATTTGTTTGCAGAGATTATCCACAGATATGAGCTGTAAAGAACAGGGGACACATCAAGGAATGATTATAAACAGCCTTTTATTCATTCTTTCACGTGGGCATCGCTGGCTGGGCCAGCATTTATTGCCGATCCCTAATTGCCCTTGAGAAGGTGGTGGTGAGTCACCTTCTTCAACCGCTGCAGCCCATATGGTGTAGGTACCCCCACAGTGTTGTTAGGAAGAGAGTCCCAGGATTTTGACCCAGTGACAGTGAAGGAACGAAAATATAGTTACAATTCAGGATGGTGTGTGGCTTGGAGGGGAACTTGCAGGTGGTGATGTTCCCATGTATCTGCTGACCTTGACTTTCTAGGTGGTAGATGTCACAGGTTTGGAAGGTGCTGTCTAAAGAGCCTTGGTAATTTGCTGCAGTGCATCTTGTAGATGGTACACACTGCTGCTACTGTGCGTTGGTGGTGGAGCGTGTTGCTGTAGTGCATCTTGTGGAGTCTTTGTAGTCTATAATTAGGATCTGTTTATACCCCGTTATTGTTTATGCCTAAGTTTACAACCGCACTGCCTAGGTGGAAAGAAAGAATTTGGAGCTACAAAACAGCTTTCACATCCACAGGAGATCACGTTTGATATGAATTATTGTTGTAGTCAGTCAACCTTATTTTCTAGTCATTCATGGGATCTGGGCATTACTGGCTAGGCCTGCATATATTGCCCATTCCTAATTGCCCTTGAGAAGGTGGTGGAAGTTCCAGGGTTTTGATTCAGCGACAGTGAAGGAACGGCGATATATTTCCAAGTCAGGATGCTGAGTGACTTGGAGGGGAACTTCCAGGTGGTGGTGTTCCCATGTGTCTGCTGCCCTTGTCTTTCTAGATGGTAACAGTCATGGGTTTGGAAAGTGCTGCCTAAGGAGCCTTGGTGAGTTGCTGCAGTGCATCTTGTAGATGGAACACTCTGCTGCCACTGTGTGTCGGTGGTGGAGGGAGTGGGTGTTTGTGGATGGGGTGCCAATCAAGCTGGCTTCTTTGTCCTGGATGGTGTCAAGCTTCCTGAGTGTTGTTGGAGTTGCACTCATCCAGGCAAGTGGGGAGTATTTTATCACACTCCATCTTGTGCCTTGTAGATGGTGGACAGGGATTAGGGTGTCAGGTGGTGAGTTAGTCGCCACAGGATTCCTAGCCTCTGACCTGTTCTTGTAGCCACTGTATTTATAAGGCTAGTCCAGTTCAGTTTCTGATCAATGGTAACACCCAGGATGTTGATAGTGGGGGAATTCAGCGATGGTAATGCCATTGAATGTCAAGGGGCGATGGTTGGATTCTCTTTTGTTGGAGATGGTCATTGCCTGGTACTTGTGTGGCATGAATGTTACTTGGCACTTGTCAGTCCAAACCTGGTTATTGTCCAGGTCTTGCTGCATTTTGACATGGACTGCTTCAGTATCTGAGGAGTCACAAATGGTGCTAAACATTGTGCAATCATCAGCGAACATTCTCACTTCTGACCTTATAATGGAAGGATGGTCATTGATGAAGCAGCTGAAGATGGTTGGGCAGAGGACACTACCCTGAGGAACTCCTGCGGTGATGTCCTGGAGCTGAGATGATTGATCTCGAACAACCACAAGCATCTTCCTTTGTGCTAGATACGACTCCAACCATCAGAGAGTTTTCCTCCTGATTCCCATTGAATCCAATTTTTCTAGGGCTCCTTGATACCACTCTCGGTCAAATGCGGCCTTGATGTCAAGGGCGGTCACTCTCACCTCACTCCTGGAGTTCAGCTCTTTTGTCCATGTTTGAACCAAGGCTGTAATGAGGTCAGGAGCTGAGTGGCCCTGGCGAAACCTAAACTGAGCATCAATAAGCAGGTTATTGCTAAGCAAGTGCTGCTTGATGACACTGTGATGAACCCTTCCATCACTTTACTGATGATCGAGAGTAGACTGATGGGGCAGTAATTGGCCGGGTTGGATTTGTCTTGCTTTTTTGTATACAGGTCATACCTGAGCAATTTTCCACATAGCCGGGTAGATGCCTGTGTTGTAGCTGTACTGGAACAGCTTGCCTAAGAGCGCGGCAAGTTCTGGAGCACAAGTCATCAGTGCTATTGCTGGGATATTGTCAGGGCCCATAGTCTTTGCAGCATCCAGTGCCTTCAGCCTTTTCTTGATACCACGTGGAGTGAATCAAATTGACTGAAGACTGGCACCTGTGAAGCTGGGGACATCCGGAGGAGGCCAAGATGAATCATCCACTTGGCACTTCTGGCTGAAGACTGTTGTGAGTACTTCAGCTTTATCTTTTGCACTGATGTGCTGGTCTCCTCCGTCATTGAGGATTGGGATATTTGTGAAACCTGCTCCTCCAATGAGTTGTTTAATTGTCCACCACCATTCACAGCCGAATGTGGCAGGACTGCAGAGCTTAGGTCTGATCCGTTGTTGTAGAATCGCTTTGCTCTGTCCATCACTTGTTGCTTATGCTGTTTGGCACACAATTAGTCCTGTGTTGTAACTTCACCAGGTTGACGCCTCATTTTTAGGTATGCCCCTGGCATGCCCTCCTCCACTCTTCATTGAACCAGGGTTAATCTTCCGGCTTGGTTGTAATGGTAGAGTGGGAGATGAGCCAGGTGATGGGGTTACAGAGTGTGGTTGAGTACAATTCTGCTGCTGCTGATGGCCCACAGTGCCTCATGGTTACCCAGTCTTGAGTTGCTAGATCTGTTCGATATCTATCCCATTCAACACAGTGGTGCCACACAACACGATGGAGGTTATCCTCAATGTGAAGAGGGACTTTGTCTCCACAAGGACTGTGCAGTGGTCACTCCTACCAACACTGTCATGGACAAATGCATCTGTGGCAGGCAGGTTGGTGAGGATGAGGTCAAGTATCTTTTACAGATAATGCAAACATCAGACCAAATAAAGGACCAGTTAATCTGCTTTCGATGTTATTATTAAATGAGGAATGTTGATTAGAGCAACACCTTGCACTTCTTCAAGAAGCACCACAAGATGCTTTATATCCTCAGTTTAAGGTCTCATGTGAAAGATGGCTCCTCCAGTAATGCAGCATTTCCTTGGTACTACACTGAAATGTCAGTCTAGATTGTGTGTTCAGTTCCAAGCGTGGGGCTTAACCCACCACCTACTGATTCAGCAGTGAGAGCCAAAAAGAAGGTCCCAGATTTGGTTTGCAGTCTGTGTTGAGTTGGCTGTTCTCAGCCGGGGCAGCAATAAGGGTCCTGGTGTCACTAACCTGTGGAGTGGTCAAATCAACCGGGTTTCCTGCTCCTGACTGTTTCCAACTGGAAAATGGCCATATTTTTATGGTGTGTACGTGAATGTGGTTGAGGAAAAGATTACACGGGGCCCTCCCATGGCTTGATAACACACCAATACTTATTGCCTTGACTGACGCATGACCGGTGATTACTGCAGTGATGTAGCAAAGGATAACTGGTATATGTAGAACCATATTTTATCCATAATCAGTGCCTTCAGCAGCAGTAACAACTTGCACCTTTATAACACCTTTAATACAATAAAGTATCCCTAAGTGCTTCATAGCAGTGTTAACAAACATCAAGCCACATAAGGGGACCAAAAGCTTGGGAAAAAGAGGTATTCTTTAAGGGCTGTCTTAAAGGAGGAGAGAGTTACAGAGAGGTTTAGGGAAGGAATTCCAGGGAGCTGAAAACATGGCCACCAATGGATCAAAATTGGGAATGCAAAAGAGTACAGAATTGGAGGCAGAGAACTCGAGAAGAGTTTGAGGGCTGGAGAATGTTACAAAGATAGGGAGGGATGAGAGCATGGAGGGATTTGAAAACAAGGATGAGAATTTTAAAAATTGAGGTGTTGCTGGGCTGGGAGCCAATGTAGCTGTCTGTGTTAAAAAGCTTTTCCTCATGCCTCCATTGCTTCTTTTGCCAATTTCCTTAAACCTGTGCCCTCTTGTTTTCGATCGTCCCACAGATGGGAACAGTTTCTCCTGGTCTACTCTGTCCAGACCACTCATGATTTTGAATACCTGTATCAAATCTCCTCTCAACCTCCTCTTCAAGGAAAACAAGGAGTTATTTAACTTTGGGCTCATTGCTGGGGGTCAGTTACAGGTTTGTTATGAATGACAGCACCAAATGACTCACCTCATCGTGCCTTTCTTGCCAAGCCTCCTACAAGATGTTCGTCCTCAGCATCTTTTGGGGCCAGGGTGGCAACCATTAGCCAGGAATTCCCCCAGTTCTGGTCACTGCTCAGTGACCACCTCCCTCACCCCCCCAGATGGACTCGCACAGGCAGATGTTGAGTGAGGCCCAGTTAGGCCTCTGACAGGCGATGGTCAATCTTCCAACGTTCACTGCCTTTAGATCATGGATGAGAAGCAGCAATTTTGCTGATGTGCTGGAACCCAGCCTCTGGCTGCGGACCCCTAACCAAACATAATCGCTATGGTTTCAGAAGAATGTAGAAAAGTGCGGCAGAAACATTGGCCAAGGCTTTCCAGCCCCGCCTGCGATGATTCCCTTTGGAAAATTTGATGGACCAACCAAAGGTGTGTTGGCATCAGGTGGGGATTTCTGGTCCCGCAGTGGGTGGGACCAGAAAATCCTGGACATTCTTTTTAACATGACACTGAAAAGGGATAACATTTGATAACAACAACAACTTGCATTTGTATAGCACCTTTAATATAGTAAAACATCCAAAGGCAGTTCACCCAGGAATGATTGTTAAACAAAATTTGACACCAATTCACAAAAGGAGATATTAGGTCAGATGACCAAAAGCTTGGTCAAAAATAGAGGTTTTAATGAGGAAAGCAAAGTAAAAGGGCTTAGTGAAGGAATTTCAGAACCTGGAGCCTAAGCAGTTGAAGGCATGGCCACCAATGATGGAGAAATTAAAACCAGGAATACTCAAGAATCCAAAATTGGATGAGTGCAGATCTCTAGGAAGGTTGTGGGGTTAGAGGAGATTACAGGGCTAAGGAGGGATGAAACCATGGAGGGATTTGAAAACAAGAATGAGAATTTTAAAATAGAGGCATTGCTTAACCTCAATGTAGGTCAATGAGCACAGGGGCGACAGTTGAATGAGACTGTTGTGTTATGGATTCGTTTGATGTCTCAATGATGAGATCTTGAGACTTGTATGTTTAAACGTGAACCATTTATTGTTAATCTTTAACTATGTATAGATCCCAGTTAATGTCATGCAAGGTGTTGCTGCCATGCAGGTAGGCTACTTCTAGAGTGTTCTCTCAGGCGATTACCATGTGACTCTATGCATCATACCGTGGGCTGTGCTATTCTCCAGTCCCACGTTAACACTTGCTCTGCTGAGCACCTTTACATTACAATGACATGTAGGCACATATAGCATCATACAACAGATTAGGACACAGGCAACAGTTTGGATGACACAGGCAACAGAGTTTGAATAGTGTCAAGTTACAGAGGGTAGGACATGGGAAGGCACCATTGGAATAGTAGAATCTAGAGATAAGAAAGGCACGGATGAGGATTCCAACAGCAGATGAACTGAGACAGGGGCAAAGATGGGTGATGTTACAAAAGTGGAAAGAGGCAATCTTGTGATGGCACGGATACATGGTTGGGAGCTGATCCCGGGTTGCAAATATGGCACCTAGGTTGCAAGCAGACAAGTTCAGCCTCAGACAGTTGCCAGGAAGAGGGATGGAGTGGGCAGTTGAAATTATGGCCGCTAATGGCAGAGCAACTAAAATAGGCGATGTTCAAGAGGCCAGGATTGGAGGGGCGCAGAGATGAAGGATTTGAAAATATCTCAGAAAGCTTAAGGAATAGGTTTAACAAGAATCAATCATAAATATTTATATAATCATCCTTTAATTGTAATACAGTGTCTAATCTTTGCTCCCTTCTCCTCTACAAATACATCCTGGACAAAAGCACATTCCCTCATTTATTTATTTATTTATTTGTCCATCCAGCACAGGACAGGCAGTTAACATACTCCATGGTTGTCAGTGCTATTCCTAAACTGGTTTTCAGGAGCTCTCTGAGAGACCTGGATTGACTGCTCTCTAGCTGTCGAGGTCCTCACCCTGAGAGTTCAGCCGCATTGAGTCCTGTGCCGGATGCATTGACGTAATCCTGCATCTTGCCACAGGGTGGCACAACACTCTGGTCTAACCACGGAGTCTGCAAAGAACCCGACATTTGTATTTTCCTTAATGACCTGATGCTTCCCCAATTTTCTCCACCTCTCATAAAAATGATACAGGGTTGTGATAAAGCAATTAACTGCTTCCATTGACAGGTGAACTGGTAATCAGAGGACCTACAGATTTAAGATAATTGTCAAAAAAAAAAGCCAGGGGGAGAAAGATGTTTTTTTTTTAACTCAGTGAGTTATTCTGATCTGGAATGCACAACCTGAAAGGTTGTTGGGATAGTGACTTTCAAAAGGGAAGTGGGTAAATGCTTAAAGAGAATTTTTAAAAGGCTGAAGGGCTGCAAGGGGAGTGCAGGGGAGTGAGACTATTTGAGAATTGCTGAAAAAAGACATTTTGTCAAAGCTTTTCATCTCGTACTCATCAGGACTATCGCAAGAAAACCAATGTTGGAGGAAGCAACAACTTTATATCATATGAGAAGAGAGTGCTGATTGGTTGGCAAGTGCACCCTGTTTGGTAAAGGCATTGTCATGGAGAATGCACCAGTTAATGGTGACTGACAATGGTATTCTGGCGATTGTCCTGATGAGTACAAGAAGAAAAGCTTTGACAAAATGTCTTTTTTCAGCAATAAGACCATAAGACCATAAGACATAGGAGCAGAAATTAGGCCATTCGGCCCATCGAGTCTGCTCCGCCATTCAATCATGGCTGATAAGTTTCTCAACCCCATTCTCCCTCCTTCTCCCCGTAACCTTTGATCCCCTTACCAATCAAGAACCTATCTATCTCCGTCTTAAATACACTCAATGACCTGGCCTCCACAGCCTTCTGTGGCAATGAATTCCATAGGTTCACCACTCTCTGGCTAAAGAAGTTTCTCCTAATCTCTGTTCTAAAAGGTCTTCCCTTTACTCTGAAGCTGTGCCCTCGGGTCCTAGTCTCTCCTACTAATTGAAACATCTTCCCCACGTCCACTCTATCCAGGCCTTTCAGTATTCTGTAAGTTTCAATCAGATCCCCCCTCATCCTTCTAAACTCCATCGAGTATAGACCCAGAGTCCTCAAACGTTCCTCATATGTTAAGCCTTTCATTCCTGGGATCATTCTCGTGAACCTCCTCTGGACCCTCTCCAGGGCCAGCACATCCTTCCTGAGATACGGGGCCCAAAATTGCTCACAATATTCTAAATGTGGTCTGACCAAAGCCTTATAAAGCCTCAGCAGCACATCCCTGCTTTTATATTCTAGTCCTCTCCAAATAAATGCCAACATTGCATTTGCCTTCCTGACTACTGACTCAACCTGCAAGTTAACCTTAAGAGAATCCTGGACTAGGACTCCCAAGTCCCTTTGCACTCCAGATTTCTGAATTCTCTCCACATTTAGAAAATAGTCTATGCCTCTATTCTTCCTACCAAAGTGCATAACCTCACACTTCCCCACGTTGTATTCCATCTGCCACTTCTTTGCCCATTCTCCTAACCTGTTCAAATCCTTCTGCAGCCTCCCCGCCTCCTCAATACTACCTGTCCCTCCACCTATCTTTGTATCATCTGCAAACTTAGCCAGGATGCTCTCAGTTCCTTCATCTAGATCATTAATGTATAAAGTGAAAAGTTGTGGTCCCAACACTGACCCCTGCGGAACTCCACTAGTCACCGGCCGCCACCCTGAGAAGGACCCCCTTATCCCCACACTCTGCCTCCTGCCAGACAGCCAATCTTCTATCCATGCTAGTACCTTGCCTCTAACACCATGGGCTCTTATCTTACTGAACAGCCTCCTGTGCGGCACCATGTCAAAGGCCTTCTGGAAGTCCAAGTAGATAATATCCATTGGCTCTCCTTTGTCTAACCTACTCGTTACCTCCTCAAAGAATTCTAACAGATTTGTCAGGCATGACCTCCCCTTGATGAAACCATGCTGACTTTGCCCTATTTTACCATGCACTTCCAAGTATTCTGAAATCTCATCCTTAATAATGGACTCTAAAATCTTACCAACGATCGAGGTCAGGCTAATCGGCCTGTAATTTCCCATCTTTTGCTTCACTCCCTTCTTAAACAGGGGGGTTACATTAGCGATTTTCCAGTCGTCTGGGACCCTCCCTGACTCCAGTGATTCCTGAAAGATCACCACTAACGCCTCCACTATCTCTTCAGCTATCTCCTTCAGAACTCTGGGGTGTAATCCATCTGGTCCAGGTGATTTATCCACTTTCAGACCTTTCAGTTTTCCTAGCACCTTCTCCTTGGTAATGGCCACCATACTCACCTCTGCCCCCCCGACTCTCTTGAACTTTGGGGATGTTACTCGTGTCTTCCACCGTGAAGACTGAATACTCAAGTTCTGTACTATCAAAAGACTACTATTTGAATAGCTATTTCAAAGAACTAGTACAGATGCAAGGGCTGAATGGCCTCATCCTGTGCTGCATGATTCTATGACTCTCCTTCCAAGTGGGATATTTATCTATGGTTGGGCAAGGTGGGGTGTGGGAGTTGTAGTATTAGGGTTTTCAGCATTGTAAGGGTTAATGTGGGACTGGAGAACAGTACTGCCCACAGTATGATGTAGAGAGACATATGGCAGTAGACAGGGGGCAGAGTTATATGGAGAGACTCAACTAGAAGTCAACATGAAGTTAGCTCCCACTTTGGGTATACTTTGAACATGCGTATAAAGTCATGTGCTACCAATAAACAATACTGTTCAACCTTACAAGCCTCTGAACCTTTTAGTGTGGCCTACTGAACAAACCCTTACAACAAGGGGAGGAAATCACTGTCAAAACTGATCCTGTTCTCACCTGGCATCCAGTAGGTAACAACGTTAGCCTTCAGTGCCCGGAGCTCTAAAAGCAACCGGAATTCCTAATCCTAACTGCCAGCCAGGCTAGGAAGTGTCCGCATGTGGATGTCAGGTGAGGAAGAGATTAGTTTGGATGAAGTTACAATGTTCCTTCCTTCCCATGGTCAAATAACTTGCCTTCATTTACTCTCATACATGAAGGACTGGTATTCATTGAGGCACTGAACCACTACAACAATACCAAAAGCATAGAATCATAGAATGGTTACAGCACAAAAGGAGGCCATTCAGCCCTTCGTTCCTGTGCTGGATCTCTGAAGGAGCAAATCACCGAGTGCCGCTCCTCCGGCTTCTCCCCATGGCCCTGCACTCTTCTTTATCAGAGAATAATCCAATTCCCTCTTGAATGCCTTGATTGAACCTACCTCCACCACACATGCAGGCAGTACATTCTAGGCCCTTTCTACTGGATGTGTAAAAAAAGTTTGTCCACATGTCTCCATTACTCATTTTGGCAATTACCTGAAAATCTGTGCCCTCTGGCTCTCAATCCTTCCACCAACGGAAACAGTTTCTCCCTATATACTGTGTCCAGATCCCTCAAGATTTTGAATACCTCCACCAAATTTCCTCTCAACCTTCTCTTCTCTAAGGAAAACAATCCCAACTTCTCCAATTGATTTGCATAACTGAAAGTTCCTCATCCTTGGAACTATTCCCATAAATCTTTTCTGCACTCTAATGCCTTCACACCCTTCAAAGTCAGGAGAGAAAAAAACGATGTGGGTTATATATTAATGATGACATTGCAGCTACAATGAATAAGGGCTCAGAACATGTAGTTCAGAACAGTTCAAATGTATTGTCAAAAATTAGAACAAACTTTCATTTATACAATATCTTTAATATAAAAATAACACCCTAGAAGATTAAAGGTTGAATGTTGAGAATGAGTAGGGGAGGTATCATCAACATTCGTATTTATATAACCCTGTTAATGTAGTAAAATGTCTTAAGTCACCCCAATGAGCGATTATCAAACAGAATTTGACACCAAGCCACATAAGGAGATATTAGATAAAAAGAGATGACTAGTTATAACCCAATAGGCAGTTATAACTAGTTATAATATAACTAGTTATAACCTCTAAAAGGCAGCGAGAGAGAACAAGGCAGAGTGATCCAGTGAGATTGAGACATACAGAAAGCTCTCTCACAGGTGGTCAAAAGAGGGAGGGTTGTGTGGAGACCAGCGTGTGAATTCAGGACAGGGTAGAAGTGCAGAGAAGGTCACAGAGGCACCACTGGGGGGGGAGGGTGGGGGATAGACATGGAGGGACATGTAGGTGAGCAAGAGGTTTAGAAATGGATGTATTGAGTGATAAGAAGTCCTACTGGCTCCAGTTGGTCTCCTGCATGACTGACCACTGACTTGTCGGACAGACATGACGATTTTTTTGTCCTCCCTGAAACATCATTGGAGACCTTGGTCAGCCTCTGAGACTACCATATACAAAACAGGGACTGGATCAATACACTCCAATGAGTGTTTTACATAAAACAAGGACTGAATCAATAGTTTGCATCAAATGTCCTATACAACGCATGGAATGGATCACTATCCTATATTATTACACTACTTAGAGTGTTTGATATTACTCCCCAGAAAGTCAGGTGGTGAAGAATAAAATAAGGTCCAATCTTTACACAATCTGTAAGCATTTATTCAGAGATACACATCACAAGCATACACATTCTGGACTCCAACTCCACTTGCAGCCTGTTCCTATTTATAGGAGCCCAAGTGAATCCTCGGTTAATGCCCACGACCTGCAGAACTAAATACAATTAATATACAACTAACATTGATATTAAACATGGAGAGGATCATTGTATTGCATCAAGTGTCAAACAAAACATGAAATGGATTAGTATGTTACAGTGTGTGTCAGATACAAAATATGGAATTGGACAAGTGCACCATAGTGAGGAGAGGGAGAAGAGGTTGAAGAGGGAAAAGAATCCGTTATAAGATTAAAAGTATGGAATAGATTAATAAACTGCAGCAGGCACAATAAAACTTCAGATTGTCTTTTCGGGTATATCAAGGACCATTTTATTCAAAATGTGTTCAGCTGTAGGGAACATTTCTGTATTGATATGTGACAGCAACGCAGCCAAGCAAGTATTTTTAGATTACGAAGGGAATACATTTCAATCCTTCAAAATTGTACTTCAAAGGCCACATCTGAATATCCCAAGCCAAATCATTTGTCACTTGCAAATTTCCATGACAGGATGCTACCAAGATTGACAAGAATGAAAGGAAGCTGAGATAAGTCAGAAACCAAAAAGCTGATGCCAACCAGAGCTTTAAAAGCCTGAATGAGGAAGGAAAGACTGTGGGGGAGTCACACAGTTCTGAGGGTGTGGGAAAGAATGAGAATGGATGGGTTTCTATTTCAGTACAATGAGGACACAGGGAGGAGGAAGAGTGTGGAAGATAAGGGTCAGTCAGACCTTCGGAGGAACAGGAAAGAAAAGGTCAGCCATGTTATTATTGAGGGAGGCAAGAAAGGTTGCAACAGAGAATGAGAGGCCAGATAGCTTGCTGTCACATATGGAGAGTGACAATTGAGATGGGGTACTGGACAGCTGCTATTGCCTATAGGAATCGAGCACAGTGAGACTTCTCAGGAGAAGATAATTGAATAGATAAAAAAGGCAACAATTACGACTGAGTGATTCTGTAAATCTCACATCTGCATCCTCCCACTCTCTGAGCTTCTCTGCAACTGACAACCTCTCCTTGTCTGTTCTTCATATATTTTGTGCTATGATGTGTAATGAAGGTCAGGAGACTTGGAATTCTACATATCAGTTAAGAAAGGATATGCCATGTTTAAAAACAAGTCTTAATTTTACATATCTTTGATAAAACCAGCATTGCAGATGTGGATTGAATTGTTTGTACATTTATTGGGACACAGAGCCAAGGTATCTGCATAAATATAAGAATTCCCAAAACCATGCCGAACTCTCACATCCAAATCTAGTTGTAAAATGACGTCCTATCTGGATCTTTCGTGATATCTGTGGGTCGTTGAACTTAATCCTGAAAGCGATGTAACAGTTCGCAGGTCTTTTTCTCAATTATCTCGTACATTTTTTTAATGCGTTTGTCATTCACAGTCCGCACATAGCTCTCAGCATCCAGCACTGCCATTCCATCATGGACATCACCCATTATAAGGAGGGGTCCATCTGTCAGGTTTATGTTTGGACAAGGGCAGTTCCAGTCCATGTTTATCATTGTCACCTCCAAATGCTTGAAGTCAAAAAACTTAAGTCCCATTTTTTCATCCTTTAGCACCTCATCCAGTGTAAACCTGGCAACTCCAGAGTCTTGTTCCTCAACAATCTCCGTCACCCTTCCCACAATAGCGTAATCACTTCTGCAGAAGCTGGGAACTATCTTGTGACGAGGCTTGCACATTTTGCACTGCTGGCTCTTTGGAAAAGGGCAGGTTTCCTCACACACCTCCTTGCTCTCAAAATTATTCTTGTTGCCTTCACAGCCACCGTAGACAAAAGCATGGCACTGCTTCATCAGGGAGTTGTAAGCCCACCGAGCCTCCCACATCTTGCAGGGACCCTGCACAGCAGGAAAGGTGCAGATATTGACTGACTCGTTGATACAAGCCAATCTGCACTCTTCATATGTTTCAAACTGGTTCCTGCTCCCGTCACAGCCTCCGAACATGAATGTTGAACACCTGCCCTTCTTGTGGTCATAGAACCATCTAACATGTTGGCGACCACATTCCCTCTTGTCTGGATCTTTAAAGCACTCTCCAGATGGGAAAGGCTGGCTTTTCCTGAGAGTGCTCTCTCCTGAATGTTCTCGTTTGATGACTGATAAAGGGAAGTCCGCTCTCAGGAGGCCAGCAGCATTCCTTGCAGTGCATGTGTAGATGCCCGCATCCTCCTGCTGGGTGTTGTAAATAACTAGCTGGCCAATATTGGTCACCACTACATTGGCGTACATTTGGTCAGGTCTCATGATGATATTTTCCCGGAAGTCGCTCTGCTTTTCCCATGTGATGTCTGGCCTGGGACGCCCACTGACATCGCAGTGAAAGCTCACTGTGCCTCCAATATAGACAGACTGGTGGAATGGGTTGGTGTAGAGAGCTGGAGGGATGGAGTCTTCCAAGGAGGTTGCTGATGTTGGGTTCACTGTGGTTTCTAAAGGCTGGGGGCTGGTGTTGGGCCAAGTGATGTGATACCTGCAAGTCACCACGGTCAAGCTGATGCCCCTGATGCACGCCTCCGCATCCATGTAACATTTATTGTAGTAGGTCAAACCATCCGAGGCGCAGGTGAAATTGGGCTCCTTCTCACACCTGTCCTTGCACTTACAGATGGGCTGTCCATCCCAGATATCACATTCCGAACCTTGCTGTGTGCACACGATCCTCTCACACGTCGCCTCTCTGGGAAGGTCCAAAGAAGCTAAGCTGCCATCTGCAAACCTTGCTGCCACACAGCTCTTCAGGCCACACACGTTCGTGCAGCACTTCTCAAAGTTCTGACAATTCTGAAATCAGCAATGGGCACAACAGTTACTTCAACAGGAACAGACTGATTACTGACCACGGACAGATTCCTAATGTTGCTTTTTCATAATACACGTCATAGATCTACTGAGGCCCCTACAGCAGAACCAAACAAAAGCACCAGATGCTCTTTAAATACATACAACAGTTTCATAGATGTAGTCAACATTATCCAAAACCCAAGAGGGTGGAATTTCTCTAAGTTTGCACCTAGGGACACGTGAAATTGGGGCATAATATGCAGAGTCTAATATCAAGGAAACCCGGACGCAGATGTAACAAATATAATTACATTACCCCCGAAATTCCTTGCTTTTTTATGTAAATTTATTGACCCCTGCTTCCAAATGCATCTAAGCTTATTTTAATGGCCTGGCCCTAGGTTAAAGAAACCTGCACATGAATATCCCTCAATTACACTGGTTCAAAATAAAACAAAACACCCCATAGCGTTTGAAGACTTCTACAATGGTTTAATCACCTCAATATTATTTAAGTCCTAGTTCCTTACTGCCTGTATGCAGTAAATTAATTGCTGCCCTTTGCGGTTTTGAACCATAGAAGTGAGAAGGTGGTAGGTTAGATTCTCAGTCTGCATGGTGCGTTAGTTGATCAACAGACTAGTTGGGACATTACGCTGGGCTTCAGTGCAGGTTGGTTAGGAAAGGGGGAAAAGAGCCATTGGAACATAGGAACAGGAGGAGGTCATTCATCCCCTCTGACCTGCTCTGCCATTCATTTAGATCCTGGTTAATTGGTCTGTTAACTCAAACTCCATTTTTCTGGTCTTTGTTCCATATCTCTTGTTCTTCTTACCTAACAATATTCTATCAATCCCAGTCCTGAAAGCTTCAATTGACCCGATACCCAAAGGCTCTTGGGAAATAGAATCCGAGATTTCTATTATTCCTCGTGAGAAAAAGTGCTTCTTGATTTCTAGCCCAAATAGCCTAGCCCTAATTTTAAAATTCTCTCCTCTCCTTCTTAATCTCCTCCTCAGAGGAAATTGTTTCTCTGGATCTGCCATATTGAATCCATTTAACATTTTAAACACCCAACTCCAATCGCCCACTCAATCTCCTAAACTCAAGAGAACACAAGCCAAATGCCTGCAACCTGTCTTTATAATTTAAGTCCCTGAACCCCGGGATCATTCGGGATGGAGTTGCTATCTTTCAAAAATGGTTCCTCTCATCACTTGACCCTCAAGATATTATAGATGAGAAGGTGTTGGGAGAGGACAGGGTCAAACTTGATCGAGATCCCTCCATGTTTAATTAATGTTCTCACAGAGAGTCACTGATTCTGGCCAGACAGTAATGTATCAGCAAGTGACTGGTGCTGAGGGAAATAATAGCCCAGGATAAGGAGCATGATGAAATTGACTGGGCAATTTAAAAAGTAACATATATTTCTTTAAACTTGATAGAAAGAAATTGTATTTATACAACACTTTCCTGGCGTCTGATATCCTGAAGCACTTTTCAGTCAATGGATCACTTTTGAAGTGTTTTGTCGGCAAGTGTAGCAGCCTTTTTGCACACATCGCCCAATAGAATTTGCCCTACGTTGATTTCTAATCCATTTCATTCATTAAAATTTGAGTAGGTTACAAAACAGACTCATGCCCAATGGTCTGGAATGCACTGTCAGAAAAGGTGGTGGAAGCAGAATTTACAGTAACTTTCAAAAGCGAATTGGATATATACTTGTAAAGGAGAAATTTGTAGGCAGGCAGTGAAGGTGAAAATCACCTTCAATGTGTTTATGAATTTGATGAGTATGACACACAACAACACCGTTAATGTTGTAAAACTTAGTCGTTTGGTAGTCAGAACTTGAGTATTGCTGAAAAAGAGACTTTTTTGTCGAAGATTTTCGACTTGCACTCATCAGGACAATTCGCAAGTAAACACCAATGTTAGGGGAAACAACATTGTTTCATAGATATGTAACCAGAAAGGAAATTGACACAGGTTAAATCTTTAAATTTATTGCTCCATTAACTCTTTCCTGATATTAAATTTTAATTAGCCCACAGAGTGATATGAAGCTGGCACTATAACTCAGGTCCGTATCACTGTAAAGACGCAAGAGTCTAAAACTGTCGTCAGTTCTGAAGAGGGGGCACTCCTGAAACTTATGCCCTTACTCTTTCCAGATGCTGACCACCCTGCTGTTTCTCAGCCTTTATATCTAACTGGGCTTATATAGTATCACCGCACCCTTTCACCAGAGATAAGTGGAGTGCTGTGGCTTAGTGGCTAGCATTCTCATCTCTGAGTCAGATGACTGAGAGTTCAAATCCCAGTCCAGAGTTGAGCACATAAAACTAAGATGACTCTCCAATGCAATACTGCGGGAGCGCTATACTGTTAGATGTGCTACCTTTTGGGTAAGACATTAAACCAAGGTCTTGTCTGTCCTCTCAGGTGGATGTAATAGCTATCATGACACTATTTTGAAGAAAAGTTATCCCTGGTATCATGGTCAATATTTATTCCTCGATCAACATCACAAACACAGATTAGCTGGTCAATATCAAATTGTGGTTTGTGGGACATTGGCTGCAAGTTGGCTGCCACATTAACTACATTACAGCAGTGACTACACTTCAAAAGTACTTCATTTTTGTAAAGCGCTTAGGGACACTGTGAAAGGCACTATATAAATGCACATTCTTTCTTTTCTGTGACTTGTCCATATTCTAAACACAAGACTGGTAACAATATTTAGGAAAAAAAAACAAGCTCTGTTATTACGGACTCAAACTGGATAGTTCCATCGCACCTGGCACTGCTCAGGAAATGTTAGTTTAACCTGTAAATTGCCTGGAAATCATAAAGCTCAAAACCAGTGATTCCCTTACTGAGGAGCTGCATCTAATGTCTGGCAGGTCAGAT
Organism: Cetorhinus maximus; assembly: GCF_964194155.1. NCBI lineage: Eukaryota > Metazoa > Chordata > Chondrichthyes > Lamniformes > Cetorhinidae > Cetorhinus > Cetorhinus maximus. The sequence continues at coordinate 112,623,711 of NC_135891.1, forward strand.
TAAAAAACAACTTTTCTGTTTTGACAAAGAAAATCTAAGTGTCCTCATTCAAACTGAGTTTCACAAAAGTGAAAATTAACAAATGACAATTTTTAAACAAACTGCTCCTCCATTGACATTTGAGAAAAGCCAAGCTCGGGGAATAACAGCTAATGGGTGCTACATTTTAATGCTGAAAACAGCCAGTTGAGGAACAAATTCTGCAGCCCCACAAATAAGCAATGACTTATACTGAGCTGCGTATATCACAGTAACCTGTTAGATAGACATCTGTTACAGTGCTTGCATATTCTACCTCATCTGTGTTGCATTCCCTCTCGCAGGTGCTCTGTGCATCCACCCACAGACCTGGGTTGAGATGGTTTGGGCAGGCGCTGGTGTAGGAGAGCTTTGCTCGGGGGAGGCCGGTGTCCTGCGTCAGGCTCAACAAAGGTAACAACCCCAGCACGATCACCAGGATCCTGGGCTGAATTCCAACTCTGGGTTTTCTCGTGACCATTAAGCCCAATCCACTTCTGCTCCACATCAAGAAATAAACGTCTCCACGAATAAACGCCAGCATGTTTACACCCAACAAAAGGAAGTTTCCCAACTTTGCTAAACTTAACAAAGTGAGGGGAAAGTCAGCAATCAGGCAGTTAAAAAAGGCTGGTCATTGGTAATGAAGCATAAAGGACTGTAACCCGAGTAGAGTCCATTGAGATGGTATAAAGTGGAAGTGTCAGTGTAAAACTTTTTGAACCAGACCTTTTAGCCCAGCCTAGTCAGTAAAACCAGAAACAACATACCCAGGGATCTAGTCAATGAAACATAGCTAGTTTATCATTCAAATAATAAACAATGAAATACATCACCCAGAAATATAATAGCAAATGTAATGTTTTTCTGACTATTTTTACTGCTGTTTCTAAGACTAGGATTTGAGGCCCTATCCTTAATTACATAGAATTTACAGCACAGAAACAGGCATACAAATACGAGCATACGAATTTAAAATAGGAGCAGGACACTCGGCCCATCGAGCTATTCAATGAGATCATGGCTGATTTGATTGTAACCTCAACTCCACATTCCCGCCTACCCCCGATAACCTTTCACGCTCCCACCTTGCTTATCAAGGATCTATCTACCCCTGCCTTAAAAATATTCAAAGACTCTGCCTCCACCGCCTTTTGAGGAAGAGAGTTCCAAAGACTCCCGACCCTCTGAGAGAAAATCTTTTTCCTCATCTCTGCTTTAAATGGGCGACCTCTTATTTTTAAACAGTCACCATTGGCCGTTCAGCTCAGCTGGTTTATGCCGATGTTTAAGCTCCACATGAGCCTCCTCCCTCTTTACATCACCTCACCCTATATCCTCCTATCCCTTTCTCACTCATATTCTTACCGAGCTGCCAGTTAAGATTCCCCATGGCACTGAGCCAAACATCTCTATTACAAATTTAATCCATTTACATCTGCAAATAATTTCAGTACTGAGGAGGATGTTGAAGGCAGTAAGAATAGATTGGGCAATGACCTAAAGGCATCAAATGCCATGGAACTGAGTCACAGAGCGTGGCCCCTGATCTGCGTGAAGGTGCATTTTACACTACAAGGCAAGCGTTGGTGCAAAACAGTGTCAATTCGATGCTTTAGCTCTGGTGAATATGCAGCCTGAATTACACAGGGGAGAGGGTGTAATCGCAACCTGATAAACTTTACATAGAGGACATCTATTGTAAATGTGGACATAGGAATTTTTAATTTAAAAAGTTAACAGGAAGCAGATGCAGATGTAAGATTTTTAATGTAGAAACAATGGTATTTGCACTTTCCATGACGTTCCAAAGTGTTTTCCGATCAATGAAGTCATTCTGAAGCTTAGTCACTGTTGTAATGCAGGAAAATGTGACAGGAAATTGTCACATAGTGTAGGATGTTGGTTGAGGGATAAGTATTGACCAGTACAGCTCCCCTTGTCTTCAAATAATGCCATGGGATCATTTCCATTCAGCCAAGACTCAATTTAATCCTCACCCTGAAAGTGGAAGTGCAGCACTCCTTCAGTACTTGAAGCCTTAACCGCCTGACTCAAAAACAGGAGAGTTTATCACTGAGACAGGGCTAACACCTTACGTGCAAGGTACCTGCTTGTATGATTCACTCGTTAATTAGTAAAAACCTCCGTACAAATCCTGTGGACTAAAGAAAATACTCACCCTATTGCAGGGCTATGGGGAAAGAGTGTTGGGTGGGACAAATTGAATAGCTCTTTCAATGAGCCAGCACGGGCTTGGTGGATTGAATGGCCTCATCCTGTGCTGCAAGATTCCATGGTTCTATTTTATTAACCATTGCTTGTCACCACTCATTATTCCGGGTACAGGAAAATGAATTTCTCCATCCCCCCTTTGGAGCCAATTTGCCGAATAGGGATTCGGAGATGTCAGTTTTCATTGCCTGCTTCCCAACATAACCCTCAACCTGCAGAGTGTTGCATTTGTGTCAGTTTCCTGTAGCAAATCAATTGGCTTTGCCAGTTCAATTGGGTGACAGGCTTGTGCTTATTAACAGCATTGTTTAATGTCAGGTTACCCTGAGAGAAACAATTGTTAGGACATGCGCCCTCCCCTTATGAAATATGCTTCCTTTGGTGCCTGATCAGGGCATCATGGTCTTAGCCATAAGCCATAGTTTGTCTGTACATGCACTGCCATAATGTGCAAGCAGCATGCTTCAATAATACTGTCAGACAGGCTGTAGCATTTTGTGAATGACATCTTTAAAAGGTTTGGCGGTGTGCTTAGCAATTAAAGGGATATTGCCCCTCTTTGTCTTGCACTCATCAGGACAAATGCAAGAATGAAGGGTCGTGAGGACTCGAAACGTCGAGTCTTTTCTTCTCCACCGATGCTGCCAGACCTGCTGAGTTTTTCCAGGTTTTTGTTTTGGATTTCCAGCATCCGCAGTAGTTTTTTGTTTTTATCAAATGCAAGAATGCCAGATGTATTCATACATTCAGACACAGCGGCCTGTTCTCTGCAAACAAATGGAATATGTTTAAACCTTGAGCTTTTTTTGAATTACCTGGGAGCTCGAGGAGCCTATAGTTCCCCATTACCTGCTTCATGGCAGCACCTCAGCCGATCAGAGTTGGCTTGTCAACAAATCAGCACTCTTTCCTCCTGTAGTATAAATTGTTGTGATTGTTTGAAATTTGGCATTTTTGTGTTTGTCCTGATGAGTGCAAGGTTAAAAACTTTGACAACATGTCTCTCTTTTCAGCAATATTCAAGTTCTGTATTACCAAGCAACAGTTTGCTTTTTACTCATGCTCATTCTTGAGATGTGGCCATCACTGGAGAGGCCAATGTTTATTATCCATCCCTAGCTGCCCTTGAAAAGGTGGTATTGTCTGTCTTCTTCAGCCACTGAAGCTCACGTGGTGAATGTACTCCCACGAGGCTTAGGTGGGGGGAGTGTTGGGGGTGGGGGGAGGAGGGTGATCCCAGTACTTTGACCCGATGACAATGAAGGAACGGGTGATATATGTCCAAATTGGGATGGATAGCTTCTCCAGATTTGGAGAACAGGAGAATTGTGAGAAACTTACAGGGTTTTTCAGCAGGAGATTGGAAGGACTGAGATGAAGTGGACCACATGTAAGTTTCCTTATGTTCTTACCGACATCCCAACATGTGTGGGGCCTTAAAAGAGGTGAATACAGAACTCCATGAAATAACTTATCAACAGGGATGATTCACTATTCTTAATTAGTCGTTTGGTAGTACTGAACTTGAGTATTGCTGAAAAAAGAGACATGTCAAAGCTTTTCATCTTGCACTCATCAGAACACTTTGCAAGAATACCAATATAAGGGGAAACAATTTATACTGTATGAGAGGAGAGTGCTGATTGGTTGACAAGTGGACTCTGAATGGGGTAGCTTCAATAAGTCTCTTTTTTTAGCAATATTCTTAATTACTAAAAACCTTCATACAACTTTTGTGGGTTAAAAAAAAAGATTTATTTACCCTATTGCAGGCTATGGGAAAAGAGCTATGGAATGGGACTAATCGGATAGTTCTTTCATAGAGTTGGCACAGGCATGGTGAAATTACTTATAAAGAACAGACAAAACTTGGAAAAGATTTAAGAGTACATGCTGATCATATCATTTGTCACTAAGTATCCCTCCGCCTTCATTGATTTATACCAAATTCAGGAACTCTATACAGCAGTTAGCTAGATCATTGGAACTAGGGTTGCCAACTCTGTTGGATCTATTCCTGGAGAATTCCTCACATGGATTTCCACTTCCTACTGCCCCATCCAGTAAAACAACCTTTTCCCCCCTCTCCAATATTAGTATAACTATAATACGTTTTAGTTTTCAAAGACAACGCAACAAACACACCATTTTTTAATGGCCCTGTGATTTTCCTCTTCTGGGTTTTGCTTGCAGTGGTGCCGAGGAAACAAATCTTCAATTGCTGGAGACTCCAAAACAACCCAGGAGGGTTGGAAACCCTTACTTGGAACTCAGATTTCAACCACCCTACTAGGTGTCAAGCCTTCTTGAATTGTGGCTTATACTTATGTTATTTGGCCCTGGGTAAGAGTATTAAGTTTGACCCTCTTCTTGAAGATCAACTGCAACAGAGGTCTTTGAGAGATTAAGTAGTCTAGGCCTATACTTCCAAAGAACAAGAAACAATTTCATTGAAACATATAAAATTCTTAAGGGACTTGAAAATGGATGCTGGGAGGATGTTTACCCTCGCTGGGAAGTCTAACAAGGGGGTTACAGTATCAGGATGAGGGGTTGACTAGTTAGGACTGAGATGAGGAGAAATTTCTTCACTCAAAGGGTTGCGAATCTTTGGAATCCTTTACCCCAGAGGATAGATGGTGCTCTGTCATTGAGCATATAAATAGATTTTTGGGCACTAAGGGAATTGATGGACATGGACATAGAGCAGGAGCTGGAGTTGAGGTAAAGGTTAAGTTATTATTGAATGGCAGACCAGGCTTGAAGGGTTGAATAGCCTATTCCTGCTCTTATTTCTTATGCTCTTATATTCACTTACTAGCTGTGTCTCCCAATTCTTTTTCTCTCCAGAAACCCACCTAATTGTCTCTTGAGCTCATTGATATTCAATGGCCTTCTCATGTTTCATACCTCGAGGGTGACACAAAATTATACCCAATTTGCTCCCTTAGCATTAACCTCCTAATTATTAGGTATGTTTATTGATACTTAACATCGCCAGTGTGCACACAACGATGCCAATTTTTAAATTTTTTGAACTGCCTTCTTTCTCTATGAAAAGGTGGAAATAAATGAGCTTTGCATTTTCCCTGGTGAAGATTAGAACTCAAATGCCTGTACGTTTGTATGAAATCTGTTCAAGTGTTGCTTTAAGAGGGATGTTAATCCATTTAAAATAAGATTAATGCATTAAGGCCTCTATTAAACCAGCAAAAGAACTGCATATAAATGTGTTAAAGGTATGAGCGTTAATCTTAAACTTCAAAGCTTAAAAATGAATGCTTGGAATTGAAAACAGGTGATTTTTGGGTTGTCAGACAACAATCTATTTCTTTTTAAGTTTATAATCATGGATCATGTGAACTTTTTTCGAGTTTTTAATCTAGGTTTTCAGTGAGCTTTCAATGAAAAAGCTGACGCTTTTGGCTGGAGGTCAGTATTTTGACCCAGGTATTTGAAATTCCATTGTGTTCCTGCTCCACCCTCTTGTTGGCCAGACAGTATTGAATGGCTCAGAGCTGCCTGGAGACCTTTTCCCTGACCTTTCTGTTCTGCTTTTGTGGTTTCCCCTGAAGGTCCTTTAGTAACCAGACACCCAATGTCCTTCTCACATTTCTCAGGGTGATCCGAAATCTTAGAAAATGAAGATTTCAGAGGCAGTTCACTTTATTAGGTAATGATTGTCTGGAAGATGAGAAGTCGGCAGAAAAGAATGAAATTCCACACATGAATTGTAAGTATGGCTTCGTAGATTAGGTGGGCATTAGGACAGGGTGTAGCCAGAGGGAGAGTTATCTCCTACATTTGCTGCCAAGAGTGTGGACAGCTTTGGGAGGGTATTGTGGTACCAGTTAGCAATTCACAGAGGTCAGGTGGTCCTAATCCACACCCTGTCAACTACAAGTATAGTTTGGTTTTTACAATTGGCTGTTTTGCCTCAAGCGCTAGCAACGACAATATCTCCAGAGGAGGGAAATCAAATAAAATTTGACACCAAACCACAAAAGAAAATATTAGGACAGGCAACCAAGAGTTTGGTCAAAGAAGTAGTTTTTAAGGAGTTTATTTAAGGAGGAAAGAGAGGTAGGAAAGCCGGAGGGGTTCAGGGAAGAATACAAGTTGTTGTTTTGTAATAGTGGAGCCCATTGTGACTAGAATCATAGAAATATACAGCAGGAGGCCACCGAGGCCATTATTCCTGTGCCAACTCATTGAAACTGCTATCTAATTAGCCCACAGTCCTGTGTCTTCTCCAAGACACTTCAAAGTTTTCCTTTGGAGACCAACATCACAGTCTGTAAGTAAAAGTATGAGAACTGCATGAATACAATATGCAAATATAAAAGTGGAAAGGTCAGCTGGTCATAAGGCCACAATATGGCATGGAGTTTGTGTGGCATTGTGCTTGAGAGCTGGAGCATGTCTGCATTCTTTATTCTCTTCATTTGTCTTCTAACATTTGAACAATAAAAGGCTTTATGTAGAGGTGACCAATCCTTGTTTGCTGTTCCATTTGTTTCGGTCACTCAGGGAGAAACATATAGATTCCCCCAACAATTAGTCTCACATGTCCCTCAGCTGAGCTGCTTGATGTTGACAGTTCTTGAAATGGCTGCATAAGCACCAAGAGGGAGGAATGACTTGACCTAATCTTTCTTGCTTAATAAAAGTTCAGGTGGTACATGTAATTCAGATCTGTATTCAATATTGTGAGCTAGTAGCGGGAATGCATTTAGATTAATGTTCAAAAACCATAAGCATTTAAAAGAATCTTTTTCTGAATCAATGGGAATAAGTTGGATGTGAGGTGGCAGAGACTCATGTATATATCACATGAGGCCACCAAATACCTTCTGTCAGTGCAGGCGAGATCAAAAAGCAATCGGTGCTAATTTGCTGTGATTCCTTCCTTCCAAAGCTTCAGGGCACTGCTGGAGGATGCAAACATAATCCTTATTTCCCACCCTTTGATCCTTCATTCTGTACTGTTTGACCCTCCTGTGAATTGCTTTATGTTCAGCATAGTCGTCCCAACATGTGCCTAAGGAGCAGGGTGAGTGTAATTGCACCATTAGTTTGCCCATATCTCTTGGATATGAGTTTATGCTCATTAGGGAGGAGGGTTATGTGGCGGTGATTCAACTAATGTTATATCCTGAAAGTGTAATGGTTTGAAGGATGAGGTTTTAGCATAAAACAGCACTGATGGTCCTGCTCAGCATCCTGAGAATGTGTAAAAATTCATGCAACAATTTGACTACGTAATCATGTCCGTCCTCGATTGAAGCAACAGACTGTTGTATAAATGAAACAAAATGCTGGAAAAACTCAGCAGGTCTAACAGCGTCTGTGGAGAGAGAAAAAAACAGTTAACGTTTCGAGTCCGTACCCGAAGTCTAGGGAAGACTGAGAGATTATGGCCAGTGCCCCTGCAATTTTCATTCTCACTTCCTTCAATATCCTCCGGACTCGAAATGTTATCTCTGTTTTTCTCTCCACAGATGCTGTCAGGCCTGCTGAGTTTTTCCAGCATTTTCTGTTTTTTGTTTCAGATTTCCAGCGTCCGCAGCATTTTGCTTTTATGTTGTATAAATGAGGTAGCAGGAGTACCCTTGGCAACATGGGAGGAGTCCGCTCAAAAGGTGTTATATCCCCAGTGTCTTTGAAGGTGCAACAATTTTCCAAGGGTTCTGAAGGAGAGAAATGCACGGTTACATGTACTTCATGAAACCATTGATCAGTTAAGAAAACTTTCAGATATATTTTGTCAACTCATTTCATAATGATTGGTGCAATCCTGAAAATTTCGTGAATGAACATTCCCATGGAATCCCATCAGGCCTGGCTAGTGGACAGCATTCTCACCACTTGGACTGAGATGATTGTAGTTTCATAAAATGCCTCCAGGGGGCGTTCAGTAAAAAATTAGAGCCAGACCTCTCAGGAGCTAAATTTGAAAACGCACAAAGGCCAGGATTTTCTGTGCCCTGGCATCGGGCGTGTTTGGTGGCATGAGTGGACAATATGGCGCGATCGGTTTCACGACGGCATGAAACCAGTTTACGATCGTCCACTGAGCCCGCCAATGGCAGGCTGCATCTCCCACCATCGGACGGCTGGAACCTCATTATAATACAGCAACATATCCTTATTAGGCCAGCCCGCCGCACTCATCCATCGTACTGGATCGTCCGCACACGTCAGTGGGAAAACACGCCGACGTGTTTCACAACAGCACATAAGTGACGTGCACCTGACAGGCTGCACTTTGCTCAGGACATCGAGGTTAGTTTGCCTACCCTACTTCGGTCAGCAATCGCAGTCATCAGTGCCAGGCTTCACAGACAGCACCACATCACTTTTAAGGGGGCTCACTGACAGGTCTCCAGGGTGGCTTTTCAATGGCTGCAGGGCTAGGTTTTGCTTGGGGAAGGGGGAGAAGTGGCCTCAGGCAAGGGGAAAGACTGCAGGACGAGAGCTGTACTGGGGAATGAAGGTGTCCCAGGGTGTGTGTGGGGGCACATGTTGATCTGTGCAAGTGGCCTCAAGATGGTGAGGGCTGAGGAAGCAGTCTCCAGAGGAGATGAGGCCAGATGGAGATGTGAGGGTGTGTGTGAGGGAGTGAATGGTGATGTCCCTTGAGCTGGCAGTGAGTGAGATGCCAGTGAATGTGTGATGGGCTTGAGTGTGTGAGTTTAGAGTGATGAGATGGTTGCCATACCCTGCCTGCACAGATGAGATCATTCATCCTCTATCTGCATTGGATGGCCAACCTTTTGTGTACAGCATTGGCACTGATCACCACTGCCATTGCCTACCAAGCCAGAGTGGTAATGTAGCTGCCCCTCCTGTGGCCAGAGAGTGGGTAGAGGGCATCATAGTGGGCATCAAAAAGGCACTTGAGGGCTGCAGCCTTCTTGTCTTTCGGGGTCATGTCTTCTTTGCTACAGTCCTGGGCTGGAAGCACTGAGGGAGGCTGCACTTCAAGTGTGGTGCCTGGTGTGATGAAGCAGCGAGGTGATGGCGTGGTGGGTGAATGAGAGCTCACCCATCATGGAAACGGCGTGCTTCCCGGGAATGCATAAGTAATACGGTGGGTTTGGGACGATACGGCGTGAAAACCCGCCATTGCGGCCAGCGGGTGAAACATCGTTTGACCCGCCCGCTACCGTATTTATTCCAAAACTGGGACGATTTGGCCCAAAGGGTAGAAGTTTGGAATTCTCTTCCTCAAACAGCAATTGATGCTAGATCAATGAACTTTAAGATTGATAGATTTTTGTTAACCAAAGGTATTAAGGGATATGGGGAAAGGATGGGCATATGCAGTTAGGTCACAGATCAGCCATGATCACATTGAAGGGTGGAATAGGCTGGGGGCTAAATGACCTACTCCTGTCCCTATGCTCCCTATGCTCAATAGAGTGATGCACTGTAGGTAGTGCCATAAAAAAACATCCCATGGCATTATTTCAAAATAAAGCAGTTGACCTCTCACCAGTCATTCAACCAACACCACAATAAACAGATTATATGGTCATAATCACAACGCACATTATGGGAGCTTGCTGTGTGAAAATTGGCTGCTGTGGTTCCTATAGCAACTGTACTGCAAAAAGCATTTCTTTGGTTGTAGAGTGCAATTGGAACACCCTGAGGCTATGAAAAGTGCTATAGAAATCAAGTCTTTCTTTCTCTTTTTTCTTCTTCCCATACATATATAATGAATTCACTGATTATCTCGGTAGCCTAGGGAAATAATGTATTGCTGCATTCAGACACATTCAGACTGCTTCTGCTGGGAGTGATGCAGATTAGAGGAGGGAAGGAGGGATGGACGTGTGTGGAATAAGGTGGGGGAACTGAGGCAGCTTAGTTGGCCCTGGGTTTTAGGTACTGTCTAGGCTGATGGTCATACGAAGAAATGCCCTGCACAATGATGGTCACGTTGACTGGGGCCTATGTGCTACTAATGGACAGTGGGCGGGTCATCGTGCTCAGGGTTCAGTAGGGATTTCCAGGAATAAAGTCATGATTTCCTCTGGGAACAAAGTGAATTTGTTGTCGTCGGCCATTCTGAGAGTCTCCCACTGCCATTCTGCAGAGCACTCAGTCTTTATTCGCGGACTGGAATTGGATTTTTGTATTGACGGCCAGTATGTAGGTTCCCCGGTTAGCGAGGAAACTCTGTGGCCTCAAAGGCCATGAGAGCAACTTTTAAACAAGGTCTCATAAGTATATAGTGGTGCTGGAGCGACAGCATGCATCACGGGTTAAAATCCTATCACAGCATGTTGTAAAATTGAATTCACTAAATTAGATCATTCATGGACAGGCACCACAGGATAGGAAATGATCACAAAAGCTCCGAGAGTGTCATTAGGCTGCCAGCTGGCTCACTGTGATGGCTTACAAGGAGATGAACCTGCTATTCTTACCCAGCCTGGACAAAACATGACTCTAGTCCCACACTATGGGCGGGATTTTCCGGACCTGCCCGCCACTGCCATCTTCCGGTCCCGCCGCAAGTCAATGGACCTCTGGCTGGGGCACCGGCTCACCCATGGCGGGTCCCACCCACGACAGGGCTGGAAAATCCTGGCCTATGTGACTGACCCTTAAAGGCTTCCAGTGTGGCCCAGCAATCCGCTCTAAGACCTTAGAACAATTCCACTGTGTGAGCCACTAGTCTCCTCTTAATGCTCTTTGTCTCTGATTTTTCTCTCATTTCTATCTCATCACCGTGTCATCATTAAGACTGCCAATTTCCACCTCTGTAGCATCGCTAGACTTCACCCCCTGCCTCAGCTTATCTGCTGTTGAAACCCTCATCCATGCCTTTGTTACCTTCTAGACTTCACCATTCCAATGCTCTCCTGCCTGGCCTCCCACCTTCTACCCTGCATAAATTCGGCATCATCCAAACTCTGTTGGCAGTGTCCTAATTAGTATCAAATCCTATCTGCCTGTGCTCCATGACCTCAATTTTAACATTCTCAGCATTCGTTTCAAATCACTTCACGACCTCACCCTTCCCTATTTCTGTAATTTCCTTCAGCCCTACAATACTCTGCGCTCCCCTGATTCTAGCCTCATGGGAGTCTCTGGTTTTAATCCTTTCACCATTGGTGGCCGTGCATTCAACTGCCTAGATCCTAAGCTCTGGAATTTCCACCCTAAACCTTGGTTTCCTCCTTCAAGACTCTCCTTAGAACCTACCCCCATGACCAAGCTTTGGGTCACCTACTCTATGGGCAGAAATTTTCACTCAGCGCACCCGACCCGCTCGAGCGTGAAATGATGCGTGTTGACATCAGCTGAGCGTGCCGACGTCAACGCGCAGTCATGTGATAGTTCGGTTGGCGGGCGTGCGCCGGAGTCAGCAGCCTGCCCGCCTACAATTAAAAGACCTGTTAGGGCCATCAAATAATCAATTAAGGTCAATTTTTCGCTGCCCGTCCAACCTAACGGTTGGCGGGGCAGGCAAAAAGGCTGAGCGGCCTTTGCATTTTTTTGGAAACCCCATCCACGGGCGGGATGAGGTTTCCAAAAGCAAATAAAAATAAAATAAAAGTTTTGCAATCAAATTAATAACATGTCCCTTCTCATGTGACAGAGTCACATAAGGGGACATGTTTTATTACATTTTTATTTTCTTTATTTTTTTTTTGTCATATCTCTTCATCACTCTCAGGCAGCTCCATGCCTCAGCGAGATTATGCAGCTCTCACTCACGCGAATGCGCGAAGTTTGCACTCAGCCCGCTCGCTCTCTTCCAACCACCCCCCGCCCCCCCCACACAGACAGCGCTCAGCGCTGCCGCTCACATTTCATGCTGGGTGATCACACCGTCATTATATTACACTCTTGCTGTATCACACCCTCACTGTATCACACCCTCACTGTATCACACCCTCACTGTATCACGCCCTCTCTATATTACACCCTCACTATATCACACCCTCACTGCGAAACACCCTCTCTATATCACACCCTCACTATATCACGCCCTCGCTGTATCATTTATGTGGCCCGGTGTCATATTTTGTCTGAAACCGCTCCTGTGAAGTGTTTTGGGACACTTGATTACATTAAAGTTGCTATGTCAATACAAGTCATTGTTATTGAATTTCTAACTCCTGCCTCGTGGACTTTAAAAGGGTCCCAAAGGCACTTCATAGACGCGTACTCTGACAAAAATTGAGTCAAACACTGAGTCAAAACTTTACGACAGCCAACATGATGTCAGAGTGAGGGACCCACAACCTACAGTTAACCATGGGCACATTAAACTGTTCAAAGATGACCTGTGCCTTTTAAAAAAAATACACAAAAAGACACTGATCAAAAGATGGCTGATACTGTAAAGTGACCCCTTCTGAAAAATTCCTGTATGGATTGTACTGGCAGACCTGTCCTGAGAGGCTGCATGGAATTTCGCAACTGGGGAGGTGTCAAGGCCGACATCAAACAGACACTTGAAAGGAAGACAGGGAAAATGCAGAAGGCTGGACTTTAATCCCTTGTGTTTGTGAGGACAATGGAAACTGTCCTCCCAGCCAACTGCACACCCATCAGACATCCAAAAACCATCTCCTGTTGATTTGTAGTTCAGAATGTGTTGAAAGGTTTCTGAGTTGAAAGCAAAATGGGTTTCGGATGCAAGGCATGCCAATGATTTGTCTTCCAGGAATACACAAAAACAGGAGTATAAAACTTGCTCAGAACCACAGGGCAGAAGAACAACAACAAACAAACAAGAAGGACACCTCTCCTTCTCTCTGGAAACAATCAAAGGTATTCCCTTCAGCAGAGTGCAAAACTGAACCAAGCTATCAAGTGTCTCCAACAGACTGCTAAACTGCTTAAGTCAGCTCTAGAGTTCAATTGAAATCACTTAACTAACAGCAGCAACATATCAACATCTACACTTCACAGACAAGCCCAGGACTTACTCATATATTCATTCAACTTTTATTTGGACTCTTAACTTACTTATTTCTGATCTGTGTGCGTGTGTTTTTTGTGCTTGTGTACGTGTGTATGTGTATGTGTGTACGTATGTGTGTATTTGTGCGTGTGTGTGTGTATGTGTGTGCATGTGTATGTGTGTGTGCGTGCATGTGTGTGTAGGTGTTTGTGTGAGTGTATGTGTGTGTGTGCATGTGTGTGCGTGTGTATGTGTGCCTGTATGTGTGCGTGTACATGTGTGTGTATTTGTGCATGTGTGTGCATGCACGTGTGTTTGTGTGTATGTATTTGTGCGTGTGTGCATGTAAGTGTGTTTGTGTGGGTGTGCATGTACATGTGTTTGTGTGTGTGTGTATGTACATGTGTGTGTGTATTTGTATGTGTGTGTGTGTGGGTATGTATGAGTGTGTTTATATACGTGTGCATGTGTATGCGCGCGCACGTGTGTGTGCATGTGTGTGTTATGTGTGCAAGTGTATGTGTGCATGTGTATATGTGGGTGCGTATGTGTGTGCATGTGTCCGTGTGTGTATGTGTGTGTGTGTGTATTTGTGTGTGTGTCTGTGTATTTGTGTGTGTGTGTATGTATTTGTGTGTGTGTGCATGTCTGTGTATTTATGTGCATGTGTCTTTGCGTGTGTCTGAGTGTGTGTATTTGTGTGTGTGTGTGCATTAGTGTACATGTGTGTGTATTTGTGTGTGTGCATAATTGTGAGTGTGTGTATGTATGTGTGTGTGCATATTTGTGTGTGTGTGCATATTTGTGTGTGTGTATGTCTGTGCATTTGTGTGTATGTGTGTCTGTGTATTTGTGTGTGTGTGTGCATTTGGGTATTTGTGTGTGTGCATTTGTGTATGTGTGCGTGTATTTGTGTGAGTGTGTGTATTTGTATGTGTGTGTGTTTGTGTGTGTGTATATTTGTGTGTGTATCTGTGTATTTTTGTGTGTGTATTTTTGAGTGTGTATTTGAGTGCGTGTGTGTATTTGTGTGTGTGTATGAGTGTGAGTGCATTTGTGTGTGTGTGTATTTGTCTGTATGTGTATTTGTGTGTGTGCATGTGTATTTGTGTGTGTGTGTTTGTGTGTGTGTGTGTATTTGTGTGTGTGTATGTGTATTTGCGTGTGTATGTATTTGTGTGTGTGTGTGTGTGCGTGCATAGTTGTGTGTGTATTTGTGTGCATGTGTGTGTGTGTGAGCATGTGTATTTGTGTGCGTGTGTGTGTATTTGTGTGCATGTGTGTGTGTATTTGTGTTTGTGCATGTGTGTCTGTATGTGTGTGTGTGTATTTGTGTATGTGTGTGTATTTATGTGTGTGTGTGTATTTGTGTGTGTGTGTGTATTTGTGTGTGTGTGTGTAAGTATTTGTGTGTGTGTCTGCCTTTATGTGTGTGTGTGTGTGTCTGTGTATTTGTGTGTGTGTATATGTGTGTGTGCATAATTGTGAGTGTGTGTGTATGTGTGAGCGTGCATATTTGTGTGTGTGCATATTTGTGTGTGTATGTGTGTCCGTGCACTTGTGTGTATGTGTGTGTCTCTGTATTTGTGTGCATGTGTATTTGTGTATGTGTGCATGTATTTGTGTGTGTGTGTATTTGTATAGGTGTGTATTTGTGTGGGTGTGTATTTGTTTGCGTATGCATGTGTATTTGTGTGTTTGTGTATTTGTGTGTGATTCTGTGTATTTGTGTGTGTGTGTGCATATGTTTGTGTATTTGTGTGTGTGTATTTGTTGTTCTGTGTATTTGTGTGTGTGTGTTTGTTTGTGTGTGCATGTGTATTTGTGTGTATTTGTTTGTGTGTGTGTTTGTGTGTGTGTGAGTGCATCTGTTTGTGTATTTGTGTGTGTGTATTTGTGTGTGTGCGTTTATGTATTTGTGTGTGTGTGTATTTGTGTGTATGTGTGTATGTATTTGTGTGTGTGTCTGTGTATTTGTGTGTGTGTGTGTGTGTGTGCATATATTTCTGTGCATGTGTGTGCATATGTGTGTGTGCATAATTGTGAGTGTGTGTGTATGTGTGCATATTTATGTGCGTATGCATGTGCGTCCATGCACTTGTGTGTTTGTGTGTGTCTCTGTATTTGTGTACATGCGTATTTGTTTATGTGTGCATGTATTTGTGTGTGTGTAATTGTGTGTGTGTGTATGTATTTGTGTGGGTGTGAATTTGTTTGTGTATGCATGTGTATTTGTGTGTTTGTGTATTTTTGTGTGAGTGTATGTGTGTGAGTGCATATGTTTGTGTATTTGTGTGTGTGTATTTGTTGTGTGTATTTGTGTGTGTGTGTTTGTTTGTATGTGCATGTGTATTTGTTTGTGTGTCTGTGTGTATGTTTGTGCGTGAGTGCATCTGTTTGTGTATTTGCGTGTGTGCGTATGTGTATTTGTGTGTGTGCGTTTATGTATTTGTGTGTGTGTATTTGTGTGCGTTTGTGTGCTTGTGTGTAATTGTGTGTGTGTCTGTATTTGTGTGTGTGTTTGTATTTGTGTGTGTGTGCATATGTTTGTGTGCATGTCTGTGTGTGTATAATTGTGAATGTGTGTATGTGTGCGCATGCATATTTGTGTGTGTGCATATTTGTGTGCGTGTGCATGTATGTCCATGCACTTGTGTGTTTGTGTGTGTCTCTGTATTTGTGTGCATGCGTATTTGTGTGTGTGTGTATTTGTGTGTGTGTATTTGTGTGTGTGTGTATTTGTTTGTGTATGCAAGTGTATTTGTGTGTTTGTGTATTTGTGTGTGATTCTGTGTATTTGTGTGTGTGTGTTTGTGTGAGTGCATGTGTTTGTGTATTTGTGTGTGCGTATGTGTATTTGTTTGTGTGGTTTATTTGTGTGTGCGTTTATGTATTTGTGTGCATTTGTGTGCTTGTGTGTATTTGTGTGTGTGTATTTGCGTGTATGTGTGTATGTATTTGTGTGTGTGTGTATATTTGTGTGCGTGTGTATTGGTGTGCGTTTGTTTGTCTGAGTGTGTGTATTTTTGTGTGTGTATTTGTGTGTGCGCGTGTGTGTGAATTTCTGTGCATGTCTGTGTGTATTTGTGTGTGTATGTGTGTGCGCATGTGTGTGTATTTGTGTGTGTATGTGTATTTGTATGTGTGCGTGTGTCTGTGTACTTGTGTGCGTGTGGGTGTGTATTTGTGTGCGTTTGTGTGTCTGAGTGTGTGTATTTGTGTGTGTGTGTGTGTGTGTATTTCTGTGCACATGTGTGTATTTGTGAGTGTGTATTTGTGTGTGTGTTTTTCTGTGTGTGTGTATTTGTGTGCGCATGTGTGTGTATTTGCGTGTGTTTATTTGTGTGTGTGTTTATTTGTGTGTGTATCTGTGTGTGTATGTGTGTGTGTTGCGCCTTTTATTATTTTTCCTCAGGTTTTAGTAACTAATATACTTACTCTTTCTTTGACTCAAGAAAACCTGGTTTGATTGGCTCCTTGTTAAAAAGTAGCTACATTTGGACTGGAAAAAGTATCCGTGGGGGGGGAAGAATTTTAAACAAACCTTTGTTGCGACCAACCAAGGGGTTTGGAAAAAAGGGGAACCAGCTCATTCCTCCTCACCCGATCGTAACACAAAGCAGGAGGCATTAGGAAAGCCGGCAAAAGTTTAGTCGAAACTGTAGGTTTTAAGGAGGAGAGAGAAAGTAGTGGCAAGACAGAGGAGTTTAAGGAGGGAATTAGGGCCTAGACTGCTAAAGGCATAGCGACCAATGGTGGAGGTTGCTCAAGAGGCCAGAGCCAGAGTTAATGCAGAGATTCTGGAGGAGCTAAAGGAGATTACCAAGCTAGGAAGAGGTGAAGCCCCATGGAAGGATTTGAAAACAAGGATGCAAACTTTACAACAGAGGAATTTTCAGGTCAGTAAGCACAGGGGTGATGGATGAATGGACTTGGTGCGAATTAGAATACAGGTAGCAGAGATTAGATGAAATTAAGTTTGGAAAGGGTAAAAGATGGTAGAACTCAGCAGGTCTGACAGCATCTGTGGAGAGAAAGACAGAGATAACGTTTCGAGTCCGTGTGACTCTTCTTCAGAAGTTCTATGTGTGCGAGTTCTGATGAAGAGTCATACGGACTCGAAACGTTAACTCTATTTTTCTCTCCACAGATGCTGTCAGACCTGCTGAGCTTCTCCAGCTATTGTTGTTTTTGTTTCCGATTTCCAGCATCCGCAGTATTTTGCTTTTATCCTGGTAAAAGATGGGAGGCTAGCCAGAAGAGCAGTGGACTATAATTATAAATAATTTTACCTATTTATAATGACACTAACGCGTCGATTATATCTTTCCTGTTTAGCAGTATCATTACATTGGAAATTAGGGAGAGGCGCAACAATTTTCAATGGAACCTAAAGCAAGGCTAAACGGAATCTTGATTTTTCTTAATTTCAAAGGAGCAAAACGACTGCATTCACCCTGTTCCTTGGGTGTGTGTTGGGAGGACTATGCTGAGCCTAAAGCAGTTCATAGGAAGGTCAAACACTACAGCAGGAAAGATCAAAGGATGGGAAATAAGGCTTATGTTTGCGTCTTCCAGCAGTTCCCTGAAGGCTTGGAAGGAAGGAATCACAGTAAATGAGCACCGATTGCTTTTTGATCTCGCCTGCACTGACAGAAGGTATTTGGTGGCCTCATGTGATATATACATGAGTCTCTGCCACCTCACATCCAATTTATTCCCATTGATTTGGAAGAAGATTCTTTTAAATGCTTTTGGTTTTTGAACATTAATCCAAAAGCATTCACGTTACGGACTCACTAAATCTGAATTACACGTACCACTAGATCTTTCACAAAGTAAGAAAAATCAGGTCAAGTAATTTCTTTGCTGTTGAAATGACTTTCCCTGTGTGCTCTGGGAGACATGTTCAAAACTGCCAACATTAAGCAGCTCAGTCGAGGGACTGCTGAGACTAATTGGGGGATCTATGTGTCTCTCTGAGTGATAATGACAAATGAGCACTCGCAGACTCTCACTAAAGGTTTTATTGTACATTATGAATATGAATTATGAGATGATGAATGTATGCATATCCACACACACACACATGCACACACATTGACATGTGCGCACACACACACACGCGCACACACGCGCACACACACATGCGCGCGCACACACATGCGTGCGCAAATGCATGTACACGCGCGCGCACACACACCCACACAAATGCTAAGCTATTTGCACTTTGTCAACGGTTGTCTTTTGTCAGCTGGAACTAGAGTTGAACTTTGGTTTTCTGCTTGCCTGATGAGGGTAAATGTATCTATTGACTTCTGTTAAACAGAGTCATACAGGTCTGAGCCCTAGTTTGTACAGTTAGCTGATTTCATCCAGGGTGACAGTAGAGGTGCTAGTACCTTGAATTGTGGGAAGTTATATGCATATATATATAGTATATATGTATATATATGTATTCAAAACTATAGTGGATAAGGTGTAATCATGGGAGGCAAACAAATTCCAAGGTGCTAATTCAAAGAAGAGCAGGGGATTTATCCCTGGTGTTCTGGTCAATATTTATCCCTCTATCAAAATCACAAAAACAGATTTGTAATGTTGTCTTTGTGGGAGCTTGCTGTGCGCAAATCACCTGCTGTGTTTCCTCCATTAGAACAGTGACTGCACTTCAAAAGTAATTCACAGGCTGTAAAGCGCTTCGGGACATCCAGTGATTGTGAAAGGCGTTATATAAATGCAAGCCTTTCTTTCGTCTGGAGGTGGCCATTCCACCCAGAGGTCACAGGTACAAGCAATGACTTGACATAATTTCCCTTCATTTGCTATCAAGTATGAGATATATCAAACATATATAAAATAGCAAGGGATAAACTCAGATGGTATGATAAAGGGTGGTGAGTGCGGGGGATGGCAAAAGTCATATTTAGAAATTAAGACCAAAACTACTTCTTCACAAAAAAAGAGTTCACAACATTTGGAATAGGTGAGTGGCAAGAAATACCTTGGATATATTCACGGGAACAGTACCCTACTGATTACGTTACTGGGCTAGTAATCCAGGGGGCTGGACTAATGATTCAGACACAAGAGTTCAAATGCTCAAATACAGCTGGGAAATGTAAAATTCAATGAATTAAGCGAACCTGGAATAAATAGCTAAGACCAGTAATGGTGATTGTCTAAAAACCCATCTGGTTAACAAATGAGATGGAAAGCTGCTGAACTTACCCAGTCAGACCTACAGGTGACTTCAGATGTGATTGCCTCTTAACTGCCCTGTGAAATGGACAAGGAATCCACTCAGTTGTCAAGGAGATGTCTTACCACCATCTTCGCATCAAGATAGGAAACTCCTTCGAGTTATCAACAGTCACAGATTGCAACTCTTTCGAGTACAATCACAGTTCTTGGTTTTTCCGGGAGTGGGACATGAACCCACAACCCTCTGATTCAAAGGCGAGGGTGCTATGAACTGAGCCACAGCTGACACCCCACCAGTCGCTCATTGGCGCGTTATGTGCACCCTTTTAAAGGGAATTTTTGGGTTGGGGAGGTGGTCGGGGCTCCCTCTTCACGTAAGGGGGATGCCACATGTTGGATTCCTCCTCCGCCTCCCTTTCCGTTCTAAGCTGAATTGATTTTCGTTGAAATCTGTTCTTATGTGGAAATAATGATGTGAATGTGTTAGTATCAGTGGGTCACCATCTTCGCATCAAGAACAAGTAGGATTGGGCAATAAATGCTGGCCTTGATACCCACATCCCATGAATGAATGACAAAAAAATAGTTGGATGCTGTGGCATTGTCTTTGGATGAATTTTTAAAAATTTGCCCTTGGGCATCACTGGCTAGGCCAGCATTTGCCCATCCCATTGCCCTTGAGGGTATTTAAGAGTCAACCACATTGGTATGTGGTCAGGAGTCACATGGGCCAGGTAAGGACAGCAGTTTTCCTTCTCTAAAGGGCATTAGTGAACCAGGTGGGTTTTTACAGCAATTGACAATGATTCCATGCCCACCATCTGCCATGGTGGGATTTGAACTCAGAGTCCCCAGAGCATTGCCCTGGGTCCCTGGATTACCAAGCTAGGGACAATACCACTGCACCACTGCACCACCCCCTCACCACTATGATTGGCCAATTCCCCTTCTCATCAATATGCCTAAGTGTGACATGCCATGTTTTGGTAATTTTATTTAAAGTTCTTTTTAAAGAAAGGATATTCATAACGCTTAAAACTAAAGTTTAGACCAGGGATTGCCAAGATTTCTGTTGATGTGAGCTGTATGTATGCCTCAGGCACCATTGCAGCCTCAGGAGCCCCAGTTTTAAATCCACGTTCCCACACCTTGTGCATCAAAATACATCATATTACCTGGAGTTATGTAACGTCCTGGGAGTGGCAAAATCCACATTAAATCCCAGGCCACTTTTTAGAGGGACAACAAATATAAGAAATTCCTCTCTAACCCCTTAATCGATCAAAACTAGTTGAAGGGACCATATCTGGCTCTGATTAATGTTTTTTGTTATTCATTCATGGGAAGTGGGCATCGCTGGTTAGGCCAGCATTTATTGTGCATCCCTAATTGCCCTTGAAAAGGTGGTGGTGAGCTGCCTTCTTGAAGGAAGGTCAAACATTACAGCAGCTGCAGTCCATGTGGTGTAGGTACACCCATAGTGCTGTTAGGAAGGGAGTTCCAGGATTTTGACCCAGCGACAGTGAAGGAACAGCGATATATTTCCAAATCAGGATGGTGGGTGGCTTGGAGGGGAACTTCCAGGTTGTGGTGTTCGATGTAACAAAGTGAAAGGTGTCCCCTGACCCAGTCAAAAACAGGTCCAACTCTCACTTTATTTAATTCAGTAAATCAACTTTCACTGCACGATCTGGCATACTGTTTCACAGGTGCATTATTCTCTGGCAGAAGAACCACCTCGGAACATCTAATCCATTTCAGGCCTTACGTAGCAAGAGTGTGACACCTCATCCTCGCTAATCTACTCAGTTCAAACAATTGGTCTACACTGGCCCTGAAATGACCACTTAAGGACCTCAATTGGCCTCTAGGTGGGGAGGCCGTCCTCCATCCTTTCCTCCCTAGATTTACTTGGACAGATGCAGGAAGGTGATGGACTTTCCACCCTGAGCCTTTCCACCCCATTATATGGCTCCCCCTGCCTTCCAGCCTGCTCTTGGGGGAGGGGCATTAAATTCTGCCCAATGGATTTAGTCCTCCCAAAATTTAGTTGGAGGAGATTTCTACTTATTGAGTACTGGATATCGGACAAGCAGGCTGACAATTTAGAGACAGTGGAGAAGTTGAGCGAGGTCATGGTGAGGTAGGGCTGGGTGTTGCCTTTTGCAACTGGCCTTACGTCATTTTCCTGAAGGATGTGCGTTGGGTTCAGCATTTGACCCACCCACGTGCGCAATGCAGACAATCCATTTTTTCTGGTGTTGGGTGAAAGAAAATGTTGGTCGGGGTCCCAGAAGAACTCCCTGCTCTCCTTCATATAATGTCATGAGATCTTCAACATCCACTTGTACAGCTAGACAGAGTCTTGTTCCAAGATTCCACTGCCACTGCTGCACTCTCTCATTACTGCACTGAAATATCAACCTTTGCTCAGGTTCTGCAGTGGGGACTTTAACCCATAACTCTTTAACTCAGAGTCAGGCATCCTGCCGCACAGAAAAGTAGTCACTACACCATGCAACTCTCTGAAAGTTTAAATTCCCCAATGAGACAAATATCAGCAGAACGCTAAAGATCCAACAAAGTGCCTTTACCTTCAGCCCTCCAATAATCACTTCCCCATCACGCTACTGTGAATTTTTCTTTTTTTCCACACCAGTTATCCCTTATTGCCTTTCAGGGAATCCAATACTTTGGTGCTAAATTGTGGATATATTTTTTTTCTGTGGCCTCACTCCAATCCAGCTGTTGGGCTGCTTAAACTCATTTCATTACAGATTTTCACAGCCACCAGAGGAGACTTTCATCTTATCAGTCTGCAAAAGATTTGAACACAAGTCCCAGAGGTGAAAGTACAATGTTCTAAGCCATTGCCTCGTCTCTGTAAAATCAATCCAGTCATTAATTTGCACCAGATTGATAGCAGTGTATCATGAGGTCAACTGAACACTTTTCAGGTCTGAGGGGATTTCTCCTGGATCCTAGTGCCATCAGGTTACTTAGCATTTTGCTCTAAGCTATCTGCTTGCATTGTCGTTTAAAGTGCAATGCTGTATTTTGAACAGTCTCACAGATAGTTTTTGGAGTTGTCCGCAACGCTTCACAAAGGAAGATGGCCAGATGCCCCTGTGGCTCACACTGAGCCATACTCAGTCTCCACCCTCGTCCAGTTGGCTGGAACTACACTCACCTGGCTTCATGATGTATGCAGCATTATCCAGAGAATCACCCGCAGTCTCTTCTCTTTCTGTTCCCACACCGCTACCTCTAGAGTCCCCAAGGATCTAATCACGGGCCCTTCCTATTTCACTTTGGCAGGAAGAATAACAAAGAATAACTGCAGAATTCAGAGGTGCAGAGAGATCTAAGTGTTCTTGTACATGAGTCACAAAAAAAAGGTTTGCAGGAACAGCATGTAATCAAGTAGGCTAATGGATTGCTATCCTTTATTACAAGAGGAATTGAACATAAAAGTAAGGATGTTATGCTCCAGTTATACAGGGCTTTGGTGAGACCACATCTTGAATACTGTGTGCAGTTTTAGTCCCTTTATTTAAGGAAGGATGTAAATGTGTTGGAGGATAGGTTGGACAGGCTCAGCTTGTTTCCACTGGAGTTTAGAAGAGTGAGGGATGACTTAATTGAACTATATAAGATCCTGAATGGTCTTGACAAGGTGGACATGGAAAGGATGTTTCCTTTTGTGGGTGAGTCCAGAACTAGGGGGCACTGTTTTAAAATTAGGGGTTACCCATAGAGAACAGAGATGAGGAGAAATTGGCTGGCAGGAGCCAAGGCATGGGGAACTAGCCAGGTTTCACGCCTGCGGCCTGATGGGGTTCCCACCTGCTCAGGCACCCTTTTCCCAATGGAGAGACCTGCTGGTGGCAAGGTCTGCCCCACTGGAAGACACTCCCCCGCTTTTTACGCTGACCATCCTCCACTCCCCCCACTCTCCATCATTGGGGCCTCCATTGACTGGCCCCGGTGACCCTGCCTTGCATGCTTTTGTTCCGGGCTCCAGCACCAACCCTTTCCCTGGGGTCTACTGCAGTACTGGCAGTGGCCACTGCTCCTGGTGGTGCTGCTGATACTGGAAAGCTGCTCTCGGAGAGGGAACATCTAGCCTGCAGGACCCAGGATCCCCGATGGCAGGCTGCAGAATGCCAGATTGAGATTAAATCCCGATGCCTCTCAGATGGGTCCGTCACTACAACCATTAAATTCCACCCATTATCTTTGGAGCTCATCACAAGCTCCATTCCTTAGCTGCCAAATCCATCCCTCTACCTGGCAACTACTCTGAGGCTGAACCAAATTGATGCATCCTTGATGTCATATTTGACCCCAAGGTGAGCTACCAACCACATATCTGTGTTAGCACTAAGGCTGCCTATTTCCACCTCTGAAACATTGCCTGACTCCACTCCTGGCACAGCTCCTCTGCTGCAGAAATCCTCATCCATACCCTTGTCACCTTTAGACTTGACTTTTCCAAGAATCCTCTGGCTGGTCTCCCATCTTCCCCCCTCCTTAAGAAACTTAACGGCCCAAATTTTCACCATGACAGAAATGGCTGAATTTTGGAAGTCCTGCCCCCGAACCTAGCATTTCCCATCTTTGCAGGGGTGGGACCGGAGCCGGGCTGGGATTGGAGTCGGGCTGGGACCGGAGTCGGGCTGGGGCCGGAGTCGGGCTGGGATTCATGCACGAGTGAATCGCGGAGGCAATTGGCCATTTAAATCGCCATTTGCAGCCACTGACTTCCGAATTTTGAACGCTAGCTGCGTGAATCCCAGAGTATGCAGAGCAGACCAGGTAAGAGGATGTCTGAACCTGGTGGATTCTTTGGATAGCCAGGGTATCCCTTTGGAGAGCTAAAGTACACCTTTGGATAGTGTCCTGGGGCACCTTTGGGAGAGGTAAGGCACCCTTTGGTGATTGTCAGAATTAAACATGATTATGCACAAACTCATTGGAACTGTCCAACCGTCCATAAGTGTCAAAGCTGTCCAGGAAATGTCAAAGCTGTTTAGGAAATGTCAAAACTGTCCAAGAAATGTCCAAGGATACCTAAGTGAATTGTCATGGAGAAGCCAAGGGCAAAGATGTGTGGGGGGGCATGGGTTGGCATAGGGGATATGAGGGGCCATGGGCAGTGGGTAAAGGGGCATGGGTTGGCATAAGTTGGCATGTTTGGGGCATAGGAAGTATGTGGGGGGAGGGTGCAAGGGGTGAGGGCAGGGTTTTTTGTTTTATTATTTTTTTTATTTTAACACAGTGCCGGAGCACAGAAACAGGCCTTGCGCCCAACCTGCCTCTGCACCTGGCACCCTTTGCACTCGATCCTATTTCTCATTCCAAATTCCTATTTCATCCCAAACTGTGCCAACACCACCCGCCCCCGCCCCCCCACACCCGGACCGAAAATCCATGCGGTGGGGGGACATTTTTAAAGGACAGGTTCGCCGAGCCAGGGAATCTCCAAACTCTGCGCACTCAACCGAGGGACGAAAATCTGGGTCAGGCTCATCCGAACTCTGCTGCTCGTACCCTACCCTAACTCTCACCAAGTCCTGTTCAACCCACGTGCTCACTGACCTAAACTGACTGCCGGTTATGCAACGCCTCAATTTTAAAATTCCTTGTTTTGAAATCTCTTCCCTCGTGCTCTCTGTAACCTCCTCCAGATCCTCCAATTATAGCCTCTTGCACATTCCCTTCAATCACTCAACCAACGATGGCTGTGTGCCTTCAGCTGGCAACGCCCAAGGCTCTCAAATTCTCTCCCTAAACCTGTCTGATTCTCCTTCTCCCTTTAGAACATACCTTAAAATCTACTTCTTTGACCAACTTATTGGTCATCTGCTGTAATACCTCCTTATGTGGCTGGGTGTATAATTTTGTTTGATAATACTCCATGTTATCAACATCCTGGGGGTTACCACTGACCAGACACTGAATTGGACAAGCTATATAAATACTTTGTCTACAAAAGCAGATCAGAGGCTAGGAATCATGCGACAAGTAACCCAGCTCCTGAATCCCCAAAGCCTGTCCACCATCTACAAGGCACAAGTCAGGAGTGTGATGGAATACTCTCCGCTTGCCTGGAGGAGTGTAGCTCCCACAATACTCAAGAAGCTTGACACCATGCAGGACAAAGCAGCCAGCTTGATTGGCACCCCATCAACAAACATTCAGACCCTCTACCACCGGCGCACCGTAGCAGCAGTGTGTACCATCTACAAGATGCACTGCAGGAATTCACCGAGGCTCCTTTGACAGTACCTTCCAAATCCACAACCGCTACCATCTAGAAGGACAAGGGCAGATCGATGGGAACACCACCACCTGCAAGTTCCCCTCCAAGTCACTTACCATCCTGACTTGGAAATATATCGCCATTCCTTCACTGTCGCTGGGTCAAAATCCTGGGACTCCCTCCCTAACAGCACTGTGGGTGTACCTACACCACATGAATTGCAGCGGTTCAAGACGGCAACTCACCACCGCCTTCTCAAGAGCAGTTAGGGATGGGAAGTGAATGCTGGCCCAGCCAGCGAAGCCCACATCCCATGAAATGAACAAGAAAAAATGTGAAGCACCTTGGGATGCTTTACTACACTAAAGGTGCTTTATAAAGGCAAGTTGTTGTTCAGTCTGGAAGGGAGGCAATTGGATGTTCAATCCCATTGGGATAGACATTAAAAGCCCCACTCAGGCCTCCTGTGTTCAGCTGTCCTCCCGTGATACTTATTGGAACATGAATACTGTGTCAGCGTCGGGTGAGAAGAAAATTGGACTTTATTGTGAGGCTACAGTTGAAGGCTGTTGGCACTCACTGTCTCGGCACTGGATGCTCTTTTCGAGGGTGGGTCACTGGCCTAGTAGACTTGTGAATACTGAAACAAAAACAGAAAATGCTGGAAAAACTCAGCAGGTTTGGCAGCACCTGTGGAGAGAGAAACAGAGTTGACGTTTCGCGTCTGTATGACTCTTCTTCAGAGCTAAAGAGAAGTAGAAATGTGATGGGATTTATACTGTTTAAGAGGGTTGGAGCAGGTGAAGCAAGATGGAAGGTCAGCGATAGGTGGGAGCTAAGGAGAGGTTGACAAAGATGCCATGGACACAAGTCAAAGGGAGTGTTAATGGTAGTGGTGAAGACTAAAGAAGGCGCTGATAGTGGCATAAAGGTAAGAAAGCAGGACGTGTTAATGGCAGAACAGGGGTCAGCGCTCTGTGAATACTGCCTGATCTAATCAAAATGTAGCCTTGTGTAACTGTAAACCTTCTAAGCGCTGAATTACTGTGCCGACACATTCTATGAATAAGCCATGCAAACTATAATGGAAAGGTCAGACTCTGGGTTGCTCGGGTACAGCACCTAAGTACTCTTCTCAAGGGAGCTTTTTTGTGATTACAATTGAGCTGGTCAACTTTTGGGCTCCCCACTGCCTTGAAATTGGAAAGACTTGACTCTAAGACGATACAGACCAGGGCAATGTCAGATTTGATCTGTGGTCTGTGTCGACTTAGTCACAATGGAGCAGGAATAGGAAGACTACCCCTGGCCTCGGTACCTTTGAGGGAAAAATTAGCCGAGGCTTCTGCGCTTCATGTCTGACTGGGAGAGCATATACATGGGTATCAGGTAAAGAGGGGATCAGCATCGGATGTAAAGCTCCTTCGCAATCAGCTTCATACATTCATTGACAAGACAGACACACAAATAATGGTCACTTGGATAAGGTTACTAAAAGTGTGAGTTCTGCTGCACTTTTTAAGTGTCCCAGTGAGGAAGTCAACACCTACAGGAAGAGGGGAGGAAATTGGAGGAGGGGAGAATTTATAACACACCACCAAGATTCTTTACATTGTGGGTGGCTCAGTTAGAAATAACAAAAGAAATAGCCTGGGATGACCTCTTTATTACACACTGAGGTAAGAAACTTTTATGCCTTTGCACTGGCCTGTGAAAGCATTAGCATTAATTAACAATTGCAGGATTAAAGCTCTCTGTTTGCCTAGAATACCCTGAATCAAGGAGTGTTGTCTTACTTTGATTACTGAGCTATAACATCCATTATCATACAGCAGTTTATTCTCGGGACAAATCGGAGATGGATTTTGGAAGCTGTGGAAAGTATTCCAGATCTCAATTTATGCTGCATAGGCACGTGAACTTTAACCTTTTTAGTGCACTTGTGGATAAAATGGTAATACAGAAAGCAGCGTATGTGAGTATTTTTTGATTCTTTTGAGTGCATCATTGCCTTGATACTGAATGGTGGTAGATGTTTGCTAAGTAAATGTACACATGTGTAGTACATTTACCGGATGAGAAGGAGTGAACTGGCTCCCCTCTATTCAGCTTCCTTGGTTGGTCACAACAAAGGTTTTTAAATTTATTTTCCCCATGGTTGCCTTTTCCAAATCCAAATGTATTTTTACTATCTATGCAGTGAACGATAAGGAACCAATCACGAGGTTCTCTTGAGTCAAAGAACAGGTTTTTAGCTACTAAACCTGGGGGAGAATTTTTCCTTTGGCAGGCGGGCTGGGCAGGAGAGGGCGGGGATGGGCACGGAGCTGATTGCCACCCACAATAGGCTGCGCGCTACAATTTTACACGGGCGGGTCAATTAAGGCCCACCCAGCGTAACGCACAGCTGGTAGTGCTCAGCGCTACCTGGGAGGGCAGGGGGAGGGAGAGTCGGGGCCTGCGCTCTTATGCACATGCCCGCGAAAGTGCACAGCAATCTCCCTGAGGCACGGAGCTGCCTCGGGGAGATTGAATAGATTATAAAACATTTTAATAAATGAAGCAAAAATTTATTTAAATGTGTCCCCTCATGTGACAGTGTCACATGAGCTGGGACACGTTTGTGGAGTTTGGAAATTTTATTTATTCATTTTATAAAAGATTCAAGAAACCTCATCCCGCCTGTGGATGAGGTTTCCTGAAAAACACGAAGGCCGCTTGGGCTCTTGGCCTGCCCTCTAATCTTCAGGTTGGACGGGCAGCATTCTTAACTAGTTTAATTACTTTCTTAATGGCCTTAATAGGCCATTGACATTTCGGCGAGCGTGCAGCCACCTTTGGCATGCGCCCGCCGAATGAAATATCGAGATGACACGTGATGACGTCGGGACACACACCCGATGTCATCGTGCATCATTTTATGCGTTGGCGTGTCGGGCGCACCCCCAAACGCCATCCGGAAGATTCAGACCCTAAAGGAAAAAATAATAAAAGATGTGATGTCACACTCATAGATATCGGAAGTAAGAAAAGTTAAGAATCCAAATAAAAGACAAAAGAATATACGGTTAAGTCCTTTGCTTGTCGGTGAGGCATAGATTGTTGAACAACACAGCCGATTTAAGTTAGTTGGTTCCTCAGATGCGGTCAGATGTAGACCTTGTTGCAATTCTTATGAGATCTCAGATCGTGGGTAGATTTTGGTGGCTGGTTTTTGAACCGGGTGCTGTTCTTATTCCAGGAGAGAGACAGGGAGAGAGAGAGAGTTCCTTACTGCTCCATTAGCAGCATCTGATGAACTCCTCTTTCTGGCTTGGTAAACCCGTTCTTAAAGCACTGCTGGCTGTACATTCCAGAGGAATTTGATTACCATGTCTGCTGTAGTCATTGTTCTGGAACAATTAATCACATTTTGATGTTTCATCGCAGAAACGTTTGACACATTTCAAGATAGTCGAAGGCATGGGGATCTGAGTGTCTGTTGGTTGTTTATTCTGGCTGGCTAGCAGTTCCCATTGTCTTAATAGGGTTACAGTTGATTAAAATCCAGCACTTTTGCATTTTTAAGATCTTCCTTAGTGTTGGGTTGTGATGTCTCTAAATTCTTTATATTTCTCTCTCTCTTCACATTCCCTTTCAGGAGTTCTTGTTTGCATTCCTCACCTTCATCTTGAGAGGTGGCCTCGCATTTTAAAGCAGTTTGTGCTGCCTCATTTCAAATTAGAGAATTTCCAGTCAGTTGAAAGTTTTAACAATCGTTTTTCAAAAATAAAGGGCAGTAAATTCATGACAATATTGTGTAAACATGAGAAAAGCATTTTCTACTAAAATTAGTTGATGTGGCTAAAATGAACTTAAACAGATGGGTTACAAGATGCACAGCAGCAACTCACCAAGGCTCCTTAGACAGCACGTTCCAAACCCACGATCGCTACCATCTAGAAGGACAAGGGCAGCAAATAAATGGAAACACCACCACCTGGAAATTCCCCTCCAAGTCACTCACCATCCTGACTTGGATATATATCGCCATTCCTTCACTGTCGCTGGGTCAAAATCCTGGAACTCCCTCCCTAACAGCACTGTGGATGTATCTACATACACCAGATGGACTGCAGCAGCTCAAGAAAGCAGCTCACTACCACCTTCTCAAGGGCAATTAGGGATGGGCAATAAATGTCATCCCTAGCCAGCGATGTTCACATCCCATGAATGAATTAAAAATGATAACTTCACAGGATTTGATGAAATTCTGTTGGACCTCCCAAAGCCCAGAGTGTAGCAGGTTGAATGTAGCCAGTGACATGGACACTAGACAAAAACATAGAAGCTGGAAGCTGGATCCAATTAGAAAGCTTAAGGGACTTGGTCACGGTGACAGTCTGAGGTAAATTTTCCCGGTCAGGTG
The DNA here is from genome assembly GCF_964194155.1 of Cetorhinus maximus. Classification (NCBI taxonomy): domain Eukaryota; kingdom Metazoa; phylum Chordata; class Chondrichthyes; order Lamniformes; family Cetorhinidae; genus Cetorhinus; species Cetorhinus maximus. The sequence goes on from NC_135891.1 coordinate 112,653,771, forward strand.
CTCAGCCATTTCATACACAATTGCCTTGAGTTTATAAATGGTCCTTGTTCACAGAGATGTGCCGATGAAGAAGTTTTTGATAGGAATGTGCCTCTTTGACCACATCACGACAATCAACATTCTCACAAGGTGTGCACTGCTACACTGTGTGGGAACAGAGTGCCAGACAGCTTCCATAACCCTGGAAAATCCTGTATAGAGACTCGGAAGCAACTTTTTTTTATATTTGAAATGGATTTTTGAAATCAAGGAGGCCACAAAACCTTAAAGTATGGAATAAAAACTGGAAAATGCTGGAAATTCACAATTGATCCATCAAAATCTGAAAGAAAGAAATGTTAACCTAATTTAATGGTTAAATATTAACATTAATTGGCAATGTCAAGACTCATTTTTCCATCAGCCCAATGCTTACTCAGTAATATTGGTTCCCACTTAAGAATCCCTTCACTTTTTAAGTTCTCATCCTCATGTTCAAATCTCTTCAAGGCTTCACCCCTACCTCATCCTCCAGATATATAACACCCCCCCACCCCAACCCCGACCCCCCGCCCTGAGAACGCTGTGTTCCTCCAATTCTGGGCACTTTTGCACCCATTTCACTTCCTTTCACCCCACATTAGGAAGCTATGCTCTCAGCCATCAAGGAACTGAGTTCTGGAGTTCCTTCCCTAAACTTCACTTTTAATAAATTCCCAAACCAACCCCCATTAAGGCAACAGGATCCCATAGACTAAGCCAGACACCAGGCAAAGCATTTTCACCTTACAAATTCAAAATGAGGTTCCTCTCACTATGGTTCCTGTAAAGACAGTTGTAGGCTTACAGCTACTTTAATCTACGTTGCCTCTGCCCTTCACACACGAAAACTGCCCTCTGATATACCTAGCATACCTCATTGAATGTAAATTCTCATTGTATCACCAGCCTCTTTGAACTCTACCTCTTCTAACGATAAAACCCCTTTCATAGTACCAACTTTATTAATAATATAAACATTTTGCTTGGTCTCTGCTAGCTAGGTACCAGATTTCACTTGCCTTCTTGAATGCTCTATTCAAAATATGTAAATGCACTCTACCTCTCTTACATCTCAAAACTAGTACACATCAAAGCACCCAGACTAGCTGGCTTTAATCCACACACCCAAAGACTAAACCTCTATTTTAAAAGAAAAATATTTTCCAATAATATTATATATGTTAATAGCTTCGTGACAGTTAACACTGGGAAAGATCTTTGCTTTTCTTCAAAACGGTGTTGTATGTTGGTTAGTCTAGCTTCAGAATGATGCTGAGACCCTGGTACATTCAAACAACAACTAGTTTATTTTATACAACTGAACTATGTACAGCGATCCATGGTTTTTCATAACCTGTCCTTGCTAGGGATCTTGTTTTCCCAGTGCTGCCATCCCAGTGGAATCGGGTTTGACCCTTTTTAAGGGTTGCTCACCAGTCCCAAGATTTTGCCTTGGTTCTCTGACTCGAAGTCAATGATCTCTGGATTGGGATTTTCTTCACAAACAACCGTGCTGTGGTGCGGCCCTGAATGACTTTGAAAGTTGATTTTCTGACTTTTCCTGCCTCTACTTCATCTATGAAGCAGCCTTGGCGTCTTACAAGGTTTTGCAGTTTTGGCGCCACTCTTACAGGTCTGACATTTAATCTTCTTTAAAGTTGAATTTTCAGTGTTTTGAAGTTCATCACCACTGCCACCATGCTGTATTTTGGTTAGTCTAGCTTCGGAATGATTACTGAGACGTCAGTATGTTCAAATGATAGCTGAACTATGTACAGGCATCCATGACTAGGTGTTACACTGCTGAAGCCATGAACATTCTCCCCCTCCTCTGCTGGTCATGTGTTCTCTTACATCATCATTTTGGGAGGTGCTATTTACACAGTCCCACACACTAACCCTTATACTACAAACAGTACTGTGGAATCTTTACTGTTCACCTGAGAAGGCCAATGGACCCTTGTTTATAATCCATAATACCAGACTTCCAGATGAGATATTAAACTGAGGCCTTGTCTGTCTTCTCAGGTGGACTTAAAAGATCCCATGGCACTGTTTTGAAAAAGAGCAGGGAAATTATCCCAGTGTCCTGGCCAATACCTATCCCTCAGTCAACATCAGAAAAACGGATAATGGGCTGAAATTTTCACTCGGTGGGTGGACGCACGCCTGACCCGCTCAAGCGTGAAATGAAGCACGTTGACGTCGGCCGAGTGTGCCGACATCAACGCACAGCCGCGCGAAATATCGGTCGGTGGGTGCGCGCTGGAGCCGGCAGCACACCCGCCCACAATTAAAAGGTCTGTTAAGGCCATTAAGTAATCAATTAACTTAAATTTTTCACTGCCCATCCAGCCTAACGGTTGGCGGGCAGGCAAAAAGGCCGAGCGGCCTTTGCATTTTTTTGGAAACCTCATCCATGGGCGGGATGAGGTTTCCAAAACCAAATAAAAAACCAAATAAAAACCTTTAATTTTTCATTAATAACATGTCCCTGCTCACGGGGACATGTTCCTTGACACTTTTTATTTTTTTTAACTATTTGTTTTCATATCTCTTCACCTCCCTGAGGCAGCTCTGAGCCTCAGGGAGATTATGAAGCACTCGTTTGTGCGCACATGCGAAGCTCACGCTCAGCCTCCCCCCGGGCCCACCTCCCTCCCCGCCGCACAAGCAGCACTCAGCGCTGCCACTCGCGTTTCACGCTGGGCTGGCCTTAATTGGACCGCCAGGGTGAAATCGCAGTTCGGTGCTGATCGCGGGCAGCTGTTGGCTTCCCACCCACCCTCCGCTGAGCCCGCCCACCAAGGACAAAATTCTGCCCGATATGTGGTCACAATCACATCGCTGTTTGTGGCAACATGCTACACAAATCGGCTGCTGTGTTTCAACATTACAACAGTGACTACACTTCAAAAGTATTTCATTGGTTGTGAAGCACTTTGGTTGTGAATGATGCTAAATAAATGCAAATCTTTATTTCCTTTCAATGTAGGTCAGGGAAGGTCACAAATGTGACCCTGGTCTATGCAGAATTAGTCAATCTGAGGTGGCTGGCAATGGACCACAGCAATTGTCCTAATTGTTCCTGAAGAGGGAAAGGAAAATAAAATAATTGGTCACATTTCCCGCTTTCTAATTTCTAGTTGGACCCTCTTCATCCCGTTTCATAATGTTCTTGTGTGGAGTTGGTTGAGGACAGTTTGGGATTTAGCTCCAAAGAATTCCACCTGCATGTGTGAACACAAGGCCATTTATATAGGTGAAAAGGCACAATTAAAAACTCTTGTACAAAAAGGGGCCAAGAAATTTGTTTAAGTACAGTTCACCCAGATTACTGGGCTATTACAGAAAAGAAAGAATTGCATTCATATAGTACTTTCCACAACCACTGGATGTCTCAAAGCACTTTACAGCCAATGAAGTATGTTTTAAGAACATAAGAATTAAGAACAGGAGTAGACCATTCTGCCCCTCGAGCCTGCTCCACCATTCAATAAGATCATGGCTGATGATCTTGTGTTTCGATTTCCACGTTCCCATCTAACCCCGATAACCTTTGATTTCCTTGCCTAACAAGAATCTATCAACCTCTGCTTTAAAAATATTCAATGATCCTGCCTCCACCACCTTCTGAGGCAGAGAGTTCCAAAGTTGCACAACCCTCTGAGAGAAACAAATTCTCCTCATCTCTGTTCTAAAAGGGTGACCCCTAATTTTAAAACAGTGCCCCCAAATTCTGGACTCACCCACAAGAGGAAACATCCTTTGGCATCCACCTTGTCTCGGCCATTCAGGATCTTGTATACTTCAATCAAATCACCCCTCACTCTTCTAAACTCCATTGGAAACAAGCCCAGTCTGTCCAACCTTTCCTCATAAGACAACCCACTCATTCCAGGTATCAATCTACTAAAACTCCTTTGAACCACCTGCAATGCATTTACATCCTCCCTCAAATAAGGAGACCAAAACTGCACACAGTATTCGAGATGCTGTCTCACCACTGCCCTATATAACTGAAGCATAACATCCTTACTTCAATGTTCAATCCCTCTCGTAATAAAGAATAGCATTCCATTAGCTTTCTTACTTACTTGCTGTACCTGCATACTAACTTTTTGTGACTCATAAACTAGAACACCTAGATCCCTCTGTACCTCAGAATTATGCAGCCATTCTCCATTTAAGTAATACTCTGCTTTTTTGTTCTTCCTGCCAAAGTGAACAATTTCACATTTTCCCACATTAAACTCCATTTGCCAGATCGTTGCCCACTCACTCAACCTACCTATATCCATCTGCAGCCTCTTAATGTCTCTTCACAACACACTTTCCTACCTATCTTTGTGTCAGCTGCAAATTTAGCTACCTTGGGCAGAATTTTGCCGTCGGCGAGGAGGGGGCGGGGCCTGCTCGCCGACATGTAAAATGACGCAGGATGATGTTGGACGGAACCCCCGACGTCATTCTGCCCCATTTAAATTTTCTGGAAGGTGGGGGCGCAGCAAAATCAGCTGCGGGCCCGCCAACCTGTCAATGGTCAATTGAGGCCAGTGGCAGGATCAGTTAAACAATTAAAGGACCTGCTCGTCCAACCTTAAGGTTGCGGGCAGGCCAGGAGCCCCGGCGGCAAATAGAGAAAACATGAAACCTCATCCAGCGGCGGGATGAGATTTCATGCAGGATTTAAAAAATTTTAGTAAAGTTATTTTGTAATTTATGAACGTGAGGGGGACATGTTAGGGAATTTTTTTTTCTATTTTTAATATTTTTCAAGTGGAAGCGATCTCCCTGAGGCTGCACTCTCGCTTTTAGGGAATCCCCCTCGTCTACACAGGAAACGCATAGCCTTAATTGGCCCGCCCACGTAAAATGGCGGTGCGGCCCGCTTCTCCGGCAGGGATCGGCTCCCTGCCCGCCGGAGATTGGGTCGGGCCCGCCCGCCCGACAGGCAGAAAATTCTGCCCCATGTCTTCACTCCCCTCATCTAAGTCATTGATGTAAATCATATAAAGTTGAGGCCCCAGTACAGACCCCTGTGGGACTCCACTCGTCACATCCTGCCAATCAGAAAAAGACCCATTTATGCATACTCTCTGCTTTCTGCCAGGCAGCCCATTTTCTATCCATGCTAATATGTTACCCCCTACACCATGCATTTTTATTTTCCGTAATAATCTTTGATGTGGCACCTTATCAAATGCCTTCTGGAAATCTAAGTGCAGTAAGTCTACAGTTTCCCCTTTATCCACTGCGTATGTTACTCCTTCAAAAAACTCCAATAAAACGGTTAAACATGATTTTCCTTTTGCAAAACCATGCTGACTCTTCCCTATTGCCTTGAGCTCTTCTAAGTGCCCAGCTATAACCTCCTTCATGATTGATTCCAGTAACTTCTTCACAACAGACATCAAGCTAAATGGCCTATAGTTTCCTGTTTTCTCCCTCCCTCCCTTCTTGAATAGAGGGGTTATATTTGTTCATTTCCAATCTGACGGAACCTTTCCAGAATCTAGCGAATTTGGAAAATTAACACCAGCGCATCGACTACCTCATTAGCCACCTCTTTCAAAACCCTAGGATGTAGTTCATTGGGACCTGGAGACTTGTCAGCCCACAGCTCCATTAATTTGCTCAGTATCGTTTCCCTAGTGATTTCAATTTTACCAAGTTCCTTTCTCCCGTTCACCTCCTGATTTGCAGCTATTACTGGAATGTTTTTTGTATCCTCTATAGTGAACACAGAAGCAAAATATTTGTTCATTTCTTCCGGCATTTCCTTATTATCTACTATTAACTCCCCACTGTCACTCTCTAGAGGACCAACATTACTTTACTTTTTTCCTTTTTAACTCCAGTAGAAATTCTTGCTATCCATTTTTACATTTCTAGCTAGCTTCCTCTCATACTCTTATTTCTTTCTCCTGATTAACCTTTTAGTCATTCTCTGCCATTCTTTATGTTCTGCCCTATCATCTGCCCTGCCACTCATCTTTGCGGAGTTGTATGCTTTTTCCTTAAGTTTGATGCTTTCCTTAACATCTTTGGTTAACCACGGATGGTGGGTCCTCCCCTTAGAATTTATCTTTAGTGTAGGAATGTACTTATTCTGAATATTCTGAAACATCCCCTTAAATGTCTGTTGCTGCTTCTCTATCGATCTATCCCCTAGCCTTGTTTCCCAGTTCACTTCAGCCAGCTCAGCTTCCATCCCCACATAGTTGCCCTTATTTAAGTTTAAGATACTAGTCTTAGACCCGCTCTTCTCCCTTTCAAACTGGCTGTAAAATTCAAATCATATTGTGGTTGCTACTACCTAGGGGTGCCTTTACTCTGAGGTCATTAGTTAATCCTGTCATGTTACACAACACTAAGTCTAATAGAACCTGAACATGCTGCTCTAAGAAACTATCTCAAAAGCATTCTAAGAACTTTTCATCCAGGCTACTACTGTCAACCTGATTTTTTTAGTTATGTGTAGATTAAAATCACCCATGATTATTGCCGGCCCTTTATCACAAGCACACAATATTTTCTCTTGACTATTTTGTCCTACACTGTGGCTACTGTTAGGGGGCCTATAGACCACTCCCACTAATGACTTATTTCCCCTACTATTCCTCTTCTCCACCCAAACCAACCCTACATCCTGAACTCCTGAACCAAGATTGTCTCTAACTATTGCACCAATGCCCTCTTTGATTAACAGTGCTAACCCTTCACCCTTGCTAGCTTCCTATTCCTCTTGAATGTCACGTACCCTTCAATATTAAGGACCCAGTTTTTGTTGTCCTGCGGCCATGTCTCCATAATTGCTATCAGATCATATTTATTTACTTCAATGTGGGCCATCAATTCATTTACTTTGTTAGGAATGCTACGTGAATTCAGATTGAGAGCCTTCTGTTTTGTCTTTTTGTTACCTTTGTAACATCTAGTCTTGTATTCTTAGGGTTTTTCTCTCTGACTGAGAATAGAAGCTGGGCCTTCGCGTTGTACAACTTTGAACCAAGCTGGGTAATGTGTTTATCCTGTGACCCGCCGGAGAAGCTTGCAGGTATCAATGTCATCTACCAACTGTCAGTGTCTCCTAAAGGAAATTGTATGTTACTTATCAAGGATCCAATCCCCATTGAATCATTGCTCATTATGTCCCAATAAAACAGGACACAAAGAACCACTGCTCCCATTTTTTCAGACAGCAGGTGCTGGTAACTGGTCTGCTATTGCCATTTACACCCCCTCTATAAGCCATCTTCTTTTTTTTTTACTTGTCTCATTATCACTCCACTTTTGCCTTGATCATCATTCCTTTTGTCATTTAATCTCTCCTGTCTTCCACCCTGTCATAGACCCTTCCTTTCATTCTTTGCCCACACCAACACCACCCACCCCCCACCCCACTTACCCTGACCCTGGAGGTGCTTAAAGTTTGTTATAACTCTTAACTTTTCCCAGTTCTGATGAAAGGTCACCGACCTGAATGTTAACTCTGCTTCCCTCTCCATAGATACTGGCTGACCTATTGAGTATTTCCGGCATTTTCTGTTTACACCAACATGAATAGAGTTACTTTCAGAGCCATTTTCAAGTAAATTTCAAATAACCCTGTTTTATGCTGGTAGCAAGTCCCCTCACTCAGCATCTTATGTTCAATGGCCTACATTGGCTCATGGTTCAACAACACCTTGATTTTAAAGTCCTCATCCTCAAATCCTCCCCCTATCACCGTAACCTCCTTCCAATCCACTACCCTTTGGGATCTCTGTGCTCCTCAAGTTCTGGCCCCTTGCACATTCACAATATTAATTGCTGAACCATTTCAGCTATCGAAATCCTAAGCTCTGGAATTTTTTCTGTAAAATTTTCCACCTCTTTGCCCCTCTGTCCTCCTGAAAGACCCCTTCTTAAAGCCTACTTTTTTGACCAAGCATTTGACCATCTGCCCTAATATCTCCTTATGTAGCTCAGTTGATAGAGCTCCTGTGAAACTTATTGGGATGTTTCACTATGTCAAAGATGCTATATAAATGAATGTTGTTGTTAAGGGCACCTCAGTAAATGGAGTGTATACTAACACTAGGAATAATATTATTTAACTTAATGAGTTTCTTTTGTTTTAGGTTTTAGTTCCTTATTAGTTATGCCTCTCTGAAAAAGGGCAGACTGTTTTTTGTTTGACAGAGGACAAGAAGAAGTTTCCTTATGGGTTTATTTAGGGAAGGCATTTAAAATAAGTAATTTGTTAAAACATTAATATTTTAGAATTTTCATTTTTATGTGAAGAAAGTTTTAGTCGATGAATGCAGAACCGAAGGCAGCCCATAAAGAATCAGTCATGAATAAAAAAGCGGGTATGAACGGGTTAAAGAGCGAAATCCACCTGAACTTTGATTTCTTTTTGAATGTGTCAAGAGAGGGGTTTCAGGCTACGCTTCAACATCTATCAGGCAGAATAATCTATTTAAAATCTTTCACACCTGACAGCTTTGGAGAGCCATCCTTGTGCGGGGGGTCTGGCCCACTAGAGATAAGAAATTAATATGGTCCAGGAGTTTAACTCAGGCATCGCAGTCTGTCACAATCAGCAGCTCTGCTCACAACACAGCTTCGAGTCAACCAGATGTGAAATACTTTGACCTGATTGCTACAACTGATCAATGCTGCAAACTACGCTTTGATACATCCGTGTTTCACAGCATTCATTCAAGGAGGAAAGAATTTGAATTTACGCCGTACCTTATCAAATCTCTTGGAAATATTCCAAATCGCCTCACATACAATGAATTGCTCTTTTCTTGCATTACAATCACTTGTTCAGCAAGGCTACCAGTTTTTGCACAGCAATGTTCCCCAAACAGCTATGAGATGATTGATTAATCATCAGCTTTGATGATGGTGGGAGCTTGAGAGAAGGATGGTTGACAGGGCACCCCCCCCACCCACCCCCCACCACACACCATCAACCCCACCCCCCAGCTGTTCGTTGAATTGTACCATGCGCACCATCTATCCAATAAGTCGATGTGATGTATCTAGTGTGTGGGTAAAGAGAGTTAGCATGTTCTCTGCTATTTTGTGCTGGTTTGTTTCTCATTTTCAGCCCACACCGATGACTAGCAGCAATGTGAAAAAGAGAGCCAAATGAGTAGGTCGCTCCCTGTCAGTGCACAGCCTCATCATCAGGGCAAGTCCTCAGCTGCGCCTCCTCATGGTGACACAGGGGAACTGGGTCCCTCGCTGCCCCAGGAACTCGGAGGAGTTTGGGCCCCAGGCATGCAGTGTGCAGGCCCAGCACCATGCGGGCAAGCCCTGGCACTCGTGAACCAAACTCCCAGCTCAGGGCGAACAGCTCCACTGCCTTGTGGATACCTCAGGAACATTGAAGGCTAAGGGAGTAAACCCTGACAAAAAATCTGGAGTGGAGCCCAAAGGCAGACTGATGTCTAAATATATCATCTTTCCAGCAACTCCTGCAACCAAGCCAATGCCAAACGTAGTCTTTTGCATTCCTTTGGACTTAACCAGGGAGGTCTGAGAGAAGACCCTGATATTTGGGCAGTCCAGGGTCTTCATAAACATTGCCCAGGCTTGTGTCTGGAGAGGACACCCCAGTTTTGCTGCAGAGCATTAACACAACACGGGAGATGTGTTGCGAGTGATAAGCCCAACTCGACTGGCATAATGAACGCATGGTACAAGCTGTCTCCAACGGTGGGAGGGACTGTCATGCCCCACTGGTCAGCCACCACCCACCTCAAGTCAGGCATCCCCAAATTAGTAAGGTGGGGACCCCACCACAGTCCGTCTGCTTCAACGGATGCTTTGAGTTCAGAGTCTTTGCTCAACAAGTGGATGGAATCCATCGCACCAGGCAAACAAACAAAAAGAAGGAAGCCAATTCTTCAGTTGGCAAGCTGGAACATCAGGACCTTGCGACCGTGTACATGGGACTGACAGATAACTTCCAGCTGGTCAATAATGTGCACAAGCCAGCTGTGATCGACATGGAACGCGATAGGCTAAGCATCGACAAACAAGAGATCAAGTTCGCCAAGAGCGAATGACTGAAAGAAAAACATTACACTTTTATCTGGCAGGGGGAGAGGAAACTCTGCAGTAGCTCGCTATTCAATGATAGAACACCTCCCCCCCTCCCCCCCAATCACCCTCACCCCCAACTCAAATGGTTCAGAATGTCCATTCACCTCTCAACTCAAAGAGGGCCACATTAACTTTATGAGCATCCACGCTCAAATGCTGTGCTCCACTACAGAGGTGAAATATCAGCTTTAGGAAGAGCTTTGACACTGCTATCAGCAGAATCCCTAAGTCAGGACATTTTATGTGCTGGGGGATTTCAATGCAAGAAAAGGTGTGGATCATGAGGCATGAATTCCTGCCTCAGACATCATGGCCCGAGAAAGATAAATGAGAATGGACAAAGACCACTTGAGCTTTGCATCTACCACAAGCTTTGTGTAGCTACCACCTTCTTTCAGAACAAACCTTGCTGGGCGAGATCAAGGCATTGGCACCAGCTGGACCTGATCATCACCAGATGTGATGCTGTGAACAGCATTCCCAACACACACAGCTACCACTGTGCTGTCTGTGATACAGGCCACTCCCTGGTGTGCACTAGTGTGAGCTTTTCATTCAAAACAGAAATGCCGCCCTCGTATCAATGTCAGCCACACTGCCTACCCAGATAAAAACCAACAGTTTCACAACTCGATTGGCCAGGCGCTCTCCGGCATTCCCACGCAGCTTCCTGAAGTGAAATGGAACATACTCCGAGACACCGTCTACAATACCACACTCTCAACATATGGAAAACAAGTGGAAAATTGCTAACTGATTCGAGGCTAACATCACTGTAATGGAATCTGTCATTGAAGCCAAGCAGTCCGCTCATTAATGACAAGAGAGATCTGAGTGAGAAAACTCTGAATGCACTAAAATCCGCTTGAAATAAAGTTCAACTTCTGGGCAGTGGGCCAATGATTACCAGTTACAACTTTGCCAAAATGGCCAGATATCTTTGGACACAAGGGATGTCAGGGACATGTACGAGGGCATCAAAAAGGCAACAGGTTCACAAGCAAAGAAAACGGTTCCATTGAAAATGAAGGCAGGGGAGGTCATCACCGACTGCAATAAACAGGCTGATGGATGTTCAAATTGTCCTAAATGCAGAACTGACCAACTAAAGGGGCATATTTCATGTCAATAATTCAGCCATAACTTCACAATTAGTGCCTAAAAGCATAATATTCATTAAATTTGACTAGTCCCTGAAGAATTTGGTCAAAGGTAAGATAATTGTAATATTTGGGCAGGAGGCCTCATTAAACTTTCCCAACGTCTCCCCTCAAGGTTCCTTACTGCGGGCCTGGAACCAACAGTCCCTAATCCCCATGTATTCACAGGAATGCATCCAGCCCTATGTTTATAAGAAGTTGTCATGGTTCGGGGTGGCTGCTAATCACTTGCACGTTTCTGTCACTCTCTTAGAGGGAGAAAAAAAAACATTCTTTTTGAACTTCAGACAATGTTGTGTCTGAGGAAAATCATTTCCTGAACCTAATACCTTCAAAGGCCTCTATGAGGTTACCCTCCTCACTCCTGTCGAGGGTCGCATTCTTCGAGTGTTGCTACCGATCTAAAATAGCCACACGTTTACATTTAAGTTCCAGACTGGTTGTTATTGTGCACTGAACTCTCCCACCGCCCCGCTATCCCAGCTATTGTTTGTTTGGCTAAAAGCCTCGGGTTCCCCAATCATGTTTGCCCAGTTGCCTTGACCAGACGGGGCTGTGGTCTGGGTCAAGGGAGGTTTTTGATGTCGAAGCAGCCTCCTCCCACTTTCACCATGTGAATGAAGCCTGCTCAGATTACAGACTGTCTATGGCCCCATCACCCAATGAATGGACCTTTCTAAAACTGTCCCATCGTTGGCTTTAAATGCTTAAAAAAATATTTTTTTTAAACTTTAATTTTATTAAGTTTTTGAGGGGGGCCGGGGAGAGAGGTGGGGGGTGGTTTGGTGGTGGGGGGGGGAGGGGTGTGTAGAATTTTTTTTTCTTTTTAACTAGATTTAAAAGAAATCCGCGAGAGACAGAGAGAGAGAGAGAGAGGGAGAAAACAAAACCATGCTGGCGTTTTTGCATGGATGCGTTTATTCCACACAGTGCTGCAGGAGTGGACTCATGTTTGAGAGGAACCCCGCTAGGGCAGTCCGAATGCAGCCCGGGACACTGGTGATCTTGCTGGGGCTGCTAACACTGACTGAAGGGGCCAGTGTGCCCCGTGGAAAGCCCTCTTACCCCGGCGCCTGTCCAAACCAGCTCAATCCCAACCTGTGGGTGGATGCACAGAGCACCTGCGAGAGGGAATGCAACGTCGATGAGGTAGAAATGAGAAACATAAAGAGATGAGATCTGTCCTGAAATTGTATTTGCTGTCGTCAAAAGTGGCGATTAGTGATCACAAGGCGGTGGGTGGGTGGGTGGTGGGGGGTGAGGGGTGTTGTGGGTGGGTGCTCTTGAGTTTAAAGAAAAATTGTTCATTGTCTGCTTAAGAATCACTCCAAATGTTGTCCTTCTTCTGCAAAGCCACATTCTGTTAGGGGTGGGGTGGGGTGGAAACCGCCCTTCTGGCCGCCTGGGTTATGAGTTCGTGAAACTGACAAGGGCGTCAGTTTCAGCCTCAGTCACTGAGCACATGTGTCCTCCTTTGTTAAATTCCCCCCTCACACCCTTATCTCGAAACGGTGGTTTAATGTAACTGATCTGACAGAAGCTGTGACAAGATGCAACCTATTTTTTTTAGGTGACTGGGGGGGGGTGGTGGTTACAAAGTTACTTTTCAGCAACTCGCAACACCCTTGGGTCCCGCCAAACGCGCGCGACCCTTTTGTTTTGGTGAATCCTGGCGTGAGTTTTCCTCCCCATCGAACTTCCAATTGCAATCGCGTTGCGAATTGGGGAATGAACCTTATTATTAATTATTATGATGATGATGATGGCGAATGTTATTCCCCTGCAAAGTGGTAGCGGGTAGAGAAAAGCCCAGCCGGACAGACATCTGCAGAGTTTAAAGCTCCTTTCATATTCCAGAGTTATCCTATGTGATAATTGACCCAATGCCCTTGCAGTCACAGGCAATGAAATCCTCCCGACTGATGAGGAGTTCGCTCCCCTCGTTTTTTTGCGTCCAATCTTGCAACAACAACTTAATAGCGCCTTTCGCACCACGTCCCACGGCGCTTCACAGGAACTTGTACCAAAACAGGACGCGCGACGCCCGGCCACACAAGGCGATGTCCGGTCAGATGACCGACAACCTGGTCAAAGAGGTAGCTTTTAAGGAGTGTCTTAATGAGGAAAGTGAGGTAGGAGGAGAGAGAGAGAGAGAGGTGTGTACCAGGGTAATCCAAAGCTTGGGGCAGGGCCACCAACAGTGATTAACACCAGGGATCCACAAGAGAGCAAGAAACGCAGAGACCTCAGAGGGTTGAGGAGCTGAACCAGATTATTGGGAGGGGAGGGGAGGGCAGTGTGGGTGAGGCCCTGAAGGAATTTGAAAACAAGGCTGAGTGTTTTAAAATCAACGTGTTGCCTGACCGGGAGCCAATGTGGGTCTGTGAGCACATGGGGTGATGTGGTCTTGCTGTGAGTTAAGACAGAGGCAGCAGAGATTTGGAATCACCTCGTGTTTACAGAGTGTAGAATGTGGGAGAGCAGCCAGGAGTGTGTTGGAATTGTCAAGTCGATGGTTCAGGAAGACAGATCAACGGAGACAGGGACAAAGTCAGGCAATGGTACAGAGGCGGGAAAGACAGTCGTGGTGTCGATGCGAATATGGGGTCGGAAGCTCATCCCAAGGTTACGTGTGACACTGAGGTTGTGAACAGAACTGGTTTAAACTCAGCCTGTTGCCAGGGCAAGGGGTGAAATCAGTAGCTAAGAAATAGGTAAAAGCAAAATACTGCGGATGCTGGAAATCTGAAACAAAAACAAAAATTGCTGGAAAAGCGCAGCAGGTCTGACAGCATCTGGACTCGAAACGTTAACTCTGTCTTTCTCTCCACAGATGCTGTCAGACCTGTTGGGTTTTTCCAGCAATTTTTGTTTTTGTTGGCTAAGAAATAGATGTTGGGAGTGGAGACTGAAAACAATAGCTTCAGTCTTCCCAATATTTAATTGGAAGAAATTTCTTCTCATCCATTACTGGATGTTGGATAACCAGTTTGAAAATTGAGCAATGTGGAGGTATCGAGAGAGGTGGGGGGAGGGGAAGTGTTGGGGGCGGGGTTGCGTTCCCATCACCAGGGATACAAACATGGGAGAATAGCAACTCTCTTAGTGCCCTCACTTTCTAACACAAGTCGAGTCCTGACAGGAAGCTTGGCTGAACATTTCTCCTTCTTCTAAACACTATTACGACCAGATAAGGGCACATGTCAGGACTTGGCCTTTCTTTCCCCATCCTCCATTGGTCATTACAGGGCTTTTTGACATTTATAAGGATGAAGGTATTAATTCAGTGTCTGTACTTAACCATTTATGCGCTGATTGTAAAGAAATCAGTCTGACAGGCTTTCTTGAGTTTAAGCATGAAGGGGTTAGTTTTTATTTATGATAAAAACCCACCCAGGTAAAGAAATAAAAAAGAATTAAAAAGTAAACAACACATCCCGACTGTCACAACACACGCACACTCCCCCCCCCCCCCCCCCCCCCCCACACACCTCACACACACACACACACACACACACACAACCATGCAAAATGATAAGTTATACAGTAGAGGAGGTTAACCTTTGGCCAAATTAAGATTCAGTAATAAACGGCTAAAAAATAGAGAGTTCACTGATTGAGTCCTTTGCTGTTGTTTGTGGCTGAGGCAAATCTTCAAATGGTGGTCCTGGTTTTTTCCCCGGAAATGCTGTTTCAGAACTTCTCTGTCTGCTGACCCCAGTACGATATAAGCAGGCAGAGTTCCTTTCAATTGAAATTCTCTATCTCTATGATGCATTCTAAAATGTAACAGAGATAGGGCTCTGAACTTGAGAACAGCAAGGAGAGAGATGATGTTACTGGTCCATTTGCAGACTTCTTCTTCTGTTACTGCTTCAAAAGCCAACAGACAAGCTTAATCATAGCTTTTCACAAGGGGTTTTGGTCATGTGACAGCTGTTATTGGCGCACAAGGGAAGGTGATCGATGTTAACAAAAGAGCTTTGATTTCCCATTGTCACGGCTATCATTGCCATCAAAACCAATAGGGGTCCTTAGCACCTTTCTTGCCTAATGAGTTTTGTTAGCCCTTCATTTTTCCAGGTGGGTTCTGTAGTTGGAAAGTCTAGTGGCCCATTGCCCTTAAATTTTGCAGAGAGTTTAGACAGTAGCAGGTGTGAAGTCCATCAGGGGAACTGTCTATAGCTGTGTCTCCTGGCAAATCCATGTTCAGAAGTTTCCAGACTTGGCCAACTTGTAGGTCGGATGACTTCTGCAGCCATTTTGAAGTCAGCATCTTCGCTTGACAAAAGCCGTTATAAAGACGTTCAATATGTATCTGACCAGCTGATGAAACTAAAGATTAATATTACGCATGCACATGTCACATCGCCATGACAATTCTAATGGATATAAGCCCAACCTGCTCAACATTTCCTCCTAAAATAATCCCTCATCCCAGGAATCAGTCAAGTCCACCTTCGATGAGCTGATAACAATGCAATCTTCCTACATTATACTCCATCTGCCAAATTTTTGCCCGCTCACTTAACTCTATAATACCTGTATTGATCATTCAAATGCAAAGTAGCTAGATTTCTTTCAAGGAATAGCATTTTGGGATATGACATATGAGTTAATTTGAGACAATGTCATGTGGTAAATGTAGCATGGTTGGGAAGAACAGGTGACTTTGGACCAATGGTTGCCAAATCTGACAAGCACTGGGAGTTTTGTTGTCTTATGTCTGGCTTTGTTGCAGACTAATTGATAGAGGCTGATTGCTATGATTAATTAACAGCTTCATTATCATTGCATCATGTGATTACCAGGATGGTAGAAGGCGAACTAGAGAGGCTCTGGTCTCAGAATCAGGATTGAGGAAAGTTCAGAACTCAAACAATATAATCCCTTCTTAAATATGAAAATTAAATTTTCAAGCCATCTAACCATTATTTATACATTTAAGGCATAGCTCATCAACTTTTAATGTGATTTATATTGATGATATAAAAATGCAGTCAAAAAATAAAAATTACACAGTACAGGTCTCAGTGAGGTTAAATATATATACATATATATTTCAAAATCACTCAAAAATAGCAATAACACACCACAAAAAAATCATCGAAGGTGACAGGGTTGAGAAAGCAGCTAATAAAGCATACAGGATCCTAGGCTTTACAAATAGAGTAATAGCGCACAAAAGCCAGAAAGTTATGGTGAACCTTTGTGAAACACTGGCTCGGCCTCACATGCTTCCTGCTCCATATGAAAACCTGGGCTTAATTTTACACTCGTTTTGAACTAGAGTAACTGCCGGACATTCATAGAATCAGATAATGGCCAAAGCACAGAAGGAGGCCATTCAGACCACATTGTTCATGCGGCTCTCTGTAAGAGCTAATCAGCCAGTGCTACTCCCCAGCCTTTTTCCCTGTAGCCCTGCAAATTTTTTCTCTTCAGATAATTATCCAGTTTCCTTTTCAAAGCCATGACTGAATCTCAGAGCATAGAAACACAGAAACACAGAAAGTAGGAGCAGGAGTAGGTCATTCAGTCCTTTGAGCCTGCTCCACCAATCAATATGAGCATGGCTGATCCTTTATCTCAACACCATATTCCCGCCCTCTCCCCATACCCATTGACACCTTTAGAGTCCAGAAATCTACTTATTTCCTTCTTAAATATATTCAGTGACTTGGCCTCCACAGCCTTCTGTGATAGAGAATTCCATAGGTTCACCACCCTCGGAGTGAAGAAGTTTCTCCTCATCTCAGTCCTAAATGGCCTACCCCGTATCCTGAGACTGTGACTCCTTATTCTAGACTCCCCCCAGCCAGAGGAAACATCATCCCTGCATCCAGTCTGTCCAGCCCTGTCAGAATTTTATATGTCCTCTCATTCTTCTAAACCTCAGAACAACACTCTCAGACAATGAATTCCAGATCCTAACCTCACTCACTGTGTAAAATGTTTTTCCTCATGTTGTCTTTGCTCCTTTTGCCTTTCACCTTAAATCAGTGTCCTCTGGCTCTCAACTCTTCAATCAATGGGTGTAGCTTCTCCTTATCTACTCTGTGCAGTCACCTCTAACAAATCTCCTAAATCTTCCCTTTTCTAAGGGGAGCAGACCCAGCTTCTCCAATCTATTCATGGAACTGAAGTCCTTCATCCCTGGAACCACTGTCGTAAACCTTTTCTGCACCCTTTCTAATGCCTTCACATCCTTTCTAAAGCGTGGTGCCCAGAACTGGACACAATACTCCATGTAAGGCTGAACCAGTGTTTCATAAAAGTTCATCATAACCTCCTGGCTTTTGTACTCTATTACAGCGTAGGATAGCAGGGCCAGAATTTCACACTCCTCCGCTGGCAGGTTTTTAGGCGAGGGGGGCTGTGGAATCGAAGGAACAGGATTCCCTCAGGTTCCCGCCCACCCTGACCTCGCAGCGATTTTACACTGGGACGGGCGAGACCGCGGACGGGAAGCCCACCCTTGCCCCGAGTGAGACCCTTAAGTGGATTTACCTGGCGTGTGGGAAGTCTGAAATAGAACAGGCCTAGATCTTGTGCGGGAATGGGGGGGTGGGAAGCGCCTCCATCTGAAGCCCCCCCCTAACTGGAGGCACTCCCCTGCCCCCTAAAGTCCAGTGAGTGCTGGACCTCCCTCTCTGGCCTCTCCCCCAACACCCCGATCACCCACTTTGTGCCCCCCCCCACACACACACACCACCCCCCCAGGCCTCCCCTACCCTCCCTGCCCTGGGACCCTTTAAATTTCCCTCATCCTCCTGTTCTGGGACGTCGGCCCATGCATGTTGGTGCACTTCCTCTTCAGTCCACTGCAGCTTTTGTCATTGCAGGGACTGGAGACCTGAGACGAGACGTCCTCTGGAGTGAGGGGCAGATGTACTGCCCACAGTCACTTAACGCTCATTCGAGTGTGAAATGGCTGTGGGGCACTCGGAGTCGGTGGAAAATAGGGAGGGGGATCCCGCCATCTGAAAAATTCAGGCCCATATGTTTTATTAGCTGCTTTTTCAACCTGCCCGGCCAGCTTCAGTGTTTTGTGCATATATACCCACAGATTCCCCTGCTCCTGCACCTCCTTTAGAATTGTACCCTTTATTTTTTATTGTCTCTCCAAGTTCTTCTTACCAAAATGTATCGCTTCACACGTCTTTGCATTAAATTTCATCTGCCTCATGTCTGCCCATTCCACCAGCCTGTTTATGCCATCTTGAAGTTTATCACTATCCTCCTGACAGTTCATAATACTTCCAAGTTTTGTGACATCCATTAATTTTGAAATTGTGCTCTGTACACGCAAGACTAGGTCATTACTGTAGCTCAGGAAAAGCAGTAGTCCTAACACTGACCACTGGGGAATCCCACTATGCACCTTCCTCCAGTTCAGGAAACAACTGTTCTTCACTACTGTTTCCTGTCACTCAGCCAACTTTGTATCCATGCTGCCACTATCCCTTGTATTCTTTAACTTTGCTGACAAGCCTGTTATGTGGCACTTTATCAAATGCATTTTGGTAGTCCATGTACACCGCATCAACCATAGTAACATCATCCCTCTATGTTAACTCATCATAATATAAGATAAAATAAGCATGATTTGCCCTAAATCCATGTTGACTTTCTCTAGTTAATCCACAATTGTCCACAATTGACTGTTAGTTTGGTCCCGGATTATTGTTTCTAAAAGCTGTCTCACCACTGGGCTCACTGGGCTTTTCCTCCACCTTTTTCTGAACAAGGGTGTAATATTTGCAATTCTCTGGTTCTCTGGCAGCACCCTGTATATAAGCAGGATTGGAAGGTTATGGCCAGACCCTCCGCAATTTCCACCCTTGCTTCCTCCACTATCTTTGGATGCATTTAATCTGGTTCCAATGACTTAAAAACTTTAAGTACAGCCAATATTTCTAATACCTCCTCTTTATCAAATCTTAGCCCACCCAGTGTCTCGATTAACTTCTCTTATGGTATGACTTTGGCAGCACCTTCTTCCTTGGTAAAAACAGATGCAAAGTATTCATTTAGTACCTCAGTCTTACCTCCTGCCTCCACGTATAAAATTCTTTCTGGTCCTTAAAAGAGCAAGGAAATTCAAGCATAGCGTAATTACACATGCAACTAACTTGCGCTCGAGTTAACTCATTCCCTTACCCCGAGTATTATGCGCCAAATTCACATGGTACTGGGCACAAATTCACAGGAAACTTCACTGCATATGATTTAAATAATGTTAACAAAATTGATGAAACTGCTGTACCAGGCATGTGGTGCTTTTGTTTGGTTCTGCTGTTGGGGATCAGTAGATCTATGACGTGTATTATGAAAAAGCAACATTAGGAATCTGTCCGTGGTCAGTAATCAGTCTGTTCCTGTTGAAGTAACTGTTGTGCCCATTGCTGATTTCAGAATTGTCAGAACTTTGAGAAGTGCTGCACGAACGTGTGTGGTCTGAAGAGCTGTGTGGCAGCAAGGTTTGCAGATGGCAGCTTAGTGTCCTTGGACCTTCCCAAAGAGGCGACGTGTGAGAGGATCGTGTGCACACAGCAAGGTTCGGAATGTGATATCTGGGATGGACAGCCCATCTGTAAGTGCAAGGACAGGTGTGAGAAGGAGCCCAATTTCACCTGCGCCTCGGATGGTTTGACCTACTACAATAAATGTTACATGGATGCGGAGGCGTGCATCAGGGGCATCAGCTTGACCGTGGTGACTTGCAGATATCACATCACTTGGCCCAACACCAGCCCCCAGCCTTTAGAAACCACAGTGAACCCAACATCAACAACCTCCTTGGAAGACTCCATCCCTCCAGCTCTCTACACCAACCCATTCCACCAGTCTGTCTATATTGGAGGCACAGTGAGCTTTCACTGCGATGTCAGTGGGCGTCCCAGGCCAGACATCACATGGGAAAAGCAGAGCGACTTCCGGGAAAATATCATCATGAGACCTGACCAAATGTACGCCAATGTAGTGGTGACCAATATTGGCCAGCTAGTTATTTACAACACCCAGCAGGAGGATGCGGGCATCTACACATGCACTGCAAGGAATGCTGCTGGCCTGTTGAGAGCGGACTTCCCTTTATCAGTCATCAAACGAGAACATTCAGGAGAGAGCACTCTCAGGAAAAGCCAGCCTTTCCCATCTGGAGAGTGCTTTAAAGATCCAGACAAGAGGGAATGTGGTCGCCAACACGTTAGATGGTTCTATGACCACAAGAAGGGCAGGTGTTCAACATTCATGTTCGGAGGCTGTGACGGGAGCAGGAACCAGTTTGAAACGTATGAAGAGTGCAGATTGGCTTGTATCAATGAGTCAGTCAATATCTGCACCTTTCCTGCTGTGCAGGGTCCCTGCAAGATGTGGGAGGCTCGGTGGGCTTACAACTCCCTGATGAAGCAGTGCCATGCTTTTGTCTACGGTGGCTGTGAAGGCAACAAGAATAATTTTGAGAGCAAGGAGGTGTGTGAGGAAACCTGCCCTTTTCCAAAGAGCCAACAGTGCAAAGTGTGCAAACCTCGTCACAAGATAGTTCCCAGCTTCTGCAGAAGTGATTACGTTATTGTGGGAAGGGTGACGGAGATTGTTGAGGAACAAGACTCTGGAGTTGCCAGGTTTACACTGGATGAGGTGCTAAAGGATGAGAAAATGGGACTTAAGTTTTTTGACTTCAAGCATTTGGAGGTGACAATGATAAACATGGACTGGAACTGCCCTTGTCCAAACATAAACCTGACAGATGGACCCCTCCTTATAATGGGTGATGTCCATGATGGAATGGCAGTGCTGGATGCTGAGAGCTATGTGCGGACTGTGAATGACAAACGCATTAAAAAAATGTACGAGATAATTGAGAAAAAGACCTGCGAACTGTTACATCGCTTTCAGGATTGACCTGCAGATATTTTGCAATATCACAAGTTACTGATTATTATATCTTGTTTTATCTAGATTCAAATGTAAGACGTTAGTAAATGTTTTTGTATTTTTATTTATATTTGATGCTGCTCATAGTGACTTTATTTCCTTTTATGATTCGGTTACACATGCTACACATGCGGCATTTACTGGCCAAGACTTCAGGCTAACAGTTTGTTCCCAAAGGCTTTACACATGGGATGTTGGCAAAGGCCAATCTGTCCATCGGTGCCAGGCTGTGCACTAGAGACCCATTGGCCTGTTGCACTGGCTCTCTCCGTGGCAGTGCACCAGCTTTCCTCGCCAGGAGCCCAGCTGGCATGGTTTAGGCTTGCCATGTTGAGACATCAAAATTTTTTCATAAACCACCATGCCAAGTGCGATGTTGATGGGAATTTTGCCAATTTGGAAATTTGACCTGCCTTTACTGTGGATACCTATTTGACGAGGTTCAAATCTGGACAAGTTGTCACCATCCACCACCACACTTTGCTGCAACTCAGCCAAGGAACAATCAGTCTTGTCCATCTTAAAATTGATACTGCTCGTACCTCTCAGTTGCACCTGGATCTGCCCGGCTGTTTTTGCCATCATTTCTTGTGACATTATCATTAGCCTTAGACATGGCATTCCAGCCACAGAAGTCGCTAAGTAGCAATCAAGATGAATGGACTCTGGCTTTGATTTCCTCTTCCAGGAGTACTGCGGGCAAAACATAGTGCCTCAGCTGCTGCCTTGGCTCAAACCAGCCAAATTAACACAGAACGTTGATTAAACCTTACATCTTCAAGTTCACAGGGAGTAACACTGCAGCAGGTTTCTTTAGCTTCCAGCCTATCCAAGAGCTTGGAAATTGTTGATCTTTCTTGGGCCAAACACAGTCTTTATACACAATTGCAAATTTAATTGCAATTAATTATTGAGCATTTTACAACAGACATTATGCATTTTTTTTGTGTTTCTGAGGAGGCAAATCAATATTATCCCGTGGCATTCTGTAATGGAGCATATGTTATAGAAAAAAAAGGACTTAAAACTTTAAGTTCTGTGTCTATGCCTTATGTTGCATTAGTGGTAAATTTCTGTTTAGTCAGTAGTCAATGCCTTGCCTGCTAATTACAAGGTTGTGGGTTCAAGTCCCACTCCAGAGACTTGGTCGTGAAATTGAAGCTAGCACTCCAATGCAGTGCCGAGGGAGTGCTGCACTGTTGGAGGTGTTGTCATACGGTGAGATGTTAAACTGATGCCTACCTCTCCCTGTGGCACCTTTGTGCAGAAAAGCAGCAACGTTTTCGCTGGTTTCCTGACCAACACTCATCTCTCAAACAACATCACTAAAACAGATATTTTAGTCAAAATCTCATTGCTTTTTGTGGGAGCTTGCTGTGCACAAATTAGCTTTCCTACTTTTATAACAATGACGACACTACGAAAGTATGTCATTGGCTGTAAAATGCTTTAGGACAATCTGAAGTTTTTTTTTCTCTCTGGGATGTGGGCATCACTGGTAAAGCCAGCATTTGTTGCCCAGCTCAAATTGCCCTTGAACTGAATGGCTTGCTTTGCCATTGCAGAGGGTCTGGAGTCACATGTAGGCCAGACCAGGTAATGATGGCAGATTTTGTTCCACTAAAGGACATTAGTGAACCATTTGGATTTTAACAAATGGGTTTAGCTGTCATGGTAACCATCACTGAGACTAACTTCATATTCCAGGTTTTTTTTTTATTAATTGAGTTTAAATTCCACCAGCTGCCTTGGTGGAATTTGAAACTGTGTCCCCAGGACGTTAGCCTGGTGCTCTGGATCACTAGTCCAGTGACATTAGCACTACACCACCGCCTTCCCCCAAAAGGTGCTATATAAATGCAAGTCCTTTCTTCTTTAATCAATGTACAAAACACCTCTGGACATAAATAGTCTAGTTGGACAGTGGGATGATGCGCTGAGTGAAACCACATTGGGAGCTTCTGGAGGGATATTGTGCCTAATAGCAACAGCTGAGAGAAGTGCAGAAAGTATGGGTTTTTGGACTTAAAGTCATAAGAATCATGGAGTTGTACTTTTTCTCATTGTAGAATAAAAGAATGAGAGAGGATATGGTAAAGGAATTTAAAACGCTGACAGGAATAGATAATCTAGATCCAAACCAGCAGTTTCACTTGAACTAACTAGAAAGAGTGAACACAAAATTGGAAAGCCTCAGGCAAAACTAGAGGTTAGAAAAATGTCTTTCTCCCACAGAGTAGTAGATTTGTGGATTGGACTCTCAGCCAAAGTAATTACTGCTACCTTATGAAGAAAGTGATGCTTGAGATCGACTGTAATGGGGATAATTATACACATAGATGATTAAATACCTTATGGAACACTGTGGCTAAGAGCATGAAGTTTCTGCGCGATGTGATTGGTTATGGTTGAGCACTGCTGATTGTAATGTTGAGATGCATTTATATTGGCATAGTTTTAATTCAGATACTGAGAAAAAAAACAACATCCCACAGCTGGCTCCCAATGGTGACATGATTTAATTGGGCTCTATTCCTGAGGGAGATAACATTTTTCCAATGAGGTGTTAAACTGCGTCCCCAGCTTCCCTCCAAGGTAGGTATAAAAGATTCTGCATCACTATTTCAAAAACTGGGGTCCTGGGGCGAATATTTATCCCTAAGCCAACATCACTGTAAAAAAACAGATTATCTGGTCCATTATCACGTTGCTGTTTGTGGGAGCTTGCTGGGCACAAATTGGCTGCCACGCTTCTTGCACTACCAACAGTGACTAGACTTCCAAACTACTTCACTGGCTGTAAAGCATTTTGGGATGTCCTGAGGCTGTGCAAAGCGTTATATATAAATTCTCCTAGCATCAAGCTCATTGGCCCTTGGAAGACTGGATATCTGAGACCACTGCCATGAGATCGGAGCTGAGATTAGCAGTGTAAACAACAGGGGTTGTCTAACAAACGCTGTCCCTTCAAAGTCTGAATTAAAACCAATAAATACAGCTGGTCTGATTCTCAGACTGGCACTGCCAACTAATGAGTCTTTGCTCCAGGAGTGTTGCCGCACTGAAATTATCTCCTTAGCCTCAAATTATTCAGCACTCTTGAGAGATTCTTTTGGAACTTTCTAGAAGGCACAGATCTGTACTGAAGCAGACGTGTGCCCATATGTTAAAAGTTTGGGGGGTGGGGAGCGATTGGTGCAAGGCATCAAGCAGTTGCAGAATTTGGTCGAAGGTTAAATGAGCGCAATGAGTCACGTCAAATATTTGGGAGGAGGCGCATGTCTCCTTTGCTCTCCCTGATTGTACCTGTATACAGTTAGGGGAAGTCCCACGAGAACCAGGAGAAAGAGAGGAAAGACTTGCATTTATATAGTAGCTTTCTCAACCACAGAACTTCCCAATGTGCTTTGCAATGTAATACAGAAATGTGGTAGCCAATTTGCTCATTGTAAGGTCCCAGAATTAGATAATCTGTTTCAGTGATGTTGCTTCAGGGACACATGTTGGCCAGGACATCAGGAAGAACCCTCCCCCCACCACTCTTCTTCAAATGCTGCCATGGGATCTTTTATCGACCTGATAGATCAAACAGGGACTTTGTTCAACATCTTATCCAAATGATGGCACTTCTGATAATGTAGCACTGGAATGTTAGCCTAGATTTGGTACTCAAGTTTCTGAAAGGGTTCTTGAACTCCCAACTTTCTGACTCAAGAGATAGGATTACAACCAACTCAGCGACAGCAGCATCGGTATCTCACCCAAGTAAATACCCTTCACATGTAAGCCTTAACAATTAATATTGACAAGATATTTGACCATGAAGGGAATTACCACTCAACCTAATTCTGTCCTTGTCAGACCTTAACAAGCAGTAATGGGAACCCAGGCTGATTTTCTTCCCCCATCTCAGGGGCACTGAGGCCGAATGAAATACCCCAAATCCTGTTTGGACCGACATCAGAGATAATTGAGATCAGATTGAGCCTGGGACCTTCTGTTCCGCATAACATTGACTGCTCTTATCATTCAGTGAATGGTGGCTGATCTCCCTTCAGAGATAAAATGAGTTGAATGGAGTGTCAGTGCAAACTCCGCATGGTCCTTGAGGGAGTTCTTAATTGTTTCATATGTATTTGTACATTCACAGTAAGTGGTTCCTAGAATATTATATATTTCATTAGTGCAATATTGATGCGCAGTGAAGCAGGGAGTATGACAGTCAACATGCAATGGAGCAGTTACACTGAAACCTGGAATCAAACAGACATCTTTATCATTGGTTATGCAGCTCATTCATAGGGTAGGGCTTACAAAGTATTTACAGCACCAAAATAGGCCATTCAGCCCAAGAGTTCCACACAAAACCTCCTCCCAACCCTCATTCTACCCCCATTATCATACCCTTCTATTCCTTCCTCATATACTTGTCCAGATTCCAGTTAAATGCATCTATCCTATTCATCTCAATTACTCCTTGTGGTAGTAAGTTCCACATTCTAACCACCCTCTGGGTAAAGAAGTTTCTCCTGAATTCCCTATTGTATTTATTAGCAGCTTTCTTATATTTTATTAGTGACTATCTTATATGTATTACTAGTTCTAGTCTCCCCTGCCAGTGCAAACATCTCTCTGTGTCTCTATCCTGAGGCCAGTACTAACTGGTACTTGTCATTGTAACAAGATGTAGTTTATTCAGCTTATTGAGTCTCTTGTACCATATTATTGTTAATAGCAGGACTACCTTTTCAATCCTCTTTCCCTCCACATCCCTGGGTGCTCCTTGTTCTCAAGTAAGCATTTATCTCACTTTTAAACACCTTGATTGACTTTGCAGTTTTCTCTGCTGAGTCAATGTGTTTCACCACAACAGTCACTGCACTTCGGAGTAACTCACCGTCGAGATGTTCGAGAGATAAGAACATAATAAATAGAAACAGGCCACAAAGTGGTTTGAACCTGCTCTGTTACATTCAATAAGATCATGGCTGATCTACCCCAACGCTACCCTATCACCATATCCAATGAGATGCTTTAAAAATGTAAGTTTTCTCCAGAATATTTTAAATTATGTCTTATATTGAACTGTGAACAAAGAAAACGTTCGGTGTTAAACAGTTTCTAACACTGAGCTTATGCTTTTTTGCCTAATGAACAGCATGAATGAACCAGACTATGACCTGCCTTTTGTTACACATGTATATGGATTCCTTTGTTGGACATTCTTCCCTTACCTTTAAGACCTCAAGCAATATTTCATGTTATTTAAAGCCAGCTGCGAGTCTTCATCCAGATGCTACAACAAAAGGCACTTCCTCCACTCTTATACCCTGCTCCCACAAGCTGTGTTCCTCCAACTCGGGTCCCCTGGGCATGCTATGTCCCACAATGGGCACTGCAGCCATCAGCCGCCTCTCTGGAACCCCCTCCTGTAAACCTTACTCCTCTTAACACCTCCCTCCAGCTTCAAAAAATCTTCTCAAAACTCATCTTTCTGTCCAAGTTTTTGTTCACATCTCCTAATCTTTTCCACACTCTGCTCTGAAAGCCATTCCCTTATCTGTTCTTGTTACTCATTTCCTCCACCTCTGCCAGATTGTGTTTGGAAAATTTTCAACGTTAAAAAGTTGCGGTTGTCAGTAACAATAATGATGTGTCTTAATCACAGCCTGGTGCACCGTTTCCCTCCCCATATAGTGTGTGATGCCTGCGTATTCTCCCCCTGGCCTTCAGTACAGCTTGGACCACTTTGCCTTTCCCATATTTCTGTGACCTAGGAGATTTTGAAACTGGTTATTTTTTGCTCCTCTGCATCTTGTGCTTAATTGCAAAACATACCAGGTCAAATTTTACATTCAACAACAATGACAACAACTTGCATTTATTTAGTGCCTTTCACATCGTCAAACACCCCCTGCTGCATCACAGACTAAAATTGTCACCAAGCTAAAGGAGGAGGCATTAGGATAGGTGAAAAGAAATGCTTGGTCAAAGAGATAGGTTTTAAGGAGCATCAACAACAACTTATGTTTATATAGCACTTTAAATGGAATAAAACGTCCCAAGGTGCTTCAGAGGAGCATTCTTAAACAAAGTATGACACCGAGCCACATCAGGAGATATTAGTTAAGATCACCAAAGCCTCAGTCAAAGGGATAGGTTTTAAGGAGTGTCTTAAGGGATGAAAGCAAGGTAGAGAGGCCAAGATGTATAGGGAGGGAAACCCAGAGCTTGCAGGTCCTGGGCAGCTGAAGGCACGGCCATCAATGGTGGAGTGATTGAAATCAGGGATGGTCAAGAGGCCAGAATTGGCGGTGCGCAGATATCTCAGAGGGTTGTGGTGCTGGAGGAGATTACAGGGATAGGGGAAGAGTGAGCCCAAGGATGGATTTGAAAACAAGGACAAGAATTTTAAAATCAAGGTGTTGCTTGACCAGGAATCAAAATGTCAGCAAACATAGCGGTGATAGATGTACGGGGACTTGGTGCAAGTTAAGACGTGTGCAGCAGAGTTTTGGATGGCCTCAAGTTTATGGAGGGCAAAGGTTTAAGAAAGAAAGAAAGGTACTACGGAACCTGAATATTGCTGAAAAGAGAGGCATGTTGTCAAAGCTTTTCACCTGCACTCATCAGGACAAATGTAAGAATGCCAAATTTCAAACAAGTCCTCCATATTTCTCTATGGTAACGCCTCAGCCAATCAGAGTCACTGTGCCAACCAATCAACACCCTTTTCTCCTGTAGTGTAAATGGTTGTGATTGTTTGAAATTTGGCATTCTTGTATATGTCCTGATGAGTGCAAGACGAAATGCTTCAGCAGCATGTCTCTGATCTTTTCAGCAATATTAAATACTGGTGTTATTCCCAGTGTCCGCTATGCCTTCCAATCCCTGTTGTGTTCACCAGTAGCAGAGCGCCTCAGGCATAGTGGCAGGCTCTGCATGCATCTTCTCCAGGGCCATCCAGGTATGAACAAAACCGCTCTGCAACAGATGGTCACAGATCAGAAACTTGGCACTGGAGTAGAGCCAGAAGTTGAGGAAGAGCATCAATCACAGAAGAGGAACGATAGTATAGGACAATAAACAACAATATGAAAAATGGTTTACTGTTTCTCTATAAAAAAAAAACAACTCAAATATATTGTGCAGGCTGACCAATACATTGTCTTCCTCAGGTATGTCTTCCAAGCTCACATCCTCAGTACCTATCTCAATCACCCTGCTGATTGTATCTCTCATAAAATAAAGTCTTGCTACAGTTGTACAGGGTTTTGATGAGACCGCTTCAGGAATACCGTGTGCAATTTTGGTCTCCACATTGAAGAAAGGATATACTTGGGTTGGAGGCAGTATAGCGAAGGTTCACTAGTTTGGTCCCTGGGATGAGGGGGTTCTACGATGAAAGGCTAAGTAAATTGGGCTTATATTGTCTGGAGTTTAGAAGAATGAGAGGCGATCTCATTGAAACCTACAAAATTCTGAGGGCGTTTGATAGGGTGGGTGCTGAGAGATTGTTTCCACTGGTCAGGGAATCTAAAACACAGGGGCACAGTCTCAGGATAAGGGGTCAACCATTTAAGATTGAGATGAGAAGAAATTACTTCACTCAAAGGTTTGTGAATCTTTGGAATTCTCTACCCCAAAGGGTGGTGGATGCTCTATCATAGAATACAGTTAATGCTGGGATAAACAGATTTTTTCTCTCTCAGGGAATTAAGGGATATGGGGAGCGGGCGGGAAAGTGAATTTGAAGCCTAAGGTCAGCCATGATCGTACTGAATGGCAGAGCAGGCTCAACGGGCTGTATGGTTTTCTCTTGCTCCTATTTCTTGTGTTCTTGTGTGGAAAAAATAGGCGTTAACACTAATGGAACGGCTGATTATATCACAAAGCATGGAAGGAAAGATGCTGGGGTTAATGGAATGGGTGAATCTGTCATAAAATGGACTGTGTCTAAGTACATCACGGTAACAGCCCTCAAAAGAGAGTACTAAGGGAGAGCTGGTGCACAGTAAGACATGGAGCACAGAGGTTAATGGGGCAATAGAACATTTACACTGACAAATCAGATCAAACAGGAAGCTTTATCAATCATTGGCTATTCATGGTGTAGACTTTATAAAGTATTCATAGCACTGAAACAGGTCTTTCAGCCCAACTGAAAGCCTCTTCTCACCTCCCTTCATCTAACCCCATCATCATTTGTAATATCAAAGAGGCCACTCATTGTGAATGCACAAATACAATTAAAAACTCCATCAAGGACCATGTAGAATTTGGACTGACACTCCATCCAACTCATTTTATCTCTGAAGGGACCTTACCATCACTCACTGAGTAAAGGCATCAGTCAATTCACTGGGGAAGTGCAGGAAGCTGATGCAAAACAATGTCCTACCCGGCACTGAATTTCCAGGCTTAGTGCTGTTTGCCCATTCAGATGGATCATCAAATCATACAGCACAGAAGGAGTCCATTCAGCCTGTTTTGCTTGTGCTGGCTCTTTGACAGAGCCATCCAATTAGTGCCACTTGCCTTGTTCTTTTCTCCTAACCCTGCAATTTTTCTCTCCTTTTCACGTATATAATCCAATTCCCTTTTGAAGGTTATTTTTGAATCTGTTTCCACCACGTTTAGAGACAGGGGCATAACAACTGACTGTGTAAAAAAAGTCTCTTTATCTTCCCTCCCTGGTCCTGTTGCCAATTAACATCTTGTCAGAAGGTACTATTTTAATCACCCAACCATAAAAGATAAGCTGAAAAAGCGGCTCTCAAGCCCATACAGCAGAGCAAAAATAGCTCAAATTAATTTTGTACCCAAGCAAGGTGCGAAACGCATCACATCAGTTTTCGGTTTATGAAAATCAGACCCTGCTCCTTGACAGTCGGGATGTTTATGTGCTTTCTTCCCCATGTCATTTTCACTGCTTTTGGGAATACTGGGTGCCAGAAATACCAAAATGGCCCAGACATTAGGCAGCAGCGAGAAAGACCAGTAAAAGCATTTAGGTATTAAGATATTTCAATAATTTTCAGAGCCTTCTCTATTAACAGCTTTCATTGAGTTTGGGTGGGGAAGAACTTTTGTAAGTGTAACTCTTTATTTTCGGTAAGATTTTTGATTTTTCCCATCTTGGTCTTGTCTCCATCATACATCATTTACAACCAAGGTGATGGACAATTTACTTACCCAATTACCCCCGAGCCACATGTTCCCAGCCTCCTCAAACTCCTCATTAGAGATTGGCCAAACTGAATCATGTTTTGAATTTTCCACCGCTGGACTCAAGAATGTCTCAGTTGGTTAAAAAATGAAAGACTTACACTTTTATGGCAGTCCATGATCTCTGGATGCCCCCAAGCAACTTACAGCCAGTTAAAGACTTATTTTTTTGAAACATAGTTACTTGTACTGCAGGAGCTGTGGTAGTCAAATTGAAAATGGCAAACTCCCACTAACACCAATGAGGTAAATGACCTGATAATTTTTTTTTAGTTATGTTAGTTGGGGGTTAAATGTCGGCCAAGATACAGAACAAGATGCCACTGCCCTTCTTTCAATGCTGGCCTGGCTCGGTTGGTAGCAGTTTCACCTCTGAATCATAAAGTTCAAGGTTCAAGTCTTTGTCCAGGGTGTAAGTACAATAATCAAGGCAGACACTCCAGTGCTGAGGGAGTGCTGCACTGCTAAATGAAGGCCCTGTTCAGGTCATGAAAATATAATTATTCACATAATATTATTGTGTCTTATTGTAAATGTAGATTGATAGTAGGGTTTGAATTAGTTTCTCTGTGTGGATGTGTGTGGGGTTTTTTTAATTGAACTGCAGACTGCTGGTCTGGAACTATTGAGCTATCAAAACAGAAGCTAGGTTTGAAATGCTAAATACGTAAACAAGGCTGAAATTTTAGAATCTGAGGGGTGAGGAACATTTGCATTTTTAGATAAACCAAAGTAGTTTAAATTTCAAAGAGATTGTAAGGTGTTACACTTAGCCATAAGAAGTTAAGCCAAACAGTGTGTTTATTTTGCCCAAAGGTTACTGATAATATGAGTACTATAAAAGATTTATATTATGGGAAAAGTAAAGTTGCAAAGACTTATTGGAGTAGTGGAATTTACATTAAAAAGGGAGAAACATGTATAAAGGAGATGAGGTTATGTGTAAGGAGGAAGGAATTCTAAGATCTAACACAAGTGGAAAAACCTCCAGCCTCTATGCATCAAGTTGCTGTCTACAGGAACTGAAGCCAAGAAAACTCACTGTGAATATCACTGTCCAGGGTGCATTGTCTGGGCCTGTTGAAATCTATTTTGTTTTACTGTTGCCTTAACAATCGTATAACCTGGGACTAGATTAATTAGGAGATTTAGGAGTTGTTATAGTAGTGTTTTGTAGACCTATGTATGTGCTTAAAATCTTTTCATCTATTAATAAATGTTTAATTTAGTTTTGTAAAAAAACCTCTAAGACTAGGTGGACTTATTACTACTGAATTCAAGGCACGGATCTCGAAATAAAAATACAAATTGCAAAACAGTTGTGGCAGCTGTTTCAATTTTTCCTCTGGGATTTGAACAGCTCATCCATTACCATCTGTTGTGCCATAACAAAGCTGGGGGCTCATCCAGGATATATTTGAAATTCCTAGATTGGTTTGGTATTGGTGAATCTTAAGGTTATGAGTATGAGAAGCACTTTGAAATCAGGAGTTGGTATGAGGTTTTTGTTTAAAGTAGTGAGACTGCAATATGGCTTTGGCAGTTGCTAAGACTTGTCTGGCTGTTGCAGTTATAACTTTGGTTTGTTTACAAAAGGTTGTAAACAAACCAAGGTTAATGGTTTTGGCAGATAAGTTACAATTAAGATTACCTGCAGGGGTAAGGAAATCAGACATAATTGAAGGTATAGTCCAGCATTTGAAATTGGAAGGAATAGCCAAGAGACTGAGTTCTCCAAGGGGTGGGTCGTTGGAATGGGCTCAAATTCATTTGCAAATGAAAAAATTGGAACTAGAGGCAGAAGAAAAAGAAAAGGAAAGAGAAAGAGCATTTCAAAGGGACTAGGCAGAAAGGCAGGAGAGAGAAAAAAAACAGGAAAGGGAATTAGAAATGGCGAGGTTAGTAAAGGAGGAAAGAGAAAGAAAGAGAGAGAAGATTCCAGCTTAAAATGGTGACCGTTAAATAAAAGACACCACAAGGTGCAGAAGGACTTATTTCCAGATCAGACCCCAGTGGGGAGATATTTAAATTTGTACAAGTTCTTCCAAAGTTTGAAGAAAGAGATGTTGAAGCATTCTTTATTTCATTTGGGAAGATAGCTAAACAGATGAAATGGTCACAGGAGAACTGGACAGTGTTGTTACAGTCCAGGTTAGTGGGTAGAGCACATGAGGGGCAGAATTTTGCCCTCGTCGGGCAGGCTCAGCGGGTGTGGGTGGGGGCAGTCGGAAATCTGAACGCTGCCCGCGATCGGGGCCCGACCGCGATTTCACGCTGGAAAGCCAATAAAGGCCCGCCCAGTGCGTGAAACACGGCTCATCGCTGGCCAGGAAGGGCTGAGTGGGGGTGGGGGCCTGTCAGGCACTGGGTCCAATGGCGGCCTGGCAGCCTGTTTAAAAACGGACCAGGCGGCCCCAATAAGGCTGCTAGGGAAGGACGACTATCTGCTGCTGCAAGGGTGTAGTCCAGTGTGTCAGCAAACGCCAGGTGGGGGGGCACTTGGCCCCCTATTTTCCAACGAGTGCTTCACTGCCCTGCTGGAGGAGGTGGCTGCCATCCTTGTCCCCAGAGACGGGAGGAGGAGGCCTCTGCAGGAGGAGGAGGTAGCAACCCGGGTAAGCAGACACGACGTGGTGTGGTGCACCTGGGTGCAGTGCCGGAAGCGCTTCAATCACCTGCTGCGCTCTGGAAGGGTGAGTACCATGTTGGCATGCGCCAGTCTGTTGAATTGTTTTGGGCTGGCTATACCCCATGGAGCTCAGGGGTGTTAGAGTCATGGTGCCAACTGTCAATCACGCCGGAGCTGGTCAAGGGGCTGAGCCCTGGCTGCTTGGACTGAGTGCCTTGCGGCTGGAGGACCATGACTTGGATGTGCCCAGCAAGGTGCTGCTCAGCTGGGGTTGGCCAGGCTGCAATGGCGCTGCAGGTAGAGAGGGGACCGATCAATGCTCCTCTGTCCTTACAGGAGAAAGCATCCCATTTCAATATTGAGAGGTCGCGGACTGGCGGACGACCCCCACACCTCCTCATCCTCTCCTGGTATGAGCAGGAGGCCTCGGAGCTTGAGAGGCACCAGGCACCTCGGTCAAGTGGCTGCAGTGAGGCCGGGGTGAGAACTTAGGTTTGTGCAACCATACTAGTGCAGTCTCTTCATTGATGTGAGTCTCAAGCCTGGAGTCCCTATTGATCATTGGAAGACGATGGCAACGTGATGTAGATCTCCATTATCTCTCCAGAGTGCTTGGCATGCACAGTGACAGTGTGATGACTTTAACTAATGACATTTTCTTCTTCCCCCTTTTAGGTTCACCAGCAGATGTTTGCTCTTCAGACCTTGAAGAGCCTCCCCTGACACCAAAGGACCACCATACTCCCCAAGCACCTGTATCACTCCTGCTCTCTAAAGCAGGCACCAGTGCAGATACCAGCACCTCAGTGGGCATTAGTTCAGCAGATAGTATCTCGGTGCACATTGGCGAGGACACTTCACAGTCACTTGAGGATGAGGCAGAGGCAGAGGCAGAGAGTGCCCATGGCGCCGACAGTCAGAGGACTGCTGGGAACCAGGACGATGCTCTGTCGAAGGCTGATGAAGGGCCTCTGGGGGGCATTAGGCAGCAGCTGCTGGTCATCCAGCGGGGTGTGCAGAAGGACCTGGCAGAGATCCAAGAGGATATGCGTGCCATGTTCTCCGTTGTGGGGGAGTCCCTGTGGAGCATGAGCACTGCGTTTACCCTCATGGCCGAGCGCAATGCCTCCTCCATGGCGAGAGTGGTGACTCTCATGGAGAGACAGCTCCAGGGACAGAATCAGGGGTTCCTGGGGTTGCGCTCAGACCTGCAGCCCTCACACAGGCAATGACCTCAACTGGTCAGCGTCCATGTGTGAGATGGATGAGGCACCCAGTATCCCAGCTAGGTGCACATCCATCAACGGCGAGCAGGGAAGTCCAGAGTGACCCCATGTTGGTGCACGAGTTGCCTGTCATCTCTGTGGGTTCCTCTCAGGGTGCTTTGGATGACGGCAGCAGCTCCTCCGCCCCTCTGCCAGTGACCGTGGCATCAGATGAGGCTCCGATGACTGGGGAGATGCCAGCCGTGGCACTGGCCGCTCCCTCCCAGGCGGGGCCAGCACAGGCTCCAGGGGCCGGAGGCCGACCGCCAAAGTCACAAGGCCATCAGGACAGCAGAGTCAGCAGGCTGTCTCCAATGCCGGTGCCAGCGAGAGGGGAGCACCTAGACATAGCACCCATAAATGTAAGTTTATAGCACCTTTAGCACAAGAGGGACTGGTCACGGGTGAGTTTTCATTCTCCCATTTTGTTTTTCTTTTTTTAATTGTGTGACCACCAACACCATTTTTTTCCCTTTCAAGGCTATATGAGTTCCATCATAAAATAATTTTTGTTTTTGTGTTATTGGCCTGAGTACGCTTCATTTATTTTGTAGGTGCAGGGTAGGCCAATATGTAATGCTGGACATGGGTGGCTTGAAACTTTATTGCACAGGCACTGAGTGTATCTTGAGGGTCAAGGAAAGGGTCATTCCTGTGATCCAGGATGGAGGTGGCAGCCCTGGCATAAGGTTCTTATTTGTCAGCCTAGCTGAAGGAGCATTGGATCAGGGTGTCCCTGGTGTTCCTGCCTCCATACCCTCAGCATTCTCTTCACCGTGATCCTCTTCTGACTTGCTACTGGATTCATCCTCTGGGGCCTGTGAAGCTGTGTCAAGATCCTCCTCTTCCAGTGGGAACCCACTGCCAGTGTCGGACTGTGGAGACCACAGCATGCAACCACTATCAGTGACACCCACTCTGGGGGGTATTGCAGTGCGCCCCTGAAGGGTCCAGGCATCGGAAGCGTATCTTGAGAAGACCTATGGTTCTCTCTACCACCGCCCTTGTGGAGGCATAGCTCCTGTTGTACCACTGCTTGACCTCTGTTCTTGGGTGGCAGAGAGGCGTCACGAGCCACCTTTTCGATGGATAGTCCTTGTCACCCAGAAGCCATCCATCCAGTCAGGCTGGAGCACTGAAGAGCCTGGGAGTGTCTGAGGATGTATGCATTCATGGGAGCTGCCAGGGTACCTTGCAAAGACTTGCAGAATCTTGTAGTCACACACTATCTGCATTTTCATGGAGTGGAATCAATTCCTGTTGACGAAGGCACCCGGCTGACCCGCTGGCACCGTGATGGCCACATGTGTGCAGTCAATGGCACCCTGGACACAAGAGAACACAGCAATCGCTGCAAAGCCTCTGGCTCAGTCAGTCTGGCTGGCCTCGTCCGTACAGAAATGAAGGAAAATCAATACCCGTCTGAACAGAGCTTCTGTCACCAGCTTGATGTAATTGTGGACAGCTGATTGGGAGACCCCAGACAGATCGTCCACTGAGCCCTGGAAAGAGCCAGAGGCATAGAAGTTGAGGGCCACTGTGACCTTCAGAGCCACTGACATGGGGTGTCCACCCACACAGTTGGAGCTGATCTCAGGCTCGATCATCTGGCAAATGGAAGTCACGGTCTCCCTTAAGAGGCAGACCCTCCTTCGCCATTGCACCTCAGACCTATTAAGGTGGCTGCATCGCCACCTGTAAATCCTGTCAGCAGGATAGTGGCATCTTCTGTGGCCCCTTCTGCCTTGGACTTCCTGCTGGCCCTGGACCCCTTGTGTCTGCGCCTCTCCTCCAACAGGTCCCTCCCCTTGAAGTTGCATTGGGACACGTGGCCTCCTCTCCCTTCTGCCCCTCTGTTTCTCCTCAGAGGTGCCTCCAGCGGAGATCACAATTCCTATTTCCAGGGTAAGGGAAGGCTGTCTTATACCCGGAATGGCCCACATGGTCAAAATCCTCCGGGGGCCTTGAAGACACCAATGGGTGTTGAAATGAAGCCTGGAAATGCTAAGACTGAAGCCCCGGTCAGAGATTAAGCTGACAAGTACCAATAAGCCACCAGCAGCAAGTTACCCCCAAAACTCACCACTATCCACATTGACAATAATGCTGACCCTTCTTATCCCACCCGTGGATGAGGTTTTTCAAATTGTGGCCTGCCCACCTGCCTTTTTTGCCTGTGTGACAAGTGAAAAATCGCACAGGCAACGTTAAATGGCCATCAATTGGGTTGTCAAGGGCCTTAACTGGCCTGTTAATTAATGACAGGCGTGGCTCCAACTCCCGCATGCTCCCGCCAAGCGAAATATCGCACGTCATTTTACACTCGAGCGGTCGGGCGTGCGCCCACCCACCCACTAAGTGAAAATTTCTGCCCGAGGTTTATGCTTCACTATCAGGAGAAATATCGGTGAACCATGATGCGGTAATAAAAAGGCTATTTTGAGTGCATATGAGTTGGTTCCTGAGGCATACAGGCAGAAATTTAGGAATATCAGCAAACAGCCTGGGCAAACTTATATTGAGTTTGAGAGAGTAAAACAAAATAATTTTGACCGTTGGATACAGGCATTGAGGATAGAGACGACGTTTGCAGCTCTTAGAGAAATAATTAGTTCGGAAGAATTTAAAGATTCAATTCCTTCGGTAGTGAGAACTCATGTAGAGGAACAGAGGGTTGAAATGGTAAGACAAGCAGCAGGGATAGCTGACAATTATGAGTTAGTTCATAGAGCTAAAACTTTTTAAAAACTTTTTAAATCTGAAAAGGATAGAAAGTAGGCAGGCGAAAGGAAGGCGGGTAGTCAGGGAAGAGGAGGAGTAGGTGGAAATTCCCAGGAAGTTTTTTCTCAGAATAAAAAGGAAGGTTTTGAGGGTAGAAGTGACACTCAAAAGTTGAGGTGTTTTCATTGTAATAAAATTGGATGCACGAAGTCAGTGTGTTAGAAATTACATGGAAAATCTGTTGGGATTATTGGCACGAAGAAAAGTTCTGGAAGTAAAAGTACTGTGGGTACTGTGGGTTCTGAGGTTCAGGCACAGGAAAAACCAGTGGTTTGTGTACAGGTAAAACAGGGAGAATCAGTGATAGGTAAAGAAGTGCAAATGTGTTCACAATTTACCCAAGGGAGCTCTGAGGAGCAGGTTGCAGAAATGTTTAAAGATTTTGTATGTGAAGGGAAAGTCTTTCCATGTGTACAAGGTGGAGTAGGTAAAGATATTAAAATTTTAAGAGGCACGGGGCTAGTCAATCCTTAATGTTGTGGGATAGTGACATTTGTTGTTCAGAGGGAGTATTGCAGGAAGAGGTGATAATAAGTGGGACTCATGGAAATGCTAAAACTATTCCATTGTGAAGGTAAAATTAAAGAGTAAGTGGAAAACAGGTGAGGTGATTGTTGGAGCAGTGGAAAACTTGCCCATTGCAGGGGTTCAATTTGTTTTAGGTAATGACATAGCTGTGTCACCAGATGTGGGTGATGCCTATGGTAGTTGGATAGTCTGTAGAAGTGCTTTCCAAAGAAGTGTTGCAGAGAGAGCATCTCGGATGACTTCCAGATTGTGATAACAAGATCACAGGCTCACAGGTTGAAAAGAACAAGAAGTAAAAAGATAGGGAGAAGATATGGAAGTCCAATTAGCTGCCACTCTTTTTGATAAGATTGTTCAGGAAGAAAGAATGGAGGATAATACAGCTGAGGTATTTAGCTCAAGGTAGTTGGTAGAATTACTGAAAAAGGATATGCAAATAAGACAGTTATCAAACAACTTACTCAGAAACAGAGGCAGAATGTATTCCAGAATGTTATTACCTACAGGGAGATATTCTAATGAGAAAATGGAGGTTGGATCATGTCTCAGCAAATGAAAGCTGCTGGGAGGTGCATCAGATTGTTATCCCATTTGGTTACAGAAATGAGATTCTGAGAATAGCTCATGAAATTCCAATGGGGGGACATTTAGGGATTAGAAAGTCACAGGCGTTTTTCTTTTTATTGGCCTGGATTGCACAGAGATGTAGTCAAATTCTGTAGAACATATCACACATGTCAGGTTATAGGGGAACCACAAGCAGTGATTAAGCCGGCACCTTTAATTCTAATACCAGAATTTGAAGAACCTTTTACTAGGGTCACGATTGATTGTGTGGCAACTCTCCCTAAGGCTAAAAGTGGAAATCAGTACTTACTGACAATAATGGGTGTATCTACAAGGTTTTCTGAAGTGATACCTTTGAGAAATACTACAACAAAGAAAATTGTGGAAGAGTTGATTAAATTTTTTACAAGATACGGTTTACCTAAAGGGTAGAATTATCCCCCCGTCGTGGGGGGTTGTGCGGGGGCAGGAATGGGCGGGTGCGGACTGTGCGCTCCCTGTGTTGGCGGGGGGGGGGGGGTTCCCCGAGTCGGAACTGCGTTCTTTCGCACATGCACGCGAAGGAGCACAGAAATCTCCCTGAGGTGCCTAAGGGAGATTAGTTTAAAGTTTCTAAAGTTTAATAAAGGGGAAAAAAATCTTTAGACCATGTCCCCTCATGTGAAACTGTCACATGAGCTGGGACGTGTGTATTAATTTTATTAAAATTTTTTCCAAGATTTCAAAAACATTCATGAAACCTCATCCCACCCGTGGATGAGGTTCCATGAAAAATGCGAAGGCCGCCTGGGCTCTTCGCCTGCCCGCCAACCTTTAGGTTGAACGGGCAGCTTTCTCAGTAGGG
The DNA here is from genome assembly GCF_964194155.1 of Cetorhinus maximus. Lineage (NCBI taxonomy): Eukaryota > Metazoa > Chordata > Chondrichthyes > Lamniformes > Cetorhinidae > Cetorhinus > Cetorhinus maximus. The sequence continues at coordinate 112,692,843 of NC_135891.1, forward strand.
TTAATTAGCTAATTAATGGCCTTAACTGGCCTTTGAGAGTTTGGTGGGCGCGCTGCTGAGTTGGCTGCACACCCGCCGAACTGAGAATCTAAATTACACTCGGTGACGTCGGGACGCACGCTCAACGTAACCGCGCATCGGCAAGTGGGCCCCGCCCCCACTCGCTGAGACGAAAATTCTCCCCACATAAATACAATCAGATCAGGGTTCAGATTCCATAGTTGTCATAGTTGTTTAAGGATGTAATGAGCAGTTTGGGGATAAAACAGTTTAAGTCAACAGCTTATCATCCTGAGTCACAAGGGGCTTTGGAAAGATGGTATCAAACTTTAAAAACTATGAAAAGGATGTATAGTCAGGATTATCCACAGGATTGGGATGGGGGAATTCCATTCTTGTTATTCACTATTAGGGATACTTCTAATGCATCGACTGGTTTTAGTCCTTTTGAACTAGCCTATGGTCATGAGGTAAGGGGTCCACTGAAAATGATTCATGTGAAATTGGTAGGTCAAAATTCAGAAATTACTCTCCTGGATTATGTATCAAACTTCAGAGAAAGATTGGAGAGAGCATGTGAGTTAGCTAGGGAACATTTAAGGATATCACAGCATGTGATGAAAGTGAAGGCAGACAGGAAAGCTATAGCTCGTAGTTTCGGTGCTGGGATAAAACTGTTAGATATGTTACTAGTGCTGGGTGACTCATTAAAGACATAGTTTAGTGGGCCTTACAGGATTGAAAAGAAGCTGAGTGAAGTAAATTATGTAATAAATAGTCCAGGTAGAAGAAAGCAGTAGAGAGTGTGTCATGTAAATATGCTTAAAAAGTACTTTGACAGGGAAGGGGACCAAAAGGAGATGTTAGTGATGGTAGATAAAGAGAAAGAGGTAGAAATGCAGGACTCGGAAATTGATTTTACTTTAATCAAATTGGATAATGAGGGGTTACTTGAAAATTTAAATGTAATTTTGAGTAACCTTCTAGACAAGTGTCAAAGTGATTTGGAGAAGCTATTGCAGTCACACAAAGCTATTTGTGAGAATAAGCTGGGGAGGACAAATTTAGCAGTTTAGCAGTTCTACAATTTGTGTAGAAATTTCATCTTCAATAAGGCAACATTCTTATAGATTAAATCTGCATCAAGCTGCTGTCTACAGGAATAAAAGATAAGGGAATTCACTGTGAATATCACTGTCCAGGGTATTGTGTGCTTTGCCTGGATCTGTTGAAATCTATTTTGTTTTACTGTTGCCTTATCGGAGTTGTAACTGTGAGCTAGATTAATTAGGAGATTTGGGAGTTATTATAGTAGTGTTTTGTAGACCTACGTATGTGCTTAAAATCTTTTCTTCTATTAATAAATGTTCAATTAAGTTTTGAAAAACACCTCTAAGACTCAGTGGAATTATTACTACTGAATTCAAGGCCTAGATCTCGAAATAAAAATACAAATTGCAAAACAATTGTAGCTCAAACAGTTCAAGTTTCCCTCTGGGATTTGAGCAGATCAGCATTTACCATCCACTGTGCCATAACAATATAAAAGATCCTATGGAACTACTTTGAAGAAGAGGAGGAGAATGAGTCCTGGCCAATAACTTATCCCTCAACCAACATCACAAAAACAAATTGTCCAATCATTATCGCATTGCTGTTTGTGGGAGCTTGCTGTACGCATAATGATTGCTGTGTTTCCTACATTACAACAGTGACTGCACTGGCTGTAAAACACTTTGAGACAGTGAGAGGTCATGAAAACCATTATATAAATGCAAGGATTTCTTTTATGGGATCTTTCGCAGTCATCGCAGCCAGAAGACAAGGCCTTGACTTCCTCTGAAGGACAGCACCACATACCCTCTATGCTGCACTGAAATGTCGGTCAGGATTGCATGCTTATGTCGAGAGACTGGGCCTATGAACCCACAACTTCCTGACATGGCGATGAGAACCACTTTGAGTTAAGGCTGTCACCTCAGCAATAAGTATTTATGTAGCCAACTTTAACTGAGAAAGATGTCCAGATACATGAGGAAAATATTTGCCAGGCCAAAGAAGGAGCAATTACAAGGGGTGACCAAAAGCTCAACCACAGCAACTGGGTTTGAGGAAGGCCAAGAAATCAAACAGTTTTGGGAGGGAATTCAAGAGATTAGGACCGAGAAGACTGAAAGCACAGCTTTCATTAACAACAACAACTTTTATCTATATAGCATCTTTAATATAATAAAACATCCCGAAGTGCTTTGCAGGAGCATTATAAAGCAAAATTAGGCAGTGAGCCACATAAAGCATTATTAGAGCAGCTGGTCAAAATCTTGGTCAAAGAGCTAGGTCTAAAGGATTGGCTTAAAGGAGGAAAGAGAGGCAGGGAGGCAGCTCAAGAGGCCAGAATTAGATGAGCACAGATATCTTGGTGGGTTGTGAGGCTGGGTGAGAGAGAAGTGAGGCTTTGGCGGGACTTGTAAACAAGGATAGGAATTTTAAAATCAAGGCATTGCTTGACCAGGAGCCAAAAGAGGACAGTGAACACAGGGCTGATGTGTGAATGGGACTTGGCACAAGTTAGGACACAGACAGCAGAGTTTACAGATGGTGGGGCAAAAAGGCTGGTGCGTGTCCAGGAAAAATGGGAAGTTCAGGAAGTCAGGTGAATTATAGGGCCAGAGGAGGTTACAGAGATAAGGAGGCACTGCGGTCACAATATGAACAGGACAATTCTGCCTTCTGTAGAATGGTTCCAGTTCATACTTTAACTTTTACTAGTTTTGCCTCAAATTGGGAATACAGTTGTTTTTGAATGATTGAAATACATTAATTAACAACCATTATTTAATGCTTACTGATTTCATGTACCATTAATTACAAATACTGTAATTAATTGTTAGTATTAATACTAACAATTAATAACTCCTGAACTATACTTCCACCTTGTGACCATTGCTGGAAAAACATGACTTTTACATATAAATATGGGGCTGCATCTGGGATAGACTTGTTACAAGGTGCTCATTGTCAAGGCTAAATCTGTTGGGAATCCTTATGCCTGATTATTGGGTTTTGATAAAACTGATTATCAGAAACTACTACCCACTGGGCTCAAATGCTGTGCATACAATTCAGTTTAGTATTGGCTGTGGCTCAGGTAGCAGTTTTGTTTCTGAGTCAGAAAGCTTATAGGTTCAAGGCCCACTCCGGAGACTGGAGCACAAAATTTAGGCTGAAGCTCCAGTGCAGTGCTGAGGGAGTGCTGCATGGTCAGAGGTACCATTTCTCGGATGAGGCGTTAAACCAAGCCTGCTCTCTCAACGATTGCTCAGCATTATTTCAAGCATAGCAAGGGTGTTCACCCTGGTATCCTGGCCAATACTTATCCTTCAAACAACATCAATAAAACAGATTATCTGGTTATTATCACATTGCTGTTTGTGGGAGTTGCTGTGCACAACTTAGCTGTCGTCTTTCCCACATTGCAACAGTGACCACAGTTCAGCAGTACTTCATTGGTTGCAAAGTGGTTTGGGGGCCTCCTGACATTTTGAAAGGTGCTATAAAAATTCAGGCCTTATATTTATTATCTTTTAAATGCCCCTTACCCACTCTCTAGAACATTCTGCTCCATGCAATCCGCTCTGCCACCTAACTCTGCTTTTGAAAAATCCCTCAGAAAGCTCATCTTTGTTCTCCCTCCTTCCTCAACACCTCAATTTTTGTCCTTTTCCCACTCCTGCCACCTGCTGTTCTCTTGATGAAAAACCCTTTGAGATGTCTCTTAGAACAAGCAGGACTATAGAAACATCAAGGGCAGAATTTTGCCCTTGGTGGGCGTGCGGGCCCCACCGGCTCGGCGGTGGGCAGACAGCCGACCCCCGCCGCTGAAACGGGGCCCGCCGCCATTTTGAGTGGGCGAGCCAATTAAGGCCCACCCAGCGGCCTGCCCGATAGGAAGCGCTATGCACTTCCTGTTCCGGGGTGGGGAGGGAATACCCATCGGTCAAAGTCCTGCCTCAGGGAGATTCGTGACAGTCTAAAGAACTTAAAAAACAGAAAAATAAAAATATTATTAACATGTTCCCCTCATGTGACAATGTCACACGAGATGGGACATGTTAATAAATATAACATTACATTTATTAAAGTTTTTAAAAAGGAACATGAAACCTCATCCCGTCAGTGGATGAGGTTTCATGTATTATCTGGAACCCGCTGGGGCTCCTGGCCTGCCCGCCTGCCTTAAGCTTGGACAGGCAGGCCCTTTAATTACTTTAATTAGCCTGTCAATGGCCTCAATTGGCTATTGACAGGTCGGCCGGTGGACAGCTGATTTCACTGTCCGCCCGCCTTCCTAAATATTGAAAGGGACCGGGATGACGTCAGGGTTTCTTCCCGACACCATCCCGCGTCATTTTCCTGTCGGCGAGCGGGCCCCGCCCCCAAATCGCCGACGGGAAAATTCTGGCCCAAGGGTGCAATCGTCCCAGATTTGCACTAAGTGCGGTAGCGGGTGGGAAAAACAATGTTTTACCCGCCGGCCGCAATGGCAGCTTCTCATACCATATTGTCCCAATCCTGCTGCATTAATTATGCATTCCCGGAAACTCATCATTTCCATGGCGGGCGCACTCTCATTTGCCCACCATGCCATCACCTCGCCAGGCGCCATATCTAAAGTGCAGCCGCATGCACACCTCTCAGTGCTTCCAGCTCACGACTGCTACACAGAAGAAAGGCAAAAAGACTGCAGCCCCCAGGTTTAATGACACGTCCCTTGAGTGACTTTTGGACACAGCGGAAGCCCGTCATGATGTCCTCTACCCCCATTGTAGCAGCAGGATGGACAGCAACATCACCAAACCAGCATGGAAGGCTATGGCAGCGGTGGTCAGCGCCAACGCCCTGCAAAAGAGGACAGCCACCCAGTGCCGCAAAAGGATGAATGATCTCTTCTGTCCCACCAGGGTAAATCATTCTTCTCATTACTCTCAACTCACACACTCACATGCCCATCATACATCTACAGGGCCCTCACTCACTGCCGGTTCAAGGGACACCACCATTCACTCTCTCACACTCACCGTCATTATCCTCATCCCATCCATTGGACCACTCAACACCCACTCAGGCCAGGCATACTTATCATCTGGCCTGGCAGGCATCCTGCTTACACTCTCTCCATCTCTATTCATGCAGGACAAGCTGGGTCACAACAAGAGGGAGAGGTTGCAGACTGGGTGGAGGAATGCCTGAAATCAAGGTCCTCACAGACTTTGAAAACAGAGCCATCCAGCATGGCCGGCGATGATCTGGACCGGTCCTGTGCTGACGGTGAGGTCAGCGGTGCTCTACCAAGTGAGGATCCAGCAGTGCAACATCCATCAGACAATCATACTGTGAGTGATGTGTCCTGTTTCACAGGCCACTGCCATCCACTAATTATCTCTCCTTGCTTTCATAGGGGCGCATCTGGGAAACAGCCACTGGAGTCCACGACCCAGGGCCTCCAATCAAACCCTGAAGAAACCTCTGAAGTCCCATCACAGCGCTCACCCACACCCTCCACCAGCACAGAGACACACACCTCAGTGGGACCTGGCTTTACAGTAGCCTTGGAATCACAATCTGCTGAGCGCATTGCACCTTCTGATCCACTGCAGGCAGCGGCAGGGACTTCCCAGGTCTCCGGCACTCAGAGGACTGCTGGAGGCCAGAAATTTGCTGAGTCCGAGTCAGATAACGAGCCTCTGGACTCGGTCATGTCACAGTTGCCGGAGCTGCAAAGGCAAGCTTGGGAACATCAGGAAGGGATGTCCGCTGCACTCCTCAGATTGCAAGGCACGATGGAGGAGTATGCCCGTCTTCAGACTGAGGTGATAGCGCCGGCATTGCCAACGCACCGAGGTCAACACTGGTAGGATGGCGGCCGCCGTGGAGACCTTCGTCCAGGATGTCGCTCCTGCACTGCTGCGCGGGCTGAAATCCATCGCTGATGCCATAGTTGGCCTCCAACAGGGTGTACGCAAGAGATGTGCCGGGCAGTTCGATCTCACTACAGCTTCCTCCTCTCCTCAAGGAGTCAGCCAGGGGCCCTCGGGCACCCATAGGGAGGATCAGCAGATACCAACCACCCAGGTGACTCCGGGAGTGTCTGGCCAACCTGAATCCCCTCTTCCTGTGACCCCAGCTCCAGCTCCACAGGCTGAGGAGGGTGTCACTGCCACACAGCAGGACCCCGAAAGCAGGCCGGCACCTCCAGGTTTTGGGCCTCCAGCGGTTGACCACCAGGGCATAACAGTCAGCAGGCTGCCGCCACCTACTCTGTGGATGTCTGGGGAGAACCAAGACGTAGTGGCAGAGTTAGGAAGGTTAAGAAGAGGTAATTCTTTTGAGTCAAAACAATAAACTAAATGAGCAAAAACAAGGGAGAAATCAAGCACAGCCCCTAAGTCAGGTCAGCTGTAAAATCAAGGAAAAAAACTTTAAAGGAACCTTACAAACATCAAACTAAGATGTGATTAAAGGGGTCAACAAAACACCCCAGACCCCGCGGTGCCCACCGAGCACGGAAGGCCTCGATGGTGCCGGCAGACACCGTGTGCTCCCTTTCCAGGGACATCCGGCCGCGAACGTAGCCGCGGAAGAGGGACAAACAATCGGGCGGGACTCCCCCGTCGATCGCCCGCTGCCTGGACCTGTTGATGGCCAACTTGGCCAGGCCCAGGAGCAGGTTCACGAGGAGGTCCTCCTCCTTCCCGACCCCCTTCCGCACCGGGTGTCCGTAGATCAGGAGCGTGGGACTGAAGTGCAACCAAAACAGTAACAAAAGATTTTTTAAATAACTAAAAAGGGAGTGCAGCCTAAGACATCCTATATACGCGTGGTCCACGGACTCCACAAGACCGCAAAAAGGGCATGTGTCCCGGGAGTCCGTGAACCTAAACATCCTCCTATTGTAGGGGACTGCTGCATGCAACACCCTCCAACCCAGGTCCCCGATAGAAAGGGGGAGAACTCCTCCGTAGAGGGCCTCCCATCGGGGGCCTCCGCCGCCGGACGGCAACAAGGCACGCCAGGGCGTGTCCGGGCGGCGGACCAGGGCGAGAAAATGGAAGGTGTGCAGCAGCAGTCCGTACAGAAAACCCCTCCGCACCGTGCCAAATGGCACGGAGGGCATGTCCCCGAGGCGGCTCATATTATTGCGGGGCACCGGCACCCGAGGGAGGGTTCGGGGCTTGGGGCCAATGTGGAATTCCGTCCGAACAGGGGAACGTTCAGCCGGAAGATCACTGCGCACCTGGGCCACCTCCAGACCTAAAATGACTTCGGGTCCGAGCACGACCGTTTTTAGGTCTTGGATGGCATCGGCTGCGACCTGGACACTCACTGACGCGCGACGCGCCAACTCCTGCGGGAGCATCCAGCCCAGTCCTCCGCCACCCAGCACGTCCCCGACCCTGGTCACCCCGGCAGCCACAGCCCTCCTCTCCGCCAGCCACTGAAAGGGACGGAGGGGCGGATTCCTGAGCAGCGGCTCTCTGACGATAGCCGCTACTCCTGACGGGGGAGAGCTGCGTCGCGTGGCGACCACGTTCCAGACTTTGATCAGGTCCTGGTAAAAGACGGGCAACACCTGGAAGGAGCCACCGAGGCCCCTCTGATCTACAAACAGGAGCTGCACGTCATAATTCAGGCCGTGCACCTGGCGGAAGAAATACGTCGCCAGGGCACACCATCTCGGAGGAGGCTCGACGTAAAGGTATCGCTGCAGGGTCTGAAGACGGAAAGTCGCCACCTGCGTGCGTAGGCACACCAGCGCCTGACCGCCCTCCCTAAGCAGGAGACTCAGAACCTCAGCGGCGACCCAGTGCAATCTTTTGTCCCAGAAGAAGTCGACTAGCATTCTCTGGATTTTCACGACAAAGTCCGGGGGAGGGGTCAAAGTGACCAGCCGATACCACAACATGGCGGCGATCAGCTGGTTTATGACCAGAACTCGACCCCGGTAAGACAGCACTCGGAGCAGTCCTGTCCAGCGCCGCAGGCGAGCGGTGACTTTCGTCTCCAGTTCCTGCCAGTTGGCCGGCCAGGATTCCTCGGCAGGGCAGAGATGGACCCCAAGGTAGAGGATGCTGGTCCTGCTCCAGGTGAAAGGCCTGAGCTCCTCGGGTAGGGGATCCGTCTGCCACGGGCCGACCAGGAGCCCAGAACATTTCTCCCAGTTGATCCTGGCAGAAGAAGCCGCAGAGTAGACCTCCTGGCACTCGCGCATCCTCCGCAGGTCAGCCGGGTCATTAAACATTAGGAGCACGTCATCGGCGTATGCCGAAAGGACCACCCCGATGCCCGGCCCGCGCAGAACCAATCCCGACAACCTCCTCCGCAAGAGGCGCAGGAAAGGCTCCACGCAAATAGAATACAACTGGCCGGACAGGGGGCAGCCCTGACGTACCCCTCTCCCAAAGCGAAGGGGCGCCGTCAGGGACCCGTTAACCTTCACTAGACACTCCGCGGCGGTGTACAGAAGTCGGATCCGGGCGACAAAGTGCGTCCCGAAACCGAATGCTCGCAGAGTCCCGAGTAAATATTCGTGATCCACCCTGTCGAACGCCTTCTCCTGATCAAGGGACAGGAAGGCGCTCGACAGACCAGCCCTCTGGGAATGGTGGGTTATGTCCCGGACCAGATGGATGTTGTCGTAAATCGAGCGGTCCGGGACGGTGTAGGACTGGTCAGGGTGGATCATGTGGTCCAGCACGGTGCCGAGCCGAGAAGACATGGCTCTGGCGAATATTTTATAGTCCGTGCTGAGGAGGGAGACCGGGCGCCAGTTTTTAAGTAGGCGGAGATCCCCCTTCTTCGGCAACAGGGCAATCACGGCTCTGCGCCACGAAAGGGGCATCTCCCCGGTAGCAATACTCTCCCCCAGGACCCCCGCGAAGTCGCCCCCCAGGACGTCCCACAACGCCCTGAAGAACTCCACAGTCAGCCCGTCAAGTCCCGGGGATTTTCCCCTTGAGAGACCATCGAGGGCGCCGGTCAGCTCCCCCAGACTTATAGGGGAGTCAAGCTTTCCGGCGCCCTCCGGGCCGACCTGCGGCAGGTCCTCCCACAAAACTCTGCAAGCATCCTCGCTGGACGGATCCGAAGAGAACAGGGCAGTGTAAAAGTTCCCGGTAATGGCCCTGATGCCCTCCGGATCCGAGACGAGGGATCCGTCGTCGGCCAGCAGCGTAAAGAGCTGCTGACGGACCCCGTGCCTTTTTTCCAGCGAGTAGAAGAAGGGGGAGCCACGGTCCAGGTCCTTGAGGAACCGGATCCGTGACCTCACGAACGCGCCCCGGGACCCGGCGAGTTGCAGGTCCCGCAACGCGCCCTTCTTCTCATCGTACACCGACCGCAGGGCTTCCCTGTGCTTTGTGCAGCCTTCAGACCAAAGTGATGATCCGGCCTCACACTCCCTGGACTCATTAGTGATGCCTGCATGATGGTACTGGTCATTGCTGCCGGATTGTAATGGGCAGACACAGAGTTCTCTCGTTCTCTCTGTGTGCTCTCAGCACCTTTAAGGTGGGGCTGGCCCCCATCTCTTCAGCATCTGTGACCAGTGATGCTGTGCTCCTGAAGGGCTCAGGTGCTGAAGGCGGACAAAGGATCAGGTGCTTCTTAAGTTTCATGGCTGCGTCCCTATGATATGACCCTGATCACAGAGCACAAGCAAGCTGCCTGCAGCCAGACAGGAGTCAGACATTCTCAGAGGCTGTGTGAAGATCTATGGAGTGTCCTCACTGCATGTCGTCATCATATCCTGGAATCGAGTGACTATTAGGGTCACCACTACGTCTCCATGACAGGAGTATTATCACAGAGGATATGTGCGCTGCCATAAGCCAGATTGGAGTCAAATATTCATAAATGCAATGTGGGAATCTATTGTGTCTCCTCACTGCATGTCACCATCATCCTCCACAAACCTAATAGCTATGAAGGCCTCCTGAGAGTGCCTGCCTCATGACCAGTGCAAGGGTCTCATCGCTATCATCATCGCCTTCGAGGACTTCCTTACCCTCAAATCCGTCAGCATCCCCCCTTATCAGAGGAGACTTCCAGCTCCTCCATCTCCTCCTCAGCCAACTCCTCTCCCCATTGCAGCACGGGTTGTAAAGGGCGCAGCAGATGACGATGCGTGACACCTTCTGTGGACTATATTGCAGGGCTCCATCAGGCACCAGATCCTCATTTTCAGCATCCCGATGGCCTGCTCCACCAAGTTGCAAGCTGCAGTATGAGCCTCATTAAACCATCGCTCTGCTGGAGTTTGAGGCCCCCGCATGGGTATCATCAGCCACGTCCTCTGTGGGTAGCCCTTGTCCCCGAGGAGCCATCCCTGCAGCTTCTGTGGACCCTGGAAGACATCAGGAATCTGTGACCGACTGAGAATGTAGGAATCGTGCATGGTCACTGGAAACCATGCGCAGACCTGCAGGATACGTTTGTGGTGGGGGTCACACATTCAGCGAATGGAAGCTCTTGCGGTTGATATCGCTGACCACATGTTGCAATGGGGATCTGAGTGTCATGTGATTGCAGTCAATGGCACCCTGAACCTGTGGGAAACCCGAGATCTGGGCAAATCCAATTGCTCTTGCATCCTGGCTTTCCTCGTCCTGGGTGAAATGTACAAAGTTGTGTGCCCTCGCAAAAATGGCATTCATGACCTCGTGGATGTATTTGTGGGTGCAGGCTTGTAACATACCACAGAGGTCACCTGAAAGGAACCATTGGTGTAAACATTGAGTGCCACAGTCACTTTCACGGCCACGGGCAGTGGATGCCCTCCATGTCCCTGTGAGGCCAAATCCTGCAGTAGCTGGCAGGTGTGACCGACCAGTTTACTCAACATGCAAAGACTTCAGCGACACTGGTTCTTGGTCATCTGCAGGAATGAAAGGCAGCGTCTATAGACCCTGGATCTGGCTAGGCACTGACCAGCGACAGCTCACTCTGGCTCTTCAGAGTTGTGTGTGAGAGTCCCAGTCGCCCCTTCTTCCTGAGGGTGCTGCTTTCCCCTTTGCACAGTCAGGTGCCTCAGTCACTCTCTTCTCCGTCTTCTTCGCTCTCTGTAAGCCACAAGGCATACAGCTAGGTCACCAGGCTCCATGATCCTGACGTACTCCTCCTGCAGGATGAAAGAGAGAGACACGTGGGTTAGCTTGGGTGTACTAACAACCTCTCTTGTTAAGTCTGAAGGCCCCTTAACGTATCCTGGAGAATGCTGGCCACCACTTGAATGGCCAGAGTTTAGTGCGCTGCATGGCTGTCCGAAACCCCACCCTCCTCCACCCCACTCCACCTGACCAATTGGGAGCAGCTTTACCCACTGGACTGCATGCTGTGCTCTCAGCTCAGGCACAGGCATTCTCCTAACCTGCACTGCAAGGCTGCACTGTTAGCTTGAACCATGGGGGAGACTGGTCCAAACCGGGATGATGACATTGCAAGGGGCTGTGAGCACCTCCACCAGTGACTGCTCCATGGCCAGCTTTAGTGAGGAGATTGTACAATGTGGCCAGTCATCCAACTGTTCTACAGTCCACTAAAATGCTCATTAGTTTGTAGTCTGTGCCCGAGGGGGTGAAAAGCTCTGGAGCACTTGGTGGCACTTTGCCTCTGTATTGCTGAGTGGGCAGATCATCTAGAGGCCCGAATCCAATGTGGCTGCATCTGAACTGCCTCAACTTTATACAAGGTTTCCCTAATGTGTGGCCACTTCCCTCCCCCCTCAGCCCGCATGTGTTGTGCACTACCTCCAACCACTGTGCAGCCCTTGACCCCTCCCCACCACACAAGTCCCCTCAACTGCAGGGGAGCCCTTGACCTCACCACCCCCCCCCCACACAAGTTGCCTCAACTGTAGGGCAACCCTTGCCCCCCCACCCCCACTCCAACGTGCCTCAGTCTTGAAGTCCAACAGGCAACCCTCGCAAGTGCACGACAATGTTACTGTGCACTGACGTCCAAGTTCCCCTCAAAGTGCAGACCGCCAAGTGCACGCCTTATATATGCCGTTGTGAAACACGTTGGCGTGCAATCAGGCCGACGTGCTCGGACGATCCAGCGTGGGGGAACGATTCCGGTGGGCTGGCCTTATGCAGATATATGCAGATGTATTATAACGAGGTTCCCAACGTCTGGAGGCGGGAAACATGACCCGCCGTTGATGGGCTGAGCGGACCATCGCAAACTGGTTCCACAAACTCGTGAAACCGATTTCTGGCCTTCTCGCCATATTGTCCACTCATGTCACCGAACACGCCCGACACCAGCGGGCACGGAAAATTCCGCCCGAAGTTGTTGTATTTCTGCCACTTTCCTTTCTGTCTCTTGTCACTTTTGTGTTTAACGCAGCTAAAATTCAGCAACAGCGCCGTGAGTTTTCAGGCTTCTTTCCTCCATTCTCTCCTGGATGAGCCAGCTTGCACTGGGAAATGTTTCACCAGTTGTCAGCTGCATTCCTGTATGTCATAAACGTGTGAGGCAACACACTGATGGTCAGCAAGCTATTTGACATTGGGAGCAATCACAACAAATTATGATCCTTACTGGACATCCCTAAGCATTGCACACACGCATATGAACATACACGCACCAGCATTCAGACACACACACATACATGCACACACATATGTGAATTTGCAGTCACAAATGCATACACAGTAACAAAAGACACAGGAACATGGGGAGGTTAGTTAGCCCCTCAAGCCTGTTCTGCTGTTCAGTGAGATCATGGCTGACCTGTGCCCTGACTCCATATACCCAATTTTACCCAATATCACTTAATATCCCTGGTTAACCAAAATCTCTCAGTCTCTGTTTTAAATTTCCCCTTGGTGGAGGGATCAATAACCAAGGGGCATAGATTTAAGGTAAGGGGCAGGAGGTTTAGAGGGGATGTGAGGAAGAATTTTTTCACCCAGAGGGTGGTGGGAATCTGGAATCCACTGCCTGAAAGGGTGGTAGAGGCCGAAACCCACATAACATTTAAGAAGTATTTGGATGTGCACTTGCGATGCCATGGCAAACAAGGCTATGGGCCTAGTGCTGGAAAATGGGATTAGAATAGTTAGGTACTTGTTTGACTGGCACAGACTGGATGGGCCGAAGGGCCTTTTTCTGTGCTGTGGACCTCTATGACTCGATGACTCTAAACTTAGCGATTGATCTAGCATCAATTGCCATTTGCGAAAGAGTGCCAAATTCAACCACCTTTTGTGTGCAGATGTGTTTCCTAATTTCACTTCTGAAAGGTCTGGCTCTAAGTCTTAGATATGCCCTGAGTCCTAGACTTTCCAGTCAATGGAAATAGAATAGAGAGAAACTATCTGTCCCCTTTAATACCTTGAAAACTTCAGACAAATTACCCGTGGCTTTCCAAATTCCAAGCAGTACAACCTCAGGAACATAGGACTTAGGAGCAGGAGTAGGCCATTCAGCCCCTTGAGCCTACTCCACCATTCAATAAGATCATGGCTGATCTGGTTGTGGTCTCAATTTCACTTTCCTATCTGACCCCCCATAACCCTTGACTTCCTTGTCTATCAAAAACCTAATTCTGCCTTGAATAAATTCAATGACCCAGCCTCCACTGCTCTCTGGGGAGGAGAATTCCACAGACTACCGACCCCCTAAGTGAAACAAATTCTCCTCATCTCAGGCTTAACAGGGATTCCTCTTATTCTAGTTCTAGTCTCCCCTACGGGTGGAAACATCCTCCCGGTATCCACCCCATCAAGTCCTCTCAGGATCTTATATGTTTCAATAAGATCACCCCTCATTCTTCTAAACTCCAATAGGTATAGGCCCAACCTATTCAACCTTTCCTCATAAGATAAGCCCTTTATCCCAGGAATGAGCCGAGTGAATCTTCTCTGAACTGCTTCTAACACAATTACATCTTTTTTCAAATAAGGAGACAAAACTGTACACAGTATTCCAGATGTGGTCTCACCAAGGCCCTGTACAGCTGCAGTAAAACATCCCTACTTTTATATCCCATCCCCCTTGCAATAAATGCTAACATTCCATTTGACTTTCTAATCACTTGCTGTACCTACATACTAACTTCTTTATGATTCATGTTCCAGGACATCCAGATCCCTCTGTTCCACTGAGTTGTGCAATCCCTCTCTAGTTAAATAGTAAACCACTTTTCTATTCTTCTCACCAAAGTGGACTAGTTCACATTTTCCCACATTATACTCCATCTACCAAATTTTTGCCCATTCGTTTAACCTATCTATACCCCCTTTGCAGACTTTCTGCTCCCTCTTGACAACTTACTTTCCTACCTGTCTTAGTGTCATCACCAAATCTAGCTACCATACATTTGGTCCCTTCATCCAAATCATTGATGTAGATTAAATAGTTGAGGTCCCAGTACTGATCCCCGTGGCACTCTACTAGTTACAGCTTGCCAACCTGAAAAAGATCCATTTATCCCTACTCTCTGCTTCATGTTAACTGACCAATCTTTTATCCATGACTCATGGACTCATAGACATTTACAGCACAGAAGGAGGCCATTCGGCCCATCGTGTCTGCACCAGTCAACAAAGATCTGACTACACTAATCCCATTTTTCAGTACTTGGCTGAGTCCTGGAGGCTATGGTAATGCAAGTGAATATCTAAATACTTCCTAAATGTTATGAGAGTTTCTGACTCAACCACCCTTTCAGGCAGTGAGTCCCAGACTCCCACCAGCCTCTGGGTGAAAAAATTTCCCCTCAACTCCCCTCTTAGCCTTCTACCTCTTACCTTAAGTCTATGCCCCCAGGTTATTGAACCCTCTACTAATGGAAAAATGCCTTTCTATCCACCCTATCTATGCCTTTCATAATCTTATACACCTCTATCAGGTCCTCTCTCAACCTTCACTTCTCCAAGGTAAACAACCCCAGCCTATCCAATCTTTTCTCATAGCTCAGACCCTCTAGTCCAGGCAGCATCCTGGTAAATCTCCTGTGCACCCTCTCCGGTGCAATCACCTCCTTCCTATAACGTGGTGACCTGAACTGCACGCAGTACTCCAGTTGTGGCCTAACCAGAGTTTTATACACTTTCAGCATAACCTACACCATGTTCTTTTATCTTGTGTCGTAATCTTTGATGTGGCACCTTCTCAAATGCCTTTTGAAAATCCGACTGTACCACATCTACATGTTCCCCTTTATCCACCTTGCTCGTTACTTCCTCAAAAAACTCTAATAAATTAGGTAAACATGATTTCCCTTTCACAAAGCCATGTTTGACTCTGCCTGATCCCATTATGATTTTCTGAGTATCCTACTATAACCTCCTTAATGATAGATTCCAGCAATTTCCCCATGACAGGTGTTAGGCTAACCTTGGCTGTAGTTTCCCACTTCCTGTCTCCCTCCTTTCTTGACTAAAGGCGTTACATTCGCTATTTTCCAATCCGCTGGAGCCCTTTCAGAATCTAAGGAATTTTGGGCCTGAGTTTTACCCGCGATGGGCCCGTGCGATCGGCGGGCCCGCGACCAGTCGGGAAATGGGCGGCCACCCAGGATCGGACCCCGACCGCCATTTCACGCTGGCTGGCCAATTAAGGTCCACCCAGCATAAAACGTGTCTTCCCAATGGTCGGGAAGGGCTGGGTGGGGGCGGAGGCCCGTCGGCCGCCATGTCCAGTGGCGCCTGGTGGGTGGTTTAAAAACGGCACAGGCAGGTCCTTGAAGGCTGACAGGGAAAAACTGCATTCTGAAGACTGAAGCCGTGGCCTCAAATGCAGCTGGAGATGCCAGGCGGGAGGACAGGTTGGGTGGGCACTTAACCCCGTTCCCCCCCCCCGGCAGGTTTTGGGACGAGTACCTCAGGGTCCTCTTGGAGGAGGTGGCTGCAAGGAGGGACACCCTCGTCCCCAGAGTTGGAAAGACGAGGCTACCGCACCTTACAAAAAGAGCTTGGGAGGAGGTGGCAGCCCAGGTCAGCAGCCGCGACGTTGTGCGGTGCACAGGGGTGCAGTGCCACAAAAGGTTTAATGACCTGCTGCGCTCAGCAAGGGTGAGTACCATGTTGGCATGGATCAGTGCATTGAAGTGTTAAGGTCTGGCCGTCCCCTCATGGAGCTCAGGGCTGTTAGAGTCTGAGTGCCAACCGTCAATGGCACCAGAGCTGTCCAAGGGGGTGAGCCCTGGCTGCTTGGACTGAGTGCCTTGTGGCTCCAGGGCCACGACTGGGATGTGCCCTGCAAGGTGTTCCTCAGGTGGGGTTGGCCAGTCTGCAATGGCGCTGCAGGTAGAGAGTGGACTAATCAATGTTCCTCAGTCCTTTCAGGAGAAGACAGCCCATAACAACATTGAGAGGTCACGGGCGGGGCAGAAGCCCCCAAAAGCTCCTAACCCTAACCAGATTCATGCAAGATGACTTGGAGCTGGAGGGGCACCTTGGTCAGCCGGTCACAGATAGGCTGGGGTGTCAGACGAAGGTAAGAGCGCAGTGCACAGAGGTGAGAGTTTCAGATAGTGCAAACATTCTTGTGTAGTCTCTTCATTGATGGGAGCCTCAAAACTCTATTCCGCATTGATCATTGAAAGGCGATGGCACCATGATGCAGATCTCCATTGTCTCACCAGGGTACCTGGCATGCACAGTGACAGTGTGTTGACTTAAACTAATGACATGTCCTTCTTCACCCTTAGATTCGCCAGCACGTATTCAATCATAGGACCCCGAAGAGCCAACCCTGGAGGACCGCCGAGCTTCACATCCACCTGCGTTACATCCGTTCTCTGAACCAGGCACCAGCACAGATACCAGCACCTCAGTGGGAGTTAGATCTTCGACCAGAATGTCGGAGCACAGCGGTGAGGGCACTTCACACTCGCTTGAGGAGCAGGTGGAGGCAGAGAGTGCCCAGGGCACCAGCAGTCAGAGGACTGCTGGAGAGCAGGACCATGCTTAGTTGAAGGCAGATGATGAGCCTCTGGAGTCATCCATTAGGCGGCAGATGCTGGATGTCCAGAGTGATGTGTGGGAGGATCTGATGGAGATCCATGAGGGCCTGCGTGTCATGGTCTCCATTATGGAGGAGTCCATGCAGAGCATCAGCGCTGCATTGACCCTCATGGCCGAGTGCACTGCCTCATTCACTGAGAGGGTGGTGACTCTCATGGAGAGGCAGCTCCAGGAACAGAATCAGGGGTTCCTGGGGTTGCACTCGGACCTGCAAGCCCTCACACAGGCAATGGCCTCAGGTGGTCAGTGCCAGTGTGAGAGATGGATGGGGCACCCAGTATCCCAGCTAGGTGCCCGTCCATTAATGGCGAGCAGGGATGTCTAGAGTGGCCTCATGTTGGCGCACGAGCTGCCTGTCATCTCTGCAGGCTCCTCTCAGGGCGCTTTGGATGATGGCAGCAGCTTCTCTGCCCCTCCGCCAGTGACCGTGGCATCTGATGAGGCTGCAGTGACTGGGGAGATGCCAGCCGTGGCACTGGCCGCTCCCTCCCAGGCAGGGCCAGCACGGGCTCTGCTGGCCAGAGGACAACCGCCAAAGTCATCAGGGCCAACAAGATGGCAGAGTCAGTGGGCTACCTCCAATGGGACTGCCAGCAAGGGAGGTGGGGGGGGGGAGTTGGTGTGGTGGAACCATGACGTAACACTCGCAAACATAAGTTAAAGGCACCATGAGCACAAGAGGGACTGGTCACGGGTGATCTTCTATTCTCTAATGTTTTGTTTATGTTCACTGGTCTGGGAATGAAGACCAGAGATGGTTATGTTAATTTGTTTGGATTGTCAAATGAGATAAATTTTGTTTTTGTCGTAATGGCCTGAGTATGATTCACCTTTTTGTATTTTGGGTGCAGGGTACGCTAGTATGTAATACTGGACGCGACTGGCTCTAAACTTCATTGCACAGGCACTGAGTGGACTTTGGGTTCAAATGAAAGGGTCATTTCAGACATCCGGGGTGGAGGCGGCAACCCTGGCACGAGGTGGAAGCAGATCTTTGGCAGTCTAGCTGAAGGGGCGTTGGATAAAGGCGTCCCTGGTATACCTGCCTCCCTGAAGGAGACAGAGGTCCGGCTCCATGCCCTCAGCGTTCTCCTCACCATGTTCCTCTTCTAACTCACTACTGGATTCCTCCTCTGTGGCCTGTGCAGCTGCGTCAGGGTCCTCTTCCTCCAGTGGGTCCCCCCTTGCCAGTGCCAGATTGTGGAAAGCACAGCATGCAACCACTGTCAGTGACATCCACTCTGGGGGCTCCCCCTGAATGGTCCAGGCATTGGAAGAGCACCTTCAGGAAACATCTCCCTTTTGGAGGCATGACTCCTATTATAACGCTGCTCTGCCTCTGTTCTTGGGTGGCGGAGAGGCATCATGTGCCACCTCTTCAACAGATAGCACTTGTCACCCAGCAGCCATACATCCAGTCAGGCCGGAGCACTGAATAGCCTCAGCACCTTGGAGTGTCTGAGGATATAAGCGTCATGGGAGCTGCCAGGGTATCTTACATAGACTTTCAGAATCTGCGCCCTGTAGTCACACACTATCTGCACTTTCACCGAGTGGAATCCCTTCCTGTTGACGAATATGCCAGGTTAACCCACTGGCGCCTTGATGGCCACATGTGGTGCAGCCTGGACGCGGGGGGAACCCAGAAATCACTTCAAACAACCTGGCTCGCTCAGCCTGGCTGACCTTTACCACACGGAAATGAATAAATATCATTACCCACCTGAACAGAGCTTGATGCAACTGTGGACAGCTGATTGGGAGACTCCACATGGATCCCCCACGAGCCCTGGAAAGAGCCAGAGGCATAGATTTTGAGGGCTACTGTGACCTTCAAAGCCACTGGAACAGATCTCAGGCCCAATTATCTGACAAATGGAGGTCACGGTCCCCCTGGAGAGACAGAGCCTTCTTCGGCATTGCACCTCAGACGTATTGAGGTAGCTGCATCGCCGCCTGTAAACCCTGGCAGCAGGATAGTGGCGACTTCTGAAGGCCCTAACGCCTTGGACATCCTGCTGGCCCTGTGTCCCCTCTGCCTGTGCCTCTCCTCCCACAGGTCCCTCCCCTGGAAGCTGCATTGGGACACCTGGCCTCCTCTCCCTTCTGCCCCTCTCTTCCACCTTAAAGGAGGTGCCTCCAGCAGAGTCCACAATCCCCATTCCCAGGGTAAGGGGTGGCTGTCTGATACCTGGAAGGGTCCACGTGGTCAAAATCCCCCAGGGGTCTTGGAGACACCAATGAGTCCTGGAATGAAGCCTAGAAATGCTAAGAATGAAGCTCAGAACAGAGATGCAGCTGTCAAGTTCAAAAAAGATTGGCTGTCTGGCAGGAGGCAGAGAGTGGGGATAAGGGGGTCCTTCTCAGGATGGCGGCCGGTGACTAGTGGAGTTCCGCAGGGGTCAGTGTTGGGACCACAACTTTTCACTTTATACATTAATGATCTAGATGAAGGAACTGAGGGCATCCTGGCTAAGTTTGCAGATGATACAAAGATAGGTGGAGGGACAGGTAGTATTGAGGAGGCGGGGAGGCTGCAGAAGGATTTGGACAGGTTACGAGAATGGGCAAAGAAGTGGCAGATGGAATACAACGTGGGCAAGTGTGAGGTCATGCACTTTGGTAGGAAGAATAGAGGCATAGACTATTTTCTAAATGGGGAGAGAATTCAGAAATCTGGAGTGCAAAGGGACTTGGGAGTCCTAGTCCAGGATTCTCTTAAGGTTAACTTGCAGGTTGAGTCGGTAGTTAGGAAGGCAAATGCAATGTTGGCATTTATTTCGAGAGGATTAGAGTATAAAAGCAGGGATGTGCTGCTGAGGCTTTATAAGGCTCTGGTCAGACCACATTTAGAATATTGTGAGCAATTTTGGGCCCCGTATCTCAGGAAGGATGTGCTGGTCCTGGAGAGGGTCCAGAGGAGGTTCACGAGAACGATCTCAGGAATGAAAGGCTTAACATATGAGGAACATTTGAGGACTCTGGGTCTATACTCGATGGAGTTTATAAGGATGAGGGGGGATCTGATTGAAACTTACAGAATACTGAAAGGCCTGGATAGAGTGGACGTGGGGAAGATGTTTCCATTAGTAGGAGAGTCTAGGACCCGAGGGCACAGCCTCAGAGTAAAGGGAAGACCTTTTAGAACAGAGATTAGGAGAATCTTCTTTAGCCAGAGAGTGGTGAATCTATGGAATTCATTGCCACAGAAGGCTGTGGAGGCCAGGTCATTGAGTGTATTTAAGACCAAAATAGATAGGTTCTTGATTGGTAAGGGGATCAAAGGTTACGGGGAGAAGGCGGGAGAATGGGGTTGAGAAACTTATCAGCCATGATTGAATGGCGGAGCAGACTCGATGGGCCGAATGGTCTAGTTTCTGCTCCTATGTCTTATGGTCTTATAAGCAACCAGCGGCAAACTATCTCCTAAACTCCTCACTATTCACACTGGCAATGCTGCTAACCCCTTCTATTCTGCCCTTGGATGAGGTTTTGCAAAACGTGGGATGCCCGCCTGCCCGTTTTGCCCATGCGATGAGAGTGAAATCACACGGGCAACATAAAAAACGGGTTTAAATGGGCTTTTAATGGGCTTAAGTGGCCTCTTAATTGATGGCGGGCGCGGCTCTGACACCCACCCGCCGATCTGAAGATTGAGCATGTGCGGGATGACGTCGGGACGCTCGCCTGACGTCTTCTTGCGCCGTTTTACACCTGATCAAGTCGGGCGCACGCCCGCCCGTGAGGTGTAAAATTCTGCCCTTGGAAGATTATAACCAATGCATTTACGATCTCTGCAGCCATTACTTTTAAGGATGCACACCATCTGGTCCTGGGGACTTGTCAGACTTTAGGCCTAATCGTTTTCCCAGTATCTTTTCCTTACGTTCCTCACTGCTGTTCACCTTTTGATTTTCAAATGTCTTTGGGAATTTTTCTAAGTCTTCTACAGTGAAGACAGACATAAAGTTCAATTCCTCCACCATTTCCTTGTTTTCTCGTATCAATTCCCCAGACTCACTCTCTAGAGGACCAACACTGGCTTTAGCTACTCTTTTCCTACTTAAGTACTTGTTGAAACTCGTA
This sequence comes from Cetorhinus maximus, assembly GCF_964194155.1. Classification (NCBI taxonomy): domain Eukaryota; kingdom Metazoa; phylum Chordata; class Chondrichthyes; order Lamniformes; family Cetorhinidae; genus Cetorhinus; species Cetorhinus maximus. The sequence goes on from NC_135891.1 coordinate 112,713,962, forward strand.
CTATCTGTTTTTATATTACTAGCGAGCTTTCTCTCATACTCAACTTACTCCCTCTATTATTTTTTTAGTAATTCTTTGCTGGTTCTTAAAATATGACCAATCTTTTGACCTACCCCTAATCTTTGCAGATTTTTACAGCATTTCAATTTGATACAATCCTTAGATTCTTTATTCAGCCATGGATGATGCATCCTTCTCAAAGAGTCTTCTTTCTTACTGGATAAATCCTCGCTGAGAGTTATTAAGTATCGCCTTAAAAATCTGCCACAGCATCTCTACTGTCCTCCTTTTTAAACTTGTTTACCAGTTCACTTTAGCTCAGCCTTCATACCCTTATACTTACTTTTATTCAGGTTTAAACACTAGTCCTAGACCTACACTTCACCCCTTCAAACTGAACATGAAATTCTATCATGTTGTGATTGCTATCACCTGAAGATATATAGAAGATTAATCCTGTCTCATTGCACATTTCCAGGTCCAGAAAAGCCCGCTCCCTGATTGGCTGTGGAATGTAATGCTGTAAGAAATTGTCCCTCATAGACTCTATGAACTCACTTTCCAGGATACCTTTGCCAATCTCATTTATCCAGTCTGCATGTAGATTCAAGTCACTCATGATTATTGTGGTACCTTTCTTACACGCCCCATTTACTTCTTCCTGTATTCTCTGTCCTACAGTGTAACTACTTTTAGGGATCCTATAAACTATTCCCACAATTGACCTTTTACCTTTCCTTTTTCTTATCCCTACCCAAGCTGACTCTACATCTTGCTCATTTGAGCTAAGGTCAGCTCTCACTACTGTACTAATGACATCCTTAATTAACAGAGCTACCCCATCACCTTTCCCTAGCTTCTTATTTTTTGAGATGTCAAATACCCTTCAATATTCAGGTCCCAGCCTTGGTCAGCCTGCAGCCATGCCTGTCAGGTCATTTGCGGGGAGACAGCAGCATAGTGGTATTGTCGCTAGGCAATTAATTCAGAGACCTAGCATAATTCTCTGGGGACCTGGGTTCGAATCCCATCACGGCAGATGGTGAAATTTGAATTCAATAAAAATCAAGAATTAAAAGTCTAATGATGACCATGAAACCATTGCTGATTTTTGTAAAAACCTATCTGGTTCACTACTGTCCTTTAGGGAAGGAAATCTGCCATCCTTACCTGGCCTGGCCTACATGTGACCCCAGACCCACAGCAATGTGGTTAACTCTTAAAAATGCCCTCTGAATGAGGGCAATTAGGCATGGGCAATAAATGCTGGCCAAGCCAGCAATGCCCACATCCCATGAATGAATAAAAATATATATTTATTTCTACATGTGCTAACAGTTAACCTATTTTGTTGTGAATGTTGCACACATTCAGATACAGAGCCTTTAACTCTTGTCATTTTTTAAATCATTTTTGCAAACCCTGGCCTTACCTGTGTGGGTGCATTCTTAATTTTGTACTCTCTGTCCCTTCCTGCCACACTCTGGCTATCTTTACCCAAATTGCTACTCTGCTCTAGTACCTTGTTTTAACCCTTTGATTTCTGACATCTCCACTCACATGATCCCTTCTTCCTACTATTTAACTCAAACCCCTCCCTACTGCCCTAGCTATGCGATTCACCAGAACACTTGTCCCATCATGGTTCAGGTGAATACCACACCAGTGGTACAGCTCCCACTTTCCCCAGGACTGGTGCCAGTGCTCCATGAATCAAAGCTCATTTCTCCAACATCAGTTTTTGAGTCACGCATTCATCTCTCTAATCATATTTACCCTACGCCAATTTGCTTGTGGCTCAAGTAATAATCAGAGATTATTACCTTTGATGTTCTGCTTTTTAGTTTAGCCCCTAGCTGCTCATAATCCCTAAGCAGAACCTCTTTCCTAGTCCTATTTATGTCATTGGTACCAACGTGGACCATGACAACTGGATCTTCCCCCTCCCACTGCAAGTTCCTTTCCAGCACTGAGCAGATGCCCCGAAACCTGGCAACCCAACCTTCTGGACTCATCCTTTTGACTGCAGAGAACTGTTTTAATCCCCTTGACTATACTTTGCCCTATTACCAGTGCATTTCTATTTACTCCCCCCACTTGAATGGCTTCCTGTATCACTGTGCCATGATCAGTTCACTCAGAAATCCCAACAGCTCCAACGTTCCCCCCCCCCCACCAAAAGGTGCAAGAACCTAGAACCTATTGGACAATTGCCAATCTACTTCTATCTTCTTGATCCCCTTACCTGTCTTACTTGCAGTCACACTCTCCTGTCCCTGACCACTGACCAGATCAGATGACCTTAACCTTCAGGTTGTGACTGCCTCCTGGAACAAAATGTCCAGGTAACCTTCCCCTCCCTGGTGCATCGCAGTGCCTGCAGCTCAGCCTCCAGCTCAATGACTCTGAGACAAAGCTCCTCAAGCCGCTGACACTTGCTACAGATGTGTTTTCCCTGGATCACACTGGTGTTCAGGAATTCCCACATTCTGTAGTCACAAGACATCACCTATCCTGCCATGCTTATTATGTTTAATTAATTTATTATTATTTTCATAATTAATTTATAATTAATAAACCCTACTACTCCCAATGAGCTTTATTACTGCTAGTAAACCTTATTACTAATAAAACCTTACAATTACTGCTAATTACCCAAGTTTTGAAAGATAACTGAGCAAAATACTCACCAACCAATCACTTACCTGCTTCCCTCTTCCCCCAGTGCACCAAATTCCCTTGCTCAACAAATTCCCAAGTTCACACTCTGTGACTAGCTACACTCATTGTTGAGCTGCTATCTTTGTGACGGCTTACCTTGTGTGCTTAGCAAGATCACCTATATTTAAACTAGCTCAAATTCAAATTTCCAAGTTCACACATGCTGACAAGCTGCATTCAGTGATGATCTGTTGTCTTCATGCTGGTTTACACCCTAGTTTAAGCTTGCAGCTTAACCCTTGGAGTCCAGGTATTATTCTGGTAAATCCACACTGAAATAATTCCAGAGTCTGTTGGATGGGAAGTTGTGGCAACAACAGCTTATTACTTCAGGATGGATGAATTAAGTTACGTTAAATGCCCATCTTCATCGGCAGTTATCTTGTAATTATACAAGCAAAAAACCTGAAAAATACATATTCTTATCGTTGGCCATACTTTATTAATCAAAGTGCTTTTCGTCTCACATGTTCATTGACATACAGTAATACCTTCACATACAGTACATGGGTAGCCCATTTAATATGGCCACTTTCACAATACAGTATATCAGCTACTCACTATGTGTTTTCAATAACATATATACAATTCAAAATATACATTTGCTGATGAAAGCATTAAAGGTTTATTTCTTCATGGCTCAACTAAAATATATAATCACAATATTTAATAAATAGTGCACAATAATCCAAGCTCTTTGATGGATTACATATAAACATTTACATTGGTCTTCTGTGGTTAGTCTAGCACATCTCTACCTCACACGTCTGCCACTATGTAATAGCTTTCACACCAAAAGTCAGAAATGACCCTGTGACTGGTGCCCTTCCTTTAGTGGTGATGGGACCTCAGAGGTGATGGTATTTTGCAAACTCTTTTGTCTCCCATGTTAGATTCTCCAAAAAGCTCTAGAGAATTGAGGAAAGAGAGAGAGATGGGTGAAGCATTTAAGACGGAGGCAGACTGAGCAGCAGAGGGTTTAAGAGAGGGAGCTATATTTAGGAGAGCTGACCAAAGTCAAAGAGGTCAGTTTTGAGGCTGTTTTAAAGGCAAGGAGGGGGATAAGCAAGAGAGAGAGGGCATTTGGAGCGAAACATTATGATGGCCTTGAGACTGCCAAGTGAAGAATGACAAGAAATGGAGCAAGAGAAAGTCTGAGGGCCAAAGCAGAATTTTGGCACCTGTAGCCCTTTTAAAATTCCCCCTAAACCCTTAAACCATTGCCTCATCCAGTTGTCTCTTGCATACATTTGTAATGTCAACTTCAACAATCTCTCCCCAGTGACTTACTCAGATCCCACCATAGTAAACTGTGAGAATAAATTTGAATAAATTTGGTAATTTTCAGGCTAGCACCAGAAAAGGACTATGAAAATGCCAGGTTATCATATCAGCACACTTTGCTCGCTAATGTCCTACAGGAACGTGAATCCTACCCAATCTAGCCCAGGTATGACTCAAATCCCAATCCCTTAGGGCAACGAGGGGTGGGCAGTGAAGACTGGCATGCCAGTGTTACCCGCACTCAATAGCAAATTAAGAAAATAAATTCGTTGAAATAGCTATTTTAAATGTAGCAATTCTGTAAGTTCACTTGAACCTCCAATAGCCTGCAAAGGACTGTTGCTGATATATTGGAGCAGATGTTCAGTGCATTCATACAACAACACCTTGCATTTATATAGAACCTGTAGCATAGTAAAATGTCCCACGGTAATCAGACAAAAATTGGCACTGGCTCATTGTGACATGAGGGCAGGTGACCTAAGACTTGGCCAAAGAGGTAGGTTCTAAGCAGCATCTTCAAGGAGGAGACAGAAGCTAAGGGAAGGAATTCCAGAGCTCAGGGCCTAGATGGGCAGAAAGCACAATCGCCAATGGCGGAGCGAAGGGTGTTGGAGAGGCACAGGATGCCAGAGCTGAAGGGACGCAAAGTTCTCAGAGGGTTGTAAGGCTGGAGGAAATTACAGAGATAGGGAGGTGGGAAGGACATGGAGGGATTTGAAAACAAGGAGGGGAGGTTTGCATTTGAACTTTCCCTTCTCCACCATTTTAAATGGGGTAACAACTCTGCTAAAATACCAAATATAAGAATCTCATACAAATGCATTAAGCATTCACCTGGTAAGATCAACAGTTATTGCCAACAGGCTATGGGTAGGGACTCCCTGTTAAGTCTGTGCTAAAGTGGTACACAATATTTAGAGTGCATTCCAGTAAACTGCTTTTCATTATCTAGTAAGCAGTTAGCTAGAGGTGGACAAGAGAAATCTCATCAAGAAGTTTAACCACAATTGGACAAACATAAGATCATAACAAACAGGAACTGGAGTCGGCCATTTGACCCTTCGCGACTACTCCACCACTCAACAAGACTCATCTTCTACCTCAACTCTACCTTTCCAAATATCCCCATTATTCCATTAATTCCATCAGTATCCAAAAACCTATGAAATTGTTTTGAATATACTCAACAATTGACCATCCACAGCTCTGGAGAGAAATCCAATGGTTCACAAATCTTTTAGTGAAGAAATACTTTCTTATCCCTGTCCTAAATGGTCACCTCCCCCCATTCTGAGGACATATGAGGAGTAACTCAGGTGAACTTCAAATTAGGGTTACAGCTAGGAATCAGCCTCATGGCCCATTTTTGTCCTGAAGGCATTGGGCATAGCTCCAATCTGCTGTCAGCTCCCCAAAGCCTGGTCGTGTTGGCAAGTCACCCAACCCTAGCGAGGACAGATAATGATATGGATGCCAATTTCCATTCTCACATACTAGGCTTCACTTGATAAGAAACAAAAAGCAGATGATGACTTTGGCTGACTACCTTGCTTCTTGGCACTGACCCCCACAACATCCCCACTCCGCGCCGCACCCCCCACCCCCCCACCTTGCCACCTCCCCTAATCTGCTGGCATGAAAACAAATCATGGCAGTTGTCCGATAATAAACCGATGACCAGGACTTTGTGTTTCTGAGGTGTGGTAAACTTTGGGCTGGAGAGCCGATAAAGTTGCTATAGTAATTGCGTGCTTATCAGTTGAAAACAATCAACATTGTTGTGATATTTTATACAAAGTAATGGTGCTTCTTGATATATTAAAACAGAAACACTGATATCAATTGTCATTAATTCACAAGTAAAGACACTTTCCTTGGATGACACTGTGAAACGCCTCAAGGGAGTTCAAGACTTCCCCTTCTCCAGTGAAAAGTCACTTGATTTAACGAGACAGGCCGAAATAAGCATTGTCGGGGAGTCAACCTCTTCCTTAGGTTTGTTGAAGTTGCTCCCACTGGACTTGCTCCTGCTGTTATCTGCAGTTGGTGCTATCGGCAAGCTCCTGGCTACATTCGAGCCCACCAGACAGCAGCAGAGGTACTTAAGGAATGCCCCTCGCATCTCCCTGCTGGACAAGGTGTAAATGATGGGGTTCAGGGCTGAGTTCAGCACGGCCAGGGCTACGCACCAGTCTGCTTTGTAGAGGATCTGGCACTGCTTGGGGCTGCAAGCGACGTCGAGCATCAGGAAGATGAAGAGCGGCGACCAGCAGGCTATGAAGACACCCAGGACGATCATGACCGTGCGCAGGAGAGCCATGGCCCTCTCCGAATGGCTGCTTTTGGCATTCTTCCGCATCTTAATCTTGCGGCTGCTGGTGCTGACGAGCCGGTAGATGCGGACGTACAGGATCACGACGGAAAACAAGATGATGGTTAAGATGGTGATGCAAAAGGCGACGTAGCTTTTGGCAAAGAGCGGCAGCATCGTGGAACACAATTTGAGCCTGTTGATGCAGCTCCATCCAATTTGAGGCAAGACTCCCAGGAGAATGGAGATCATCCAGCAGGCCCCCAAAAGCAGGAAAAGCCTGTACTGTTTCTTGGAGTCATATGGTCTCATTTTCACCATGGTCATGTGCCTTTCAATGGCGATAGCCAATAAGCTGAAGGTTGAGGCACACAAGGCAACAAACATACTGCCCTCTCTGATGAACCATTCGGCTGGTGTCAAAGTCAGAGTACGGGAACCAGACATAAGGATGTTAAATACATAGGCCACCCCAGCCAAGAGGTCGGAAAGGGCAAGATTCCCAATTAAATAGTACATCCGCGTGTGAAACTTCTTGTTTTTCCAAATAGCCACGAGGACCATTATGTTCTCAATAACTATCAATATACAAGCCAGTAGGAGTACTACAACCTTGGCGTTGTTTGGAACACCCTCTGTCCTGTTTTGCAACCGTCCTGTATAATTATAATGTCTGATGATGATCTCATTCTCCACATAACCATTGGACAAAGCCATTCCTCCACTTAGTGTGTTCGTAGGGATTCGCAAAGACACTTCCTTGTGTCTACTCTGTGTATGGAAGCATTTCAAACTGCAGAGGGCGCTGTCGACACATCTGGTCCAGTTCACTGTTGCAGTTTGTCCATGATGGGCTGGGAAATCATGTAGAGTTTCAATTACAGCCTTCGATTGACATCTGTGACCTGAGGGAAAATATTTATAATGGTATTTAGACAAAATTAGATTTCTGTAATGCCAAAGGTTCAATATTTCAGGGATTAGAAATAAAAGGCGAAACTGGCTGCTGGGAATACAAGTAGAAAGGCACTGAATGAGAGGAACTTCATGTTCTAACATCTGACTCAGGAAGGGACAAAGCATTGACCACCTCCAGGCTCACTCAGGGAGCAAGCAGTGGCCAATGCTGGGCTTGCACAGAAACTAAACACTGCCCAATCCAAGCCCAGGGTTGCTAACTCTGGTGGGTCATATTCCTGGAGGTTTTATCACATGACCCCCCCCTACCTCCAATGGTAAACCCAGCCTCTAACAATACTGCACCTTTCCCCCCCTCTCCAAAATGTCAGAACCAACAAACAAAAAATTTTCAAGGCAAATAAAATGGAAATAATTGCTTTGATGCCTCATTAAAATGCTCACAACAAATATCCAGGTGATTAATCATTAACTTGTGAAGATAATTCATTAGGGTTGGCAATCCTACCTAGCACTCAGTCCTCCATGCCCACTGCCAATGAACGGTCCTCGCTTGCTCAGTGAACAATGACACCTAAATGTACTTAACTGCGCTGGACTCTCAATGTGTTTATCTTCAAATCCATGCAATTTATAAAATCCCATGTACAGCTACCTGAGAAAGCAGCTCAGTGATGTACAAATCCATGGAAAGCATTAAACTGATACAAGGGCACCTCTGTTAATAAAGACTTGTATTTATATAGCGACTTTTAAAACTTTAGGGTGCTCCAAAGCTCTTTGTAACCAATTAAGTACTTTTGAAGTACAGAAGGCATATTAGCCAATTGCACATAGCAAGCTCCCACAAATAGCAATGTGATAATGACCAGATAATCCGTTTTTAAGTGATGGTTGAGGGATAAATATTGGCCAGAACTCCAGGGAGAACTTCCCTGTGACTCTTCAAAAGTGAGCCATGGGAGCTTTCATGTCAACTGAACACGGGGGTCACAGTTTAACGTCTCATCCAAAGGACGTGAACTCATCCAAAGTTGAGCCTTTCAGGCTCCCTATGCTTGGAAACTGAGACAAGTACCACAGGGATCAATAACTGATGGCCCAGCAGGTCGCACTGTGCAACAGACATCATTTCAGTTGCATCTGGCACCAGTGAGCGATTTTAAAACAAAATGCTGGTTATACAGAGCAGCTCCTGTCAGCATCTGGAAAGAGTAAAGATGGTTTCGCCTTTCCGATATAGATCCTTTGTCAAAGCCAAGTTCTTTACAAAGGGCTAGATTTGAAACGGTAACCCCTTCACCCTTAACAGAGGTTAACCGACCTGCTGGGTATTTTCCACATCCTCTGATTATATTCCATGTTTGTTTTTGTATCAACTGATGTTCGACAGCTGCTTTCCAACACTGATAATTTCCCAAATTATACCATTCAGCAAGTCAACATACGCACTTCACAAACAAATTACAGCACTTAAGGTAGGCATTAAATAATGCTCTTGGCCAAGTTAATCTACAGTAAATATGATAATATTCCTAGCTGTGGCCAGGTACAATTAAGTAATCCTCTAAAATTCTAAAATGCTGAAAGACTTTAATTGTTTTTATATGCTGCACAACCCATGTCAGCTAAAAGTAATATCTCTTCACACATTAACTGCATAATCGAATTCGCCTAAACCTACATGACACCTAAACCACCGTAGCCATGTGCAATGTTGAAGAGGTTTCCACAGAGCAACCCCATGAAGATTTACCAGAAATAAAAACTGGAAAAATGCTGTAGATGCTCAGAAGGTCTGTGGAGAGAGGGGCAGAGTTAACCTTTCAGGTAAAGTTCGAAGTATAATAGGTTTTGAGCAAGTGAAAGTGGGGGAGGGGAGGGTGTGAAGAAGAACAAAAGAGAAGGTCTGTGATGGGGTGGAGGGCAGGAGAGATTAAATGACAAAAAAAGTTTTCATGATGCAAGGCCAATGGGCGTGGTAATGGGGCAAATATAAAAACAAAAGATGCATCTAGAGGAGGTATAAACGGCAGGATCCTGAATAGTTGCCGTCCAAAAGTAAAGGAAATAGTGAGAAATGAGAGAAAGAAAACAGCAAAAGAAACATTATTTAATTCCTCCTACCCTCCACCCTATCACAGATTTTCTCTTTTGTTCTTCTTCCCACCCTCCCCACTTTCACTAACACATTTCTAGATTTTCCCAGTTCTCATGAAAGGTCACAGACCTGAAATGCTGGCTCTGTTTAGCTCCCCCCACGGACACTGCCAAAGCTGCTGAGTACTTGCAGCACTTCTGTTTTTATTTCGGATTTCCAGCATCCACAGTGTTTGTGAAAATTGACCACAGCCTCATTAGGGTGTTTAATTCACTGCTAATTTGGACAAGGGAGAACAGAGCTGCACATGCACATGCTGAAGCCTGTTAAGCGACCTCAAGCCGATACTGATCTCAAACCGGTACCTGTGGTCAATCCACGATAGACTGTTCACTATTCTTACAGTTTAATGTTTAATTAAGTCAATCAAAGTTTGATACAAATATACATTCATAAATTGCTAATTAATAATACAACTAACATATTAGGGAGTGATTTAGTAGTGCTGTCGGGGAGGGTTTAAACTAACTTGGTAAGTGTGTTGGAACCCTGACATAATACTAAAGAGGAATACCAAAGTGCACAGAACACTGGGAGAGAGAGACAGCAACAGAGTAGCAAATAGTATGTTGTTAGGTGGGTTCAGAGTAAAGGGGAAAGTTATAAATTCGAAATTAGAGTTACATCTTGGTAAATAAGATTGGTGAGTTGCAAACACAGATATCCACATGGAAGTATGATGTGGCTGTAACAGAGACCTGGCTCAAAGAAAGGCAGGACTGGGTGTTAAATATTCCTGAATACAAGGTGTTCAGGAAAAGATGGAAAGGGAGAGGGGTGACAGTGTTGATTAAGGAGACCATTGCAGTGCTGGACAGGAAGAATGTCCCAGAGGGGTCAAGGACAGAATCTATTTGGCTAGAGCTAAGGAACAAAAAAAGTCCAATTACATCGCTCAGTGCAATCTATAGGCCACCAAATAATATGTAGAGGAACAATTTTGCAAGGAAATTACAGACAAGAATTACAGAGTAGTTATAATGGAAGATTTTAAATATCTGAATATAGGCTTAAATAGTAATACTGTAAAGGGCAGAGAGGGCAAAAGTTCTTAGAAGGTGTTCAGGAGAGTTTTCTACAGCAAAATGTTTCCAGTCCAATGAGAAAGGAGACATTGACAGACTTGGTTCTTGGGAATGATCTGGGCCATGTGGATCAAGTGTCAGTACAGGAACATTTAGGGCACAGTGATCATTGTATCATAAGGTTTAGCTTGGCTGTGAAAAGGGACAAGGAATAATCCAGAGTAAGAAAAATTAACCTGGGGAAAGCCAACTTTAATGGGACAAGAATGACCCAGATAAATTGAAATCAAAGGTTGGCAGGAAAAACTGCAACTGAACAATGGGCTACTTCTAAAGAAGACATTTCCCACAAAGGGAAAAGGTAGGGCAAATAAATCCGGAACTCCGAAGATGACAAAAGAGATAGAGATTGAAATGAAGAAATGAAGAAGAAAAAGTATGCTTCTGACAGATGTCGGTGGATAATATGATCAAGACCCAGGCTGAATGTAGAAGGTTCAGAGGGGAATTGAAAAAGCAAATAAGAGAGCAGAGAGAGAGCATGAAAAGAGACTGGCAGCTAACATAAAAGGGAATTCCAAAGCCTCCCATAGGCATAGAAATAATAAAAGAGTAGTAAAAGGAAGAGTGGGCCTAATTAGGGGTTGAAAAGGGGATTTATGCATAGTGGCTGGGGGCATGGCTGGGGGCATGGCTGGGGTACTAAATGAATACGTTGCATCTGTCTTTACCAAGAAAGAAGATGCTGTGCAATTCATGGTGAAAGAGGAGGTAATTTAGACAGTTAAAGAGTTTAAAGGACAATCGATAAAGAGGAGGCATTGAATGGGCTGTCAACACTCAAGTTGATAAAAGACCAGGACCAGCTGAAATGAATCCAAGGATACTGAGAGAAGTGAGAGTGGAAAATGTGGAGGCACTGCCCATAATTTTCCAATCTTCCTTAGACTCGGGGTGGGGGGTGGTGGTGTTTCCAGGGGACTGGGGAATTACAAATGTTACGCCCTTGAACAAAAAAGGGTGTAAAGATAATCCCAGTAACTACAGTCAGTTTGACATCGGTGGTTGGGAAGCTTCTAGAAACGATAATACAGGACAAAATTAATAGTCATTTGGGAAAATGCAGGTTAATCAAGGAAAGCCAGCACAGATTTGTTAAGGGCAAATCATGTTTAATGAACTTATTTAAATTTTTTTGATGATGTAACAGAGAGGGTTGATGAGGGAAATGCTGTTGATGTGGTGTACATGGACTTCCAAAAGACATTTGATAAAGTGCCATACAAGAGATGTGTGAGCAAAGTTCAAATTCCCAGAATAAAAGGGCCAGTAGCAACATGGATAGGAAATTGGCTGATTGACAGGAAACAGAGAGTAGTGGTTAATCGTTGTTTTTCTGACTAGAGACAGATTTACAGAGGAGTTCTCCAGGGGTCAGTGTTAGGTCCCCTGCTCTTCCTGATATATACTAATGACCTAGATCTCATTTCACAGGGTACAACTTCAAAATTTGTGGTTGATACGAAACCTGAGAGTATTGTGGGCCATGAGAAGGCTGCTGCTGCTGTCCAAAAGGACATGGACCAGTTAGTGGAATGGGCAGACAAGTGGCAGATGAAATGCAATGCAGAAAAGTGTAAAGCAATTCATTTTGATAGAAAGATTGCAGGCAGACAGTATAAAATAAAGGGTACAACTCTAAAGGAGGGTGCAGGAGCAGAAGGACCTGGATATTTATGTGCATAAATAGTTGGAGGTGGCAGGGCAAGTTGAGAAAACTGTTAATAAAAGTATCCAGTATCTTGGGCTTTATAAATAGGGCATAGAGTATAAAAGCAAAGGAGCTATGCTAAACTTGTTTAAAACACGGGTTTGACCTCACCTGCAGAATTGTGTCCAGTTCTGGGCACCACATTAAGAAAGATCTGAGAGGGTGCAGAAAAGATTAATGAGAATAGTTCCAGGAACGAGGAACATCAATTACTTAGATAGATTGGAGAAGTTAGGACTGTTTTCCTTGGAGAAGAGAAGGTTGAGAAGAAATTTGATAGAAGTATTCAAAATCATGAGGGGTCTGTACAGAATAGAAAGGGAGAAACTACTCCCATTGGTGGAAGAATTGAGAACCAGTGGGCACAGACCTAAGGTAATTGTCAAAAGAAGCAATGGTGACATGAGGGGAAACTTTATCACAAAGCAAGTGGTTAGGATCTGGAATGCGCTGCCTGAGAGTGTGGCGGAGGTAGGTTCAATCGAGGCATTCAAGAGGGAGTTGGATTATTACCCGAAAAGGAAGAATGTGCAGGGGTACTGGGGAATGGTTTAGCTCCTTCAGAGAGTCGGCATAGACATGATGGGCCAAATGGCCTCCTTCTATGCTGTAACCATTCTATGATTCTATATTATAGTTTGGTGTTTTTCCATTGCCTGCATTACAACAGTGACTACACTTCACAAAGTAAATCATATAGTCACAGTCATTTACAGCGTAGAAGGCGATCGAGTTTCCACTTTGTGTGGCGTAATCTGTTCCGTCCCATTTCCCTGCTCTATCTCTGTAGCCCCAAGTGTTTCTTTCCTTCAAGTTCCCCATCCAACTTCCTTCATTGACTGTAAAGCACTTTTAAAGGTCCTAAGGCTGCGAAAGGAGCTACATAAATGCAAGTCTTTCTTTCAGCTGTTCGGGAAAGGAGGGACTGAGCAAAACCAATGAATTGTTTCTTTAGTTGTCACTTTCATCCAATTCCGACTCTTCTGAATCGATTGGATTTTCGTCCTAGTTCTCAGTCTGCAATGGGACCTTACAGAGGGTATACGCAATGCCTACACTGCAGTCAGAAGTTTCAGTGGGAATTATGCGCACGCTTTGGGAAAAGTGACAATGTGTCGCAGACGTTCCTGATAAAACAAAGGAACAATTTACCCACTTACACAGAAAACGACTCCATTGTTGAGGTGAAGAATTAACAAACAGCATTCAAAGAAAAAAAAATCACCGATTTCTCCAATATAAGCAACATACACTGCTATTAATAATAAATAGAAGCAGAAAATGCTGGAAAAATTCAGCAGGGCTGGTAGCATTTGTGGTCCACCTTCTGAATTAGCGGGTGAACCTACAGAGAGATGTGTCCCATTTATTTAACATCTGAACTAATAATTGGATCCCTTTGACACCAAAATGAAACAGTCACGGAAACTCAGCTCCTTCACCCGTTCGAGGGTAAGGGATCTTTGCTGCTTCCATCCCTTTTCAGGTCTGGTGAGCGACCATTTCCCGGCATCGAGCAACCAAGCTGGGGTTGCAAAACCTGTCAAGTGCCCGGTCTCCCGATCAGTGCTCCCTATGCTGTTGTTCAACAGACGTCCTTCTGTCTCTCTCGCTTTCTCTGTCACACTTTTGCTCTCTGTCTTCCTGTGGTTCACTCCATCGTTTGTTCATCCCCCACCACCAGCCCCCCGTTTTCCTGTCTTGTCTTTTTTTCACATCTCTTTGTGTGTCTGTTCCTGTGTCTCTCTCTCTAATTTTTGCTGTCTCTCTCTCTGTGTGTGTGCATTGCTGTGTACATCTCCGTTCCTGGACTTCTTTCTCTCCCTGCTTCTGCTTATGTCTCTCACTCAATCTCTGGGTCTCTGCCTCTGTTCCCTTATCTATAATATTAATCTTTACACCGACAAGAATTATTCTGCCAATTAAACGATTAACAATGCATGAACGCACGACTTAAGTTTTGTACAATTTCCATAATTATTACACCTTGTAGCACCCTACTTGCTTATTAGCCAGCAAATGTTAAGTTAAATATATTACAAGCAGCAGAGAATTAGTCTCACGATGCTTTGCTCAACTTTCAGGCGCTCCTGACTGAAGTTCCAGAAACAATTCACACACCTTCAAGATTTCCTGGGGCGACAGGCAATTCTTTCCAAGTCTGTTACGATTTGTTCCAAGTTCCCTTACAATCACTGTAGGTGCAAACACACACACACACAAACACTTCAGACAGCTTGGAGCCAACAGCCTTTTATATTTGCGTCCCAATAAAGCGAAGTTGTGAACTCACAGTGCTGGAGCTGGCTGTGTAATGTACTCGACACAATGTGAAATACCTCATTCGATTTCAGCAGTTTCCTGTCCGCGGGAACTGGGCTACAGTGAATTTTTTTTTGTTATAAAGAGCGCACGCCAGCCTCTTATTTTGTCTGAAGGAGGCGGGACATCAATCCCGAAGAAAAACCAGCTCCACTCGCCCAAACTACTTGTCCAATCGACGCGCCCAAGTCGTTCACTGTTGATCCCCTGCCAAGAGAAGTGACTTTAACCCATCGTAATATCTATCACGCGTCATTATTCGAGTTGTGTTTTCTTCCTGAAGAAAATACTTCGAAATTATGGCTGTGTCAGCAGCGTCTCTCACCTTCGAGTCACAATGTTCCAGGTTCAAAATAAAAATACCTGGAAAAACTCAGCAGGTCTGACAGCATCTGCGGAGAGGAACACACTTAACCTTTCGAGTCCGTATGACTCAGAGTGCTGAGTTTTTCCTGGTATTTTTTTATTTTTGTTTTGGATTTCCAGCATCCGTAGTTTTTTTTGCTTGTATCTTTATGTTCCAGGTTCAAGTTTCACTTCAGTACAGGAGTCAAGGCTGACAGTCCAGCGCAGTACTGAAGGGAGTGCTGCACTATCGGAGGTGCTGTCCTTCAGATGAGATGTTAAACTGAGGCCCTATCTGCCTGCTTAAGTGGATATAAAAGACCCCACGGCACAATTTGAAGGAGAGCAAGGGAGTTCTCTCCAGCGTCTTGGTCAATATGTATCTCTCAATCAACATCACACAAAAAAAACCCAGGCCATTATCACGTTGCTGTTTGCGGGAGCTTGCTGTGTACAAATCAGCTTCTCTGTTCCTGCATTACAACAGTGACTATCCTTCTGAAGTAATTAATTGGCTGCAAAGTGCTTTGAGATGTCCAGTGGTCATATAAATGCAAGCCTTCCTTGTTGCTTCTGGAGTCCGGGGCACCTTGCCAATGGGGGAGTGATGAAAGTCGGGGATGTACAAGAGTCCAGAATGCAGGCATCTCAGAGGTTCCTGGGATTGGAGGAGGTTACAGAGATAGAACAGGGAGAGGCTGTAGATGGTTTTGAAAACATGGATGAGAATTTGAAGACCATTAGTAGAGTCGGGGAAATGTAGATTAGCGGGCGCAGGGGTGATGGACAAATGGGATTTGGTGCGAGTTTTGATACAGAAAGCAGAGTTTTGGATGAGTTTATGGAGGGTGCACGTTGGGAGATTGGCCTGGAGGGCATTGGAATAGTGGAGTCTGGAGGTAACGAAAGCATGCGTGAGGTTAGCTGTAGTAACTAACACAGCCGGCAGAGACAGGCAGTAGGTAATCTTTCTTGGAATATCAATATTGACCATCGTTTTCCTAAAACACTTAATTGAAGGTGCATTATTGTTTGTCTGGTCAACGATTTGAAACTGAAATCTGGAATAATCCTCTCCAACTCCTTTAGGTGATCAGAACAGTCCAGGAGATCACACTGGCCCTGATTAACACTACAAGGTACCTGCCTTTTGTACAAGGTAATCTCTGCTCTAGCCAGAAATAGGTTCCTGAAGGAATCCAGCAAATCAGGATCTGCTTCAACGAGCTGGCAGTCTGTTGGAGAGGTTCAATATTCACTAATAAAAGAATTAAATCCTAATACCTAACCTAGATAATAGAGCCTGTGTCTTCACCCCAGTTCTCTTAAACTATTTAGTTGAAACAAACCACAATGTGCAAGATACAGATATAAAAAGAATCTTACAGTCAATCCATTTCTGTACAAACCTGCTTAAATGCCTGGAACTGCATTTACATGTGACTTTATACATTAATAATATATTTGGTTTGGCAGTGAATCTGCTTGTTTTCTTTTTAGCATATTGATATGTGGATTAACTATGTATCAAGGGCTGGCACTAATTTCTCTCCGAGCCCTTACCCAGCAATATTCCCAGTGAGTGGAAGGTAATGAATTCAGCTGTCACCTGACTATAATAACAAAGTTGCACAAAAAAACATTTTTTTCAAATTATTTGTCACGGATCTGGGCGCCGCTGGCTGGGCCAGCATTTATTGCCCATCTCTAATTGCCCTTGAGAAGGTGGTGGTGAGCCACCTTCTTGAACCGCTGCAGTCCATGTGGTGTAGGTACACCCACAGTGCTGTTAGGAAAGGAGTCCCAGGATGTTGACCCAGCGACAGGGAAGGAACGGCGATATATTTCCAAGTCAGGAGGGCGAGTGGCTTGGAAACAGCTTGCAGGCGATGATGTTCCCATGCATCTGTTGCCTTTGCCCTTCTTGGTTTGGAAGGTGCTGTAGAAGGAGCCCCTTGGTGAGTTGCTGCAGTGCATCTTGTAGATGGTACACACCTCTGTTACTGTGCATCAGTGGTAGAGGGAATGAATGTTTAAAGCGGTGGATGAGGTGCCAATCAAGTGGGCTGCTTTGTCCTGGATGGTATCCAGCTTCTTGAGAGTTATGGAGTGCACTCATTGAGGCAGGCAGGACAAATGGGGAACAATTCACATTGAAAGATAGCTTGCATTTATCTCAACTTGCTGGTACAGGCCTTGACGTTCTGACTTCAAT
Source organism: Cetorhinus maximus (assembly GCF_964194155.1). Lineage (NCBI taxonomy): Eukaryota > Metazoa > Chordata > Chondrichthyes > Lamniformes > Cetorhinidae > Cetorhinus > Cetorhinus maximus. The sequence continues at coordinate 112,731,038 of NC_135891.1, forward strand.
TTATTCACTAATGGTAGGAAGATCAACACTTCCCAAGCCCCAGGCACATAAAATTCAGCACAGCAAACCAGTTCATAAGAAATCTAGAAAGAAATAAAGAAAAACTTGTACCTGTAGAGAGTCTTTCATGAACTCAAGATGTTCCAAAGTGTGTTAAAGCCAGTTACGTATTTTGTGATCACTGCTGCAAGATAGGAAATGCAGCAACCAGTTTGCACACAGCCAACTCCCACAAACAGCAGTGTTATAATAACCAGATAATCTATTTTTAATGATGCTTGTGGAGAGCTCCCTTGTGTTTCTTCAAAATAGTGTCACCGGACCCTTTACGTCCACCTCAAAGTGGAGACGGGGTTCTCGGTTTAACATCTCATCTGAAAGAAGGAATATCAGCACAAACAGTAATGAGCTACTTTGGTTTGGAATGCTGGATTGCCAGGGCTTGGGGGGCCACATGTTACAAATGGGCTTAAGGGGTAGACCATAAGACATAGGAGCAGAAGTAGGCCATTCGGCCCTTCGAGTCTGCTCCGCCATTCAACGAGATCATGGTAATCCTCAACTCCACTTCCCTGAAAGTGGAGTTGGATAGGGTAGATAAAGGTGTTCCCATTAACTTATAACATAAGGACCAGGGGACACAGAATTAAGGTTTTGGGCAAGAGATGCAGGGGAGGATATGAGGAAGAATGTTTTTACTCAATGGGTGATAATGACTTGGAACTCGTTGCCTACAAGGGTAGTGGAAGTGGAGATGATGAATGATTTCAGAAGGAACTTAGGTGGGCACTTGAAGATAATAAACTTGCAAAGCTATAGGGATAGAACAGGAGAATGGGGCTGATCTTTTTGCTCTATAGAGAGCTGGCATGGATTTGATGGGCTGAATGTCCTCCTTTGGTTCCTCAATGACTCTATGACTCTAAAGCCCGGACTGATGTGGGGCTGAGCAATGACTTTTAAAATGAATTTTAACTGGTGTGTGTTCTAATTCGAGTTCCTACTTATTGATCCAGCTCAATGACTTCTTTCGAGTTACCAGCTGAGAACATCAGCGTTCAATGTTTAATTGGAAAAGGTTAAACATGGATCCACAGAAAAAGCCAAAAAATCTTTTAAAAAATAATTGCGAGTCTTGGTAAAGGTCAATTTTTAAAGGGCAGGCCCAACAGCAGAGTTTTTTTAATATTCGTTCATGGGCATCACTGGCTAGACTAGCATTTATTGCCCATCCCTAATTGCCCTTGTTCAGAGGGCATTTAAGAGTCAACCACATTGCTGTGAGCCTGCAGTCACATGTAGGCCAGACCAGGTATGGACAGCAGATTCCTTTCATTAATTTTTACAACGATCGGCAATGGTTTAATCGTCAGGCTTTTAATTCCAGATTTTTATTGGATTCAAATTTCACCGTCTGCCATGGTTGGGTACGAACCCCAGATCATTACCCTGGGTCTCTGGAATACTAGTCTAGTGACAAAACCACTCTGCCACTGCCTCCCCCTTAGCTCACCCTGTACAACGAGCCAGCTGATCTGAGCTGGGGGAACCAGTGCAGACACAGCAATCAGCACTACCCCTAGAAAGGAGGGGGGTTGGGGGAAAAAATATGACAGGGCCCCCTTTCTTTGTGTCCAACTCTGACCTCGTGTGCAGCACCTGCCTCTTCTGCTTCACCATTGGCAGGTGTTCCTTCAGCCATCTACAACAACTTGAATTTAGGTCACGCTGTGATATGGTAAAATGTCCCAAGGTGCTTTACTGGAATATTATCAAACAATATTTGCCACTGAACCATATGAAAAGGGGGAAAGAGAGGTGGAGAAGTTTAAAGAGGGAGTTCCAGGGTTTAGGACCCAGACTTGATGGAGGTACGGCCACCAAAGGTGGAGCAATAAAAATTGGGACTGCTCGAGGGGCCAGAAATTGAGGCAAGCACAGAGGGTTGTGGAGCAGAGGAGCTTATGAAGGGGCAGGGCAAGGAGGGATTTGAAGGCAAAGATAAGAAGTTAAAAATCTAGAATTCCCTCTCCAAATTCCTTCAGCTCTCCACCTCTCTCTAAGACTCAATTTAAAACATATTCCTTTCAGCAAACAATAATGTCTCTATCTTTGTCTTGGCGACACTTTATGTCTGGTTGCACTTCTGTAGAACACCATGGGGAGTTTTACAACATTCAAGTTGCTTTTTAAATGCAAATTGGTATCCTTCTGCTGAAAACTTTGCCTATGTAAATCGAAAGCAAAGAAATTATTGAGCTTGGCATTGGTACATCAAACAGCTAAATGTCATGCTCACCCTCATTGTCCAGCTTCATAAATAAGGATACTTTGGCAAGGAGGTGGGCTAGTAAGAAAGATGAAGGCAGGGATGCGGCAAGTGTCAAGGATCAGTGGAGTGCGGGAGGTTAAGAAGGAGATTTCTGATGCTAAGACTCAATCTTTCAGCTTTAATTTCACCAGTTAAACTCAAATCTAAGTTGCAGAGAATATTAAAGTCATCATTATCCTAAAACTAAAGAAACCGGAACAGGGTCTGGAAGAAGCTCTCATGTTGGAAATTCAGAGAAAGTGTAAAATTAGCTAAGTAAGTAACAAAAACTTTAGGGAGGAAGTAATACATAAGGCAGACTTGTTTAGGGAATTTGCAGTCAATGTCTCCTTCTCACCATGGAGACCAATCCTGGGCCCTGGGAACTGAAGGATCAACAGGGGACGATAATGAAATTAAATTTCCTTTTAATAGGCTGCAATGTATTTAAGCTATAATAAGAACAGTCATGGTCGAAATGTTGACCTGCCTCTGTGCCACTCCAGTACTTTCTGCTTCAGTTACACATGTCACCTGAGCTAATGCACCACTCCAACAGCACTAAATGAATCACTGAGACCTTATGAGAGCCTTCTGCCTGACGAGGACAGGAAGTCGGCCATCACTATGACAACAGCCACATTTTGCAGAGTCACTGCCCTTTCCAGCGATTGGATCCCACCCAGTGAACGTGAAGCATCTGACATTAGAGCATTAGACTTCAGCAGTCTGACTGGCAATGAAGCAATTTGCAAGCAATCTAAATGCATTATTGCTATCAGCTTGAGTGCACAGGCAACATCCAAATTCAGAACACTCATTCCAACTTAGAATACATCTTTCCTGATCTACAGGTTGGAGATCAATCACAAGGTTGATATGGATGGGAGAAGCCATTCAGCTCATCATCTTGGTTGTCAATCCAGAACAATCCATCATTATCTCGTCCTGCGATTTCTTAAATGACTCCATGGTCTCTGCCCCTACTTGTAAACACTGTTTTATCAATTTAATATCTATTGTTCGACAGTATTGCTGTACCTGAAAGACTATTCCATCTGCTGATGTGACTCCATCCCATATGTTGAGGTGATCCTATCCCATATGTTGAGGTGATTCCATCCCATATGTTGAATGAACTCAAGTTCATAGGTTGAAGGCGCTATATTCCATATGTTGAAGGTACTCTATTCCATACAAAGTTGCCAACTCTGATTGGGCTTATTCCTGGAGATATTGCCACAAGACCACTTGTCTCCATTGCCCAGTCACAGTCTCATTTCCAATGTTTCTATAACTAACAAACAAAAGTGTTCAAAGAAAATGAAAGATTCTCTAAATCATTTATTTTAATGCCCACATGGTTTTCTCCTGGTTCACTTGCAGCAGTTTTTAGAAAATTAAACTTCAATTTCTGGAGACTCCAGGGCAACCCTGGAGGGTTGGCAACCCTAATTCCATATGTTTGGATTCAACTAGACTGAAAGGGGTATTCTCACTTCAGTGTCTAGTTTCAGGAAAAAGTCAGGAATAACCAACATCAAGATCTCACCGCAGGCCGCCAAGGAGAGAAGAAAGTGTTTGCACTGTAACAAACCTTTTCATTCAGTTTTTGCTTTTATTATTATTTTTTAAATCCCTGATCAATGAAGGGTTTGCATTCCCCTATCATTTGTTCCACCATTGTCTTATCTCCCCGTTACTAACCTTTCTAAATTGCTTTGATCATTTGCTAGATACTTACCAGATCATTTTTCAGATAGCACCACACTTTTAAAGGCAGGGAAAGGGTCCACCTCATCTTCCTGTCCTTCTCTCTTGCCACAGATGGTGCTGTTCAGTCAGACCTCATGTCCTCCTCTCACTCCTCCTCCAGATCAAGAGGGAACTCTAGCAAGTTGTCCAGGACCAAGCATTCCCTTTCTCCTGGTGAAACCTATAGGGTGTCCAATAGATATATTAGTGCAGTATTCACTCTTCATTGGTGAAGTCCTCAGAAAATTTCCAGACTAAATGTTGATGTGAAGTTTGACAAAGTGCCCCAGAAAGTCTCCCAAATCTTCTTCAAACCTTGAGCAGCAAGTGAGTGGTGAAAGCTGGCCTTAGTGTTAGGTTGTGCTCAAAATCCTCAGCCACGGCTGGTTTATTCCTGTTCAGCTGGTCACTGTTAGGAGAGCTGAGTGAAGCACTAGCCACAAAAGTGATATGCAATCTCTTTAATGAGTGCTAGCAAATTTAATTGCCAATCAGACCCTTAACACTCCTTCAGGCAGGCACTCCTTGCACAGGCTTCAACTACTTTACCAAGATGGCATCTGGTGCTGAAGGAGGGCTTAACTGGAGTTGCAACTTAAGACCCCATCTTGTCCACCCCTGAGGCTCTTTAGCACCTAAAGCTGCCAGCAAAAATTGCCCTGACTTTTAGGATCTTTTCAAAGAAGGGAAAAGAAGTCGAGTGAGAAAGTTACAAGAGTGAAAAGTCAGGGGATGGGCAAAGGCAGGTAGGAAAGAGTAAAGGTTCAAGGGATTGGAAAGCGTGGACTCAAGTAGCTACTTCAAGGAGGGTGAGCGTAGGCAGCAGAGAAATTTGAAAATAATTGCAAGGATTGAGGAAATAATTTATTGGAGCAGTGGAATTTGGTAAGGTGACAGGGGTGAGAGTGAAGCAATTTGAGAAGGGATGACTCATACAGCAGAGATCTGAATTAACTAGGTTTGCTGAAGCTGATTTTGGGGAATACTGTCCACATTATTCCACATTAGTGGAATAAATTCTTGGGGCAATTAATGTATGAATTAGGCTTTCAGTGACAGTAGAGATGGTTAAAGGTGTAGCTGCCTGGCAACATATTGGAGATAAAAGATGGCAGACCTCCTTCTGTCTGCATCATCATCTCTGACAAATTTCTGGGTGTTCACTGTTGATCCATTCCTTGCATCATTGATCCTTTGACATTGCTGGTTTCCGGTTTCCCTTGGTTGTGGAAGATGGCCATTTCTTGCATGCTTGGAGTCATCTCTTGTGTGTTATAATGTGGTTGTGGAGCCTGATTGCAGACCTTCATGGCTTTCCACAGTGTGGATATACTTTCCAAGAAGCTAAGTAGAGTTCCCATTTCTTCTTCTTGCTGTCTGACCCGCAATACTCTGTAGTGTGTGGGTGAATGTTAAAGGTTGCATTTCGGGATATTACAGGCTGTGTGTGTGTGAGTCGGTAAGGTACACATACAAGAAACACCTGCGCACGAGTTTATGAGGGTGGAGATGGATTGTGCTTGGGCAGCCTCACTCTCTCGGTCTTCCACAACCGTTCATGGTGGCTTAAGCTGAAATGACTGGAGATGTGGTCAATGGCAATGCAGGATCTGCAGCACCTCCTGCACCTGTGCCAATGATAACTGTGCTGTGATGCTTTCGGTACCAGTAAGGGAACACCATTTCCTCTGCTACATCCGTTAAGGCAGCTTTTTTTTTATGCACTTGAGAAAGGATGTTTGAAGATAGGCGTTTTCCCTCACATATGGACACCAGCCTGCATGCTACCCCCAACTGGTTTGGCCCATGAATTGACACAGTTACTGGGGTGGTTGCCATGCACAAGCAGCTACATAGAGCCACACCTGTGGCTCTATCATTACATCCAATCCCTTCCACAAATGCATGATGGCTACCAGCACGGCCTCCTGTACACTCTTCAACTATCTGTCTGACAAAGACCTAATAAACTAAAATCTCTCTCTACTTTGCTAGTTGTAAAACTAAAGCCATCTTCTTTAGTTTCCCCCCAGCACCCATGTACTTCTGACTTTGACTCCAATCATCTGCCGGCACAGACACAATGGGCTGAATGGCCTCTTTCTGCACCCTAACTTTTCTGTGGTTCTACTCCTAGTTGCCACATCATTTGGGGTCAAGCGGTTTGAAAATTTGGGCTTTTCTCAACTCCATATTTATTTTCCTTCTCCTTATCTGCTCTGTTGCCAAGCCCACTATCTTCCCACAACATTGCCCCACTCTGCCCCTACTTCTCATGTCCACAGCTTCACCAGCTCAAGCCTCAGCTTTGTGAATGTTCTCTTAGCAGACATTCCTGTCTCAGCCCACTACAAGTTCAGTCATTTAGTCTACAACTTCACCCACTCAAAGTTCCATCTGCATTGGAATTGGTAAGGCTGAAGGAGATGGGATTTGTGGTCAGGGTTGAACACAATCCCAGGACCGAGCACTGTGGAATAATTTAAAGGGAATTCAGAATTCCTTAGCACATTGCCAGGAACATCTTTTTCGAAAGACAGCAATCATTGCTTGTAAGTGCAGACCGATTAGCATTGTAGTTAACGACAGAAGTTAAGACAGTCCACTACAATTTTTGCAGCAATATTTTCTGCCCATTGAGCTTTTCTGCAGCAACATCTGGTTTTACTGCAAACTCCAGATGTTCTAATAGTGGTTGTGCTTTGCTAAGCTATTGCAATAACTTCATTGCCTCTATTCCACTGCAGAGACACATCCGCCTTGTGAGAATTGTAACCTCAAAATAACTTCTATTTATGAAGTCAAGGAAGATTCTAAGGACAGGAAAAAGACCCCTGACCTCACAGGCTTCTCCCTCTTTTTGTGATTGCCCACAGAGCGTCATTCAATTATTTCTTTGAAATCATGTCTAGATGTCTTCTGAACTCATTTATACCTTATCTGATGTTTAATAGCTGATTGTATGTGTTTATGAGCTTTATCCCCATGAACCTCAAACTCACAAATTATGGGTCACCGCTTTCCCCGATTGGTTCTGAATGGGGCAGTAAGTCTAGCCCATATCTCCCTCCGGGGTTTGAAACTTTCATCGGCATGAATGATTTGTCTGGGCTTCTATACACAGAAACATTCTCTAATGCAAACTTTCCTTTCCTCAGAAAGGAACAGATGACATACTCCTCTTCTGTTGAACTGTCAGTAAGGCTCCCATTTATACATTGAGCTCTCCTGGTTCCTGGGAGTGTTTCAGCCAGAAACTAGCAGAGTGAAATACCATATATGCTCGTGTAAAAGTCAATCTCATGTAGAAGTCGCGCCCCCCCCCCCCAATGACTATCGGCCAAACGAAAATCATAATTTTTCGTATACCTCATGTAAGGTCGATCCTAGTTTTTCAATGGTCAAGACCCAAAAATTTACGAACCACAGCATAATCCTGGAGATGTTAATCATTCAAATTCATTGTAAATGTATAAGTGCTAATGAAAATAAGAACCAGTAAGGCAATGCTTAAAACATTTCTAGGTTTAGGTTCTGTTTTTATTTATTCAAATTACTAAAGTGATCAGATTATGAATGATAATTAATACGAATTCCTTGGTTGTTGGTTTTTACTTTATTCCATTGTGACAACTTTTTTAGATTTCGCTTCAGCCCAAATCAAGCACACGTAGCAACCGCTTGAAAACATTACCCGTGTAAAAGAGGATCCCATAAAGTTTGGCCTAAAAAATTGGTCTAAAAAATGTGACTTTTCCATGACTATATATGGTATTCATCCAGTGATGATCCCTCGTTTAAGATCTCCACAGCTACTCTCAACAAAGTGGAAAAACATTTACCTCATATTTGTTTCTCTTCAGCAGAGAAAATAAATGAAGGCTGAGAATTAGAAAGCCTGAGGAATGTACTGCGAGTAAGAGTATGTCATAATCATGGGACTTGGAGAAAATGTAACGATGTGGTTTTTCTTTCTTTATTGATTTTGACAATTCCTAGAACATAAACATAAACATAAACCTCTGCTCTTAATATTGAAAATATTGGATGGTTGCACTCTGTCCTACAGTCTCTCAATCACAGCATCAGTTACTGTTTTAAGCTATTCCAGAGGGTTTGCCTCCACAAACCCAACATGAAGTCCCTTCCTCAGGAAAGAAAGAACTTTAGATTCACAAAAGCCATTCACGGGACGCCATTCAAACGCTGGCCTTTTGAAATGTAGTGCTTTGCTATGCAGGTAACTGGGACAGCTGGTTTTGTGCACAGCAAAATCCTTTAAACAGGAAATGAGTTGAATGGCCAGATAATCTGCTTTGATGGTGTTGGTTGATGGGTAGGATATTGCGAGAACTTTCCTGCTGTTCTTCAAATACTACCTAAGCAGACATGTTATCTGAAGGACAGCATCTCTAACAAGGCAGCACACCCTCTGTACCGCACTGCAGTGCAACCTTAGCTTATGGTGAAATAGTGAAAAGCTAGAAACTGCTAGTGGCTGTCCAAAGAGGCTTGGGGTTCCAGGTACATTAGTCATTAAATGTCATGAACAGGTACTGATAATAATCAAAAGGCTAATGGAATGCTAGTCTTTACGCTTAGAGCACTAGAACACATGGGAGTAGAAGTCATGCTTCAGCCATACAAAGCCCTGTATAGACCACATCTGGGGCAGGATTTTCTGGTCATCGAGAGAGCGCGGTGGGCCCGGGACCAGCCAGGAAACAGCCCGCTATCCCGCAATCAGCCCCCGACCACGATTTCACACCGTCTGGCCAATTAACGGCCAGCCAGCGTGCAAGGCGCGCTGAGAAGCTCAGCGCTGCCAGGGTTGGGGCGGGGGGGGGGGGCGGGAGGAGGGCGAGCACAAAAGTCTGCGCGTGTGCGGGGGAGCGCAGACCGAAAGCTCCCGGAAGGCAGGGAGCTGAAAAATTTTTACATCAAAAATAAAGATTTTGAAAATCCAAAAAAAAATGTCTTCCCATCGGACTCACTCACATGAACAGAAACATAATAAAAATGATGTCAAAGCATTTTTATTTTTTAAAATTAATGTCGGAAACCTCATCCCGCCCGTGGATGAGGTTTCCTCAAAAATGCGAAGGCCGCCTGGCCGATTCACCCGCCCCCTCCAACCGTAAGGATGGACGGGCAGAGAAAAATTGCTGTTAATTAATACCTTAATGGCCTTAGTAGGCCTCTTAATTGTCGGCGGGTGTGCTGCTGACTTTCGAGCGCGAGATGATGCTGGGATGCTCGCCCGCCCACGGGACATAAAATCCTTCCCACGAAAATAAAAGCAAAATACTGCAGGCACTGAAAATCTCGCACTCCTCCTGCACCCACCCACCCACCCCGGCAGCGCTGAGCTCCTCAGCATGCCTCTCATGCTGGTTGGCCGTTAATTGACCAGCCAGCATGAAACCACGGTCAGGGGCCGACTGGGGGAGGTGGACCGCTTCCCCCGGCCATTCCAGTGGGCCTGCCCACCGTGCTCGCTCAACGACCGGAAAACCTGGGCTCCCGAAATAAAAACAGAAAATTCTGGTAAAACTCAGCAGATCTGGCAAGCGACTATATGAATCTTCTCCAGAGTTGAGTTTTTCCAGCATTTTCTGTTTCTCTGTTAACAAATTAGCGCCAGGCGTTCAGGAGTAAAGTTAGGAAACACTTCGTCACATAAAGGGTGGTAGAAATTTGGAACTTTCTCCCACAAGCAACAGTTAATGCTACATCAACAAAATCTAAGATTGATTTATTTTACTTCTAGTTAACCAAAAGGATATGGGTAAAGGTATATGGACTTAGGTCACACATCAGCCATGATCTTATTGAATCGAGGAACAGATTCAAGGGGTTAAATGTCCTCCTCATTTTTCCACTCTTCTGTCTATTCCTATTATATGCTGATCTCCTGTGGTGTGCTTTGAGCCCACAATCCACTGATTTAGAGGTTTCAGTGCTTTGGGAAGCCCAGCGATCCAGCAGGCATGGAAGGGCCTTCCCAACAGGAGCACAATTTGACATCAGGGCTGCCATAACTCCCTCACTAATCTTTCTGACTAGGGAGATATAAGATCAGATGCTGGTTCAATCCACTCGAAGAGACGTTGTCGTCATTGTCAGCTGTCCTTTGGTTTGATGATGAAGTCTACTCAAGGTTGAGAGTTCTTGCAATGGGTCTTCATGTGACTAAACAGGCCGATTGAGATCGTTGGGTACTTGGGGCAGGACGTCCCATGAGGTAGTGGGATCCCGAGTGCAGGATTTGCTTCCTTTTCTTTCCTTCTCTGCTGCCGCTCTGTCTCATCGTTAAGGCATTTGGACTCAAAGTGTGATGCAGAGTTGATGGACAAGTTGTCGCCATTTTGAGCGATTGATAGAAAACTCTTCCGAGTCATTAATGTCGATGCTACTGCCCTTCAAGGAGAGCTTCAGGGTGTCTTTGAAGCATTTTCTTTGCCCTATCCTGGAAGGTTGGCCATTTGAGAGTTGAGGAAACAGGATCTGGTAAAGGAGACGCTTTTCGGCCATCTGGACACAGTATCCAATCTATTGTAATTGATTTTGCAGGAGGTTTGCCTGATTGTGGAGCTGGCTTCAAAAGGACACTAGCGTTTGTTTGATGGTCTTCCCATTGGATCCAGAGGATGCTGCGAGGCATTGCTTGAGAACTGCTCTGTTCACTAGGACGTTTGTTGATTTGTGGAGGTTTTTGTCGTCAAACGCTTGCTGCCATCGTTTGTAGAAGACTGAGCTGGAACAACTGGCCCAATGTTGGATCTCCTCATCAATATGGGCTTTCGAGAGAGGTGGCTGCCAAGATATAGGAAGAGACACTGGGAGGTATGGAGGGTAACAGGCTATCTGCTAAAACATAGACAAAAGGAGGAAGAGCTATTGAGTAATGGTCTATGAAGAATATAGTCCCAGTGCTGCAGTGTTAACTCTGTAAACACTTTGTGTGGTCAACTGCATGAATACTTACTGTTGGGGAGATGGTAGTATAATGATGATGTCACTGAGTTAGTAATCCCGATACTCAGGCTAATATCCTGGGAACAATGGTTCCAATATCACCATGGTAGCTGGTGGAGTTTAAATCCAATAATTTTTTTTTAAATCTAGAATTGAAAGCTAGCCTCTGTAATGGTGACCATGAAACTATCACTGATTGTTGTAAAAGCCCATCTGGTTCACTAATGTCCTTTAGGGAAGGAAATCTGCCATCCTTAGCTGCTCTGGCCTATGTGTGACTCCAGATCCACAGCAATGTGGTTGACTCTTAACTGCCTTCTTAGTTCAAGGGTAATTAAGGATGGGCAACAAATACTGGCTTTGTCAGTGGTGCCCACATCCCATGAAAGAAAAAATCCTTTTTATTGATGGTTATAAAGTGCTGTTGAATTTGTTGCTTCTGGGAGTCTATTGGTTTGGAGTTTCCTCCCATTCTCCATGACCCTATAGCATGTGTTACCAGGATGGGCCATGTGTATCCAGTCAGGAAATCCATCTGATCCCAAGAAAAGGATCTACTGAGTCAACTGTTTCATTTCAGACAGTGATGGAGAAGAGAGAGTGAACATCAAATACTCCTTTTAGATACTCTTCCCTGTTTAAAAAGCACATATCCAACCTTTAAGATAACTTTCCAAGTTGTTTTCAACACAGTCCAAACCTCAAGGAAGGTAAATAGCTTTAAAAAAGTCCCTATCTGAAGTTAGAATGGGGCCTTCTGTGACAGTGGAAAGGCAATGGCTCCCCACAATGTTCAACACCCAATTCAATCTGAACAATGCTGGACATTATGAAGAGAGGAAGAAAAGGAAAAGAAAAACTTGCACTTATGTTGCGCCTTCCACTATATCAGGATGTCCCGAGTTGCTTTATAACCAATGGAGTACTTTGGAAGTGTAGTCACTGTTGTAATGTAGCAAATGCAGCAACCAAGTTGCACACAGCAAGCTCCCCATCGGCAAATGTGGTAAAGGCTAGATAATCTGCTTTTGTTACGTTGATCAAGGGATAAATATCGACCAGGGCACCAGGGCTAACTCCCCTATGTCCCTTGGAAATAATACTGTCGGATTTTTTTACATGCATCTGAGAGGGCAGACAGGGTCTTGGTTTAACATCTCATCCAAAAGACGCCACCTCCGATGGTACAACACTCCCCCAGTACTGCATGGAATTTCAGCCTAGATATACGTGCTCAAGTCTCTGGAGCAGGACTGACAATATTCTGACTCAAAGGCAAGAGGGCCAACAACTGAGCCATGGCTAACGCTATATCAAGATGATTCATTTGAGAAGAGTATTTACTCCCAAAAAGAAGTGAATCAATGCCTGGCAAGCACACTATTGATACAGCTGTTTTCAATTCAGTCCGTAAAGCAAACATTTGCATATTAATCAGAATTAGGTCAATTTTTAGGTTACTTCCTTACCAATCCCTCTTCTCCTGCTTTCATTCTTCTCCTTAAATTAAAGATCACTTCCACAAGTATCAGCCTCCCTCCAGTTCCTCATTCAAGTGACCATCTGTAGGTGTTAGCTGAGAGAATGAAAGATCTGGAGAAATCATATTTAACCCAAACCGGAACATACAAAGACACAAACTGAGCCTGGCCAAATCCAGATCTAACATCCACCCATAGCGGCAGGTTCCATCAGGAATCACTGAGTAGTGACCAGGAGCAGGACCTCCAGCTGATTTAACTATCTTCGTGTGGTACTGAGCCATACAGAACTGGAAAGCCTCAGGCGAAATGTAGGAACCCAACTGTAGTCCTGCCTGAGATCAGCAAACTCAATACAGGCCAGAAATTAAGCCAGGCCCATGTGGTTTGATAGCATCCTGGGTGGTACACTAGCCATGAGCTGAGATCACACACCCTTTGGAGCATAGGAGCAGTAACGGGTCATTCAGCTTCTCCAATGTGTTCCACCTTTCAATTAGATTATGGATGATCTGTAGCTCAACCCCATGTAGATTTTTACAACTTGTAGATCTGGGATTGTGGCCTATTTAACAATGTGCAGACTTTTCATCCTTGACCGCTTTCCATTAAATCTGTTGGGTGCAACATCATTTACTCAAACTTATGTAGTTTATTGCAATGTAACACGTGCTGGATATATGGAAAATTACAACAACATGTAAAAGACCCCACATGATTCCGTGAAACACAACAGCACAATGCTCTCCAATAATGAGCTTTCTTCTAATTGGAAGCTATTTTGGGTCATTGCTAATTTTTATTTTGGTTTACAAACTGATGTTAATGTTCATCATCACCAAAAGGGAACAAAGATTAAGTATTCATTTGGTTTTTGCCTAGCTTTTCTGATGGTTTAGCAGTGCTGCCTGGAAAGCAGGACCAGAATATTGGCTAATGTTGTATGCTTTTTTAGCTCGGATCAATGCAGAGATGACACTAGTTTCTCTCTGTGTAACAGATTTTATTTATAGTCCTTTACAATGTATGTTCCATACTTCCGCTCTGGCTTCCAGCTCTTTCTACAGTTTGTGTACTTTTCTCTGAGTCCACACCCAGGCTTAACCAATCAAGCACAGTGAGCATCAATAGTAAACAGATTCACATAATCAAACACAGAACAATTGAACAGTACAGCTAAGAGCCACGAGAGCTCATCCTGCTGGTTTGGATATTACAAATCTTCTCATGACTCCAGGGAAATGCCAGAACTTAAGTCATAAAACCACAAATAGCAACAAGATAAACATTAGTTTTTCCTGGTGATGCTGATCAAGGGTATTTATTATTCTTTCACAGGATGTGGGCATCGCTGGCTAGGCCAGCATTTATTGTCCATCCCTAATTGCTCTTGAGAAGGTGGTGGTGAACCACTGCAGTCCATGTGGTGTAGGTACACCCACAGTGCTGTTAGGGAGTTCCAGGATTTTGACTCAGTGGCAGTGAAGGAATGGCAATACAGTTCCAAGTTAAGATGATGAATGGCTTGGAGGGGAACTTGCAGGTGGTGGTGTTCCCATGCATCTGCTGCCCTTGTCCTTCTAGGTGGTAGAGATCATGGGTTTGGAAGATGCTGTCGAAGAAGCCTTGGTGAGTTTCTGCCATGCATCTTGCTGATGGTACACAGATATCAGCCAAGACACCTGGAGAATTCTCCTGCTCTTTTTCAAAGAGCATGGGATATTTTACATCCAACCAAGAGGGTGGGCAGGACCTCAATTTAACATCTCACTCTAAAGACAGCAACTCCAGCCTTACAACACTTGGTCAGCACTGCTTCACCACCTGCAAAGTTCTCTCCAAGATACACACCATCCTGATTTGGAACTATATCACCGCTTCTTCACTGTCACTAGGTTAAAATCTTGGAACACCCTCCTCAACAGTCCTGTGTGTGCACCTACACCACATGGGCTTCAGCAGTGCAAGAAGGAAGATCACCATCAAATTATTACAGGCAATTAGGGATGGGCAACAAATGCAGCCCTTGCCAACAATGCCCACATCCCATGAATGACACATTAGATTGCCAACTTATATTATGCATTCAAGTCCTTGAGTGGGGCTTGAACCCACAACTATCTGGCTCAGAAGCAAAGTGCTAGCCACTGAGCCAAGTACAGATAGCAATCCTACTAAAATTCAGCTGGGGTCAACAGTGGATCGATCAGATGGGCACAACGCCATTGCCACCACCCTTAGGCCACAGAATGGCCCATAGATGAATACCCCTGACATTATCTCACTGGGACTTTTTAGGTTCATCCTGTTGCGGCTGCTGATATTACAGTCAATAATCTACTGTGCTAAGTGCTTGGAGATTTTTCGATGACTTGGTAAACATTATAGAAATGATTTATTCTGGGATACATTTACCTGATGGCCTGAATTTAGTGAAGGAGAGCATGGAACTTGGGTCATTCATGGAACTGCATTCAAACATAAGCCGCCTTCTTCAGGAGAGGAGAAAACATTATGTAAAGAAGTTAAAGAAAGTGCATAAACTATGACCTTAACTTTTCTTGGAGACATCTAAACCTGCCCATTTGATGTACAGTAACAATCTCGCATTAGTGTTTGCACAAATTTAAGCACGGTAATGTGCTGCAGGCATGGGTGTTGAAATGTCAAGAGACCTATTCCATGCAAAGCTACTGCCAGTGACAGCCAGTCTCATGGCAGCCCAACGGTAGCACATCAATCCAGGCTGGGGTGATAGAAACATAGAAAATAGGAGCAGGAGGAGGTCATCCGGCCCTTTGAGCCAGCTCCGCCATTCAATATGATCATGGCTGAACCTCTAACTCAACGCCGTACTCCTGGACTCTCCCCATACCCCTTGACACCTTTAGATCCCAGAAATCTATTTCTTCCTTAAATATATTAATGATGTGGCCTCCTCCTGCTCCTATTTCCTATGTTTATATCACCCCAGCCTGGATCGATGTGCCTTCTGTGGTAGAGAATTCCACAGGTTCACCACCCTCTGAGTGACGAAGCTTCTCCTCGTCTCAGCCCTAAACGGTCTACCCTGTATCCTGAATCTGTGACCCCTTGCTCTCGACCCCCCTGCCAGAGGAAACATCATCCCTGCATCCAGTCTGTCCAGCCCTGTCAGAATTTTATATGTTTCAATGAGATCTCCTCTCATTCTTCTAAACTCCAATGAATACAGGCCTAGTCAGCCCAACCTCTCCTCATACAACAATCCTGCCATCCCAGGAATCAGTCTGGTGAACCTTCACTGCACTCCCTCTATGGCAAGTATATTCCTTTTTTAGATAAGGAGACCAAAACTGCACGCAATACTCCAGGTGTGGTCTCACCAAGGCCCTGTACAGCTGCAGTAAGATATCCTTGCTCCTGTACTCAAGTCCTCTCACAATGAAGGCCAACATACCATTTGCCTTCTTAACTGCTTGCTGCATCTGCATGCTTGCTTTCTCTTTAGTTCTGAAGAAGAGTCATACGGACTCGAAATGCTAACTCTGTTTTTTTCCTCTCCACCGCAGCTGTTAGACCTGCTGGGTTTTTCCAGCATTTTCTGTTTTTGTTTCAGATTTTCAGCATCTGCAGTATTTTGCTTTTATATTTGCTTGCTTTCAGTGATTGGTGTCTAAGGGCCCTCAGGTCCCTTTGTACATTTCCCAATCTTTCACCATTTAAATAATACTCTCCCATCCTGTTTTTCTTACCATAGTGGATAACTTCACACTTATCCACGTTATACTGCATCTGCCATGTACTAGCCCACTCACTCAACCTGTCTAAATCGCTTTGAAGCCTCTTAACCCTCCTCATTGATCACATTCCCACCAAGTTTCATGTCATCAGCAAAGTTGGATATGTTACATCTGGTTCCCTCATCCAAATCAGTGATATATATTGTGAATAGCTGGAGCCCAAGCACTGATCCCTGCGGTACCCAACTAGTCACCACCTGCCATTCCAAAAAAGACCCATTTGTTCCTACTCTCTGGTCAGAATATTGCTGTCGGCGTGGGAGGCGGGCCCAACGCGCCGACGCGTAAAATGAAGCGCGATGAAGTCGGGCGTGCGTCCCGACATCATCACGCATCATTTTGATATTTTGATTGGCAATTAAAGTTGTTAACAACGCTGCCTGTCCAACCTTAAGGTTGGCGGGCAGGCAAAGAGCCTAAGCGGCCTTCGCGTTTTTCAGGAAACCTCATCCATGGGTGGGGTGAGGTTTCCTGAAGGTTTTATAAAGTAACTAAATAAATTTTGCAAAATACACAAACACGTCCCAGCTCATGTGACACTGTCACATGAGGGGACATAGTTAAATAATTTTTTACTTCATTTATTGAAAAGTTTTATTATCAACTTAATCTGCTCTCTTTCACGCAAATGCGCAAAAGAGCGCAGGCCCCGACTCTCCCTCCCCACCCCCTCCACTCCCACACCCCCCTTAATTTCTTTTGTTAGCCATGGTTGGGCTGCTTTTCCTGTTGTGTTTTTGCACCAGAAAGGAATGTGTAACAGTTGCAATGCATATATTCATTACTTAAATATTAGCCATTGCCTATCCAAGGTCATGCCTTTCAATGAAGTTCCCCAAATCTATCTTAACCAACTCACGCCTCATACCATTGTAGTTTCCTTTGTTGAGATTTAGGACCCTGGTTTCAGATCAGACTACTTCACTTTCCATCCTAATGAAGAATTCTATAATGTTATGGTCATTATTCCCTAAAGGACCCCGCACAACCAGATTATTAATTAAACCCATCTCATCACACAATACCATATCTAGGATAGCCTGTTCCCTAGTTGGTTCCTCGACATGCTGATCTAAAAAACCATCTCGTGCACCCTCCAGAAATTCATCTGCCACAGTGTAGCTCTTCTGCCACAGTATCGGACCTATGGAGAGTGCATCTGGGAAATTGATAATGAAAGTAGGGAGATGGCGGATGAATTAAACAGATATTTTGCTTCAGTCTTCACTATAGGGGACACAAGTAACATCCAGAAATAGCTGTAAATAAAGAAATGGAAGGGAGGGAGGAACCCTGGAAAATTATAATCACCAAGGAAGTGGTATTGAACAAATTGTTGGGGCTGCGGGCTGACAAACCCTCAGGTCTAGATGGATTTCATCTTAAAACCTTGAAAGAAGTGGCTAGTGAGACAGCTGATGCACTGGTTTAATTTTCCAAAATTCCCTAGATTTGGGAAGGTTCCATGAGATTGGAAAATAGCAAATATAACTCCTTTATTCAAAAAGGGAGGGAGACAGAAAGCAAGAAACTATAGGCCAGTTAGCCTAATATCTATCATAGGGAAAATATTCAAAGCTATTATTAAAGATGTTATAGCAGGGCACTTAGAAAAATTCAAGGCAATCAGGCAGAGTCAACATGGTTTTGTGAAAGGGAAATCATGTTTAACCAATTTATTTGAGCTCTTCGAAAGAGTCACGTGTGCTGTGGGTAAAGGGGAACTGGTGGATGTACTGCCCTTAGATTTCCAGAAGGCATTTGATAAAATGCCACATCAAAGGTTATTGCAGAAAATAAAAGTTCATGGTGTAGCATATTGGCATGGATAGAAGATTGGCTAGCTAACAGGAAGCAGAGAGTTGGCTTAAATGGGTCTTTTTCTGGTTGGCAGGATCTGAGGAGTGGTGTGCCACAGGGATCAGTGCTGGGGCCTGAACTTTTTACAATTTATATAAATGACTTGTATGAAGGGACCGAAGGATCGGTGGCTAAATTTGCTGATGACACAAAGATAGGCAGGAATGTAAATTGTGAAAAGGACGTAAGGAGGCTACAAAGGACATAGATAGATTAAGTGAGTGGGTAAAGATCTGGCAAATGGAGTATGATGTGGGCAAATGTGAAATTATTCATTTTGGCAGGAGGAATAAAAAAGAAGCTTATTATCTAAATGGTGAGAAATTGCAGAGCTCAGAGATTCAGAGGGATCTGGGTGTCCTAGTGCTTGAATCACAAAAGGTTGGTATGCAGGTACAGCAGGTAATTAGGAAAGCTAATAGAATGTTATTATTTATTGAGAGGGGAATTGATTACAAAGGTAGGAAGGTTATGCTTCAGTTGTACAGGTTACTGGTGAGACCACATCTGGAGTATTGTGTACAGTACTGGTCTCCTTATTTAAGGAAAGATGTAAGTGCGTTAGAAGCAGTTCAGAGAAGGTTTACTAGACTAATAGCAGGACTGGGAGGGTTGTCTAATGAAGAAAAGTTGGACAAGTTAGGCTTGTATCCACTGGAATTTAGAAGAGTAAGAGACAACTTAATTGAAACCTTTAAGATCCTGAGGGGTCTTGACAGGATGGATGTGGAGAGGATGTTTCCTCTTGTGGGAGAATCTAGAACTGTGGGTCACTGTTTAAAAATAAAGGGTTGCTTGTTTAAGACAGAGATGAGGAGAAATTTTTTCTCTCAGAGGGTTGTGAGTCTTTCGAGCTTTCTTCTTCAAAAGGCAGTGGGAGCAGAGTCTTTGAATATTTTTAAGGCAGAGCTAGATAGATTCTTGATTAACAAGGGGGTGAAAGATTATCAGGGATAGTCAAGAATGTGGGGTTGAGGTTACACTCAGATCAGCCATGATCTTATTGAATGATGAAGCAGGCTCGAGGGGCCGAGTGACCTACTCCTGCTCCTAATTCGTATGTTCGTATGTATATAGTATTATTACGCGACTGATTTCTGGGATGGCGGGACTGACATATGAGGAGAGATTGAGTCGGCTAGGATTATATTCGCTGGAGTTCAGAAGAATGAGGGGGGATCTCATAGAAACCTATAAAATTCTAACAGGACTAGACAGGGTAGATGCAGGAAGGATGTTCCTGATGGTGGGGGGGGTCCAGAACCAGGGGTCACAGTGGGGTAGACCATTTAGGACTGAGATGAGGAGAAATTTCTTCACCCAGAGAGTGGTGAGCCTGTGGAATTCACTACCACAGAAAGTAGTTGAGACCAAAACATTGTATGTTTTCATGAAGGAGTTAGATATAGCTCTTGGGGCGAAAGGGATCAAAGGGTATGGGGAGAAAGCGGGAGCAGGCTATTGAGTTGGATGATCAGCCATGATCATAATGAATGGCGGAGCAGGCTTGAAGGGCCAATTGGCCTACTCCTGCTCCTAGTTTCTATGTTTCTATGTTTCTATTGTTAATTTGGTTTGCCCAGTCTATATGTAGATTAAAGTCACCCATGATCACTGTAGTACCCTAGTTACTTGCATCTCTAATTTCCTACTTAATGCCATCCCCTACCTTATCACTACTGTTTGGAGGCTACAGACAACTCCCACTAATGTTTTCCACCCCTTGTTGCTTCTTAGTTCCACCCAGACGGATTCTACATCCAGGGCAGCATTTTCCCGTCGGCAAGCGGGGGGGGGGGGGGGGGGGCGGAGCCTGATCACCGACACGTAAAATGATGCGCGGTGACGTTGGGCAGGCGTCCCGATGTCACCGCGCGTCATTTAGATTGTAAGTTTGGCAGGCGTGCAGCCGACTCAGCTGTGCGCCTGCCGAACTGTCAAAGGTCTATTAAAGCCTGTTAAAAACTAATTAAAATAATTAAATGAGCTGCCCGTCCAACCTTAAGGTTGGGGGGCAGGCGAAGAGCCCAGGCGGCCTTCGCATTTTTCATGGAACCTCATCCACGGGCGGGATGAGGTTTCATAAAGTGTTAAAAAAATCAGTAAAATTTTTTCCAAAATTTCATTAACATGTCCCAGCTCATGAGACGCTGTCACATGAGGGGACATGTTTCAAAAGTTTAAAAATCCTTTATTGGAAAGTTTAACACTGAAACAAATCTCCCTGAGCCTCTGTGCCTCAGGGAGATCTCTGCACTCTTTCACGCGCATATGCGAAAGAGCACAGGGAACGACTCAGGGAATGTCTCCTCCCGCCCACACAGGGAGCGCTCAGTGCTTCCGGGCGAGCGTCATGATGGGCGGGCCTTAATTGGCCCGCCCACATAAAATGGCAGCGCGCACCCAATCAGGAGCGCCGATCGGGTTCGCACCCGCCCCCACCCGCCCCCCGCACAACCGCCCCCGACGGGGGTGAATTTCTGGCCCTAGGTTTTCTGAGCCAATATCCTCTCTCACTGTTGCATTGATTTCACCCTTAACTAACAAAACTGCCACACCTCCTCTTCCTTTTTGCCTGTCCGTCCGCCCTTGGTCACCCTGCAGCCATGCCTCCATAATCACAATCATATCATACCATTTTACATCTAATTGCGCTGTTAATTCATCTACCTTAAAGTGAATGCTCCGTGTGTTCAGAAACAGTACCTTTAGACTTGTCATTCTAAACATTTTTACCCCTCTTTTTTTGTACAATGGCCCTATTTCCTGTTAGCCCTTGTTTCATCTGCCTTCTACTTTTGCTTTCTACTTTTCTGTCTTTCATTCCAAGCTTTGTTTCCCTCTCTTGTTTCTCCCCGCTTAGGCTCCTACCCCCTGCCAATCTAGTTTAAACCCTCCCCCACAGTACTCATGAATACCCCTGTAAGGATATTGGTCCCAATCCTGCTGGGGTGCAACCCGTCCAGCTTGTATAGGCGCTATCTTCCCCAGATTTGGTCCCAGTGCCTCAGGAATCTAAATCTCTCCCTCCTACACCATCTCTCCGGCCACGCATTCATCTCGTCTATTCTCCTATTCCTGATCTCGCTGGCATGTGGCACTGAGAGTAATCCTGAGATTACTACCTTTGAGGCCCTGCTTTTTAATTTATTTCCTAGCCCCTATATTCTGCTTTCAGGACCTCATCCGTCTTTTTACCTATGTCGTTGATACCGATATGGACCACGATCTTTGGCTGTTCACCATCCCCCTTCAGAATGTCCTACAGCCACTTGGTGACATCCTTGACCCTGGTGCCAGGGAGGCAACATACCATCCTGGTGTCATACCTGTAGCCATAGAAACATCTATCTGTTCCCCTTACTATAGAATCCTCTATCACTATTGCTCTCCCACTATTTTTCCCCCACTCTGTGCAGCTGAGCCACTCGTGGTGCCACAGACTTGGCTCTTGCTGCATTCCCCTGAGAAACCATCACCCCCAGCTATATCCAAAATGGAGAGGGAGATGGACCCAGGGAACTCTTGCACTACCTGCCTAGTGTTTTTACTCAGTCTGGCGGTCACCCATTCCCTTTGTGCCTGCGCACTCTTTACCTGCGGTGTGACCACCTCACTGTACATGTTGTCCACAAAGGTCTCATCCTTGCGGATGCTCTATAGTGACTCCAGGCGCAGCTCCAGCTCCAAAACATGGATTTCGAGTAGCTGCAGCTAGAGACACATCCTGCACACTTGGTTGCCCTAGACACTGGAAATGCCCCAACTTCCCAAATCGTACAGGAGGAGCATTCCACTTGGCTGAGCTGCCCTGCCATGACTTATCCTTAAATTACTCCCTTTAATCTTGCTTCCTCTAGTTTAGACGATATTAAGGACAGAAGAAATACTCACCAGGCCCTACCTACCAAGGCCGCTGCTCTTCTTACAGAGAAAAGGTGGAAGATGAATGGATCACCTCCTTCCCTCTTCACCGAACTCCCTCCCTCACCAAACTCCCAACTGAAGCACTCTAATGCAGCGCAAAGCAGCACTACAGTGCAGACAAAAGTAACACTGTAGATGGCTTGCTTTTATGCTGTCTGAATCTAGCTCCTGAAAACCTGGCTTAACCAGTTAACAAATTTACTAGCTGCAGCTACAAGCAGAGACTGTATAACCCCGATTTTAAAGCTGGACCAAAGCTCACCTTTTCCAAACCCAATGAGCAACTTTTAGTTAGTTGCTAAATTAGAGGAAGATTAATCTTAAAAGTCCCTCTTTCACCAAACTCCAATGAAGCACTCTAATGCAGCCTAAAGCAGCACTCATCCCACCTGAGGGGATGTGACATTTAACCATCTGTTTATACAGAAACTTTATTGATATTTCTCCACCCCTCCCATGAAAGGATAAATCTAGGAAACAATCAGACTATGAAATTCATCATCAAAAGATGTTATTGAAGTCAAATCAATCCTGTTGTGCAAGGGGGAATTAGTCAAACATTAAAGGGTGCCAGAAAATGGGATTAGAATTTTTTAAAAATTCGTTCATGGGGTGTGGTTGTTGATGGCTAGACCAGCATTTATGGCCCATCCCTAAATGCCCTTGAGAAGGTGGTGGTGAGCTGCCTTCTTGAACTGCTGTGCAGTCCATGTGATGTAGGAACACCCACAGTGCTGTTTGAAAGAGAGTTCCAGGATTTCAACCCAGCAACAGTGATGGTCTGATATGGAGCCAGAGCAAATCCAGACATCATAAATCAGAATGATTTTCTCATGTTGCTTAAGCTTCTGTGGTTTTATGATGTCCTGACCTCCCAGCCACCCGCAACACTGCCCTCAGATCCCCCAAGGTAAGAGAAGTTGCGTTGGAACAATCGCAGTTGTAAGATTTTCCCAAGCAAAAAGCAATGGTGCAAGTGATGGATTCCCAAGTGAATGTAGATCTAAGGCACATTGAACTCTGCTGCAAAAAAAGTTGCAGCTGTTGACTAAACAGTCTGGAGTGCACTGAGTTACCCCCTGGCACAATCGTCAAGCACTTTGAGGAGACGTGAGAATGCAGCTCCTGCTGTTTAGAGGTCAAGGCTTCCATGGCACAGATAGACCACAAATTTGATTCTGAATAAGTTAGGGGCGCTGATGAAATCCTCAAGAAAGACCCTCGTCATCTCTCTTGCTCAAGCTTCCGGTTGCTAACATGGTTTTCTCAGCAACAAATGCTTCCCAGATGGATAAAGCATGATTTACTAATATGAGGATTCATCTCTTCCTTGTCCTTAGTGACATTGTTGATGGATTTGCGTCAACTTCCTTTGTTCAAAACATTCTTATATAGCATTCTCATAATAATTATCTGTAAACATATTTTGCCTAACACTCCCAGTTTTCGTCTCTCCACTCCTGAATGCCCGAGCTCCAAGATACCTTCTGGCATTTTACCATTCTTTCTGTCTAAGCCTAGGCAACAGGCTATTTGACTGTGTGGGCATCACAGCTGAGTCCAGTCCTGCCCTCTTCTCAAATTTATAGTCATGCACTTTTGAATGGAAGTGATCAGGAGTGGAAGACTTGCTTGATACTTTTCCTATCTGGTCTACAGAGGTTGAGGCCAGATGTGGTTCTCTTCACCCCTGCCTGGGTTTATGTAAGTCAACATGTACCCACGTGGACTTGGATGAGCTGAACGGCCTCCTTTTGTGCCCTAATGACTTCCTAACATAGAATAGAGATCGGACTGAGACATGAACAGCTAAGATCCATACTTTACAGCTTATTTGAAAGCTTGCAGCCATGGCTTGGTTGGTAGTACTCTTACCTCCATGTTCTAGGTTCAAGTCTCACTCTAGGACTTAAGTACAAAGGTTAAGGCTGACACTCCAGTAATGTATTGAGGGTAAGCTGCACTGTTGGAGGTGCTGTCTTTTGGATGAGATGTTAAACTGAGGCCCCATCTGCCTGCTCAGGTGGATGTAAAAGATGCCATGGCATTACAGATACAGTGTCCCAAACTTGAGACTGAGTCTGTGCTGGATTTCCCCAGAGTTTGGAACCAACCCCTTCACTGTCTCTGTAGCACACTCTGTACTGATCATTCATGTTGTTAAAAATAACTAGATTGTAGATCAAGGGACAAGGAGTGTTTGCTTGCCATAAATCCTCATAACCATTATGAAACATTGAAGGTTTAAAAGTTTGATTGGGCAAATTTTTTTAAAATATACTAATCTTACATCGGAACGATTCTTTCAGGAAAAGAGCATTCACTTGAACTGCCGTAATGAGGACAGAGAGAAACGGATTGGAATGTTCCTGCTGGTGGTACAGGCAGCTTTGTGTCCGGAGAATATGGAGGGCCAGGGAGTGGGGGTGGGGTGCGTAAATTGGCTGCCACGTTTCCTACATTATACCAGTGACTATAATTCAAAAGTACTCCATTGGCCTTGGAATGACTGGCGGGTTTGAGAAGTACTGTATAAAGGCAAGTTTTTTTTCCCCTTCTTGACATGTGGAAATACTCCGAGGGATGGAAGTTTCCTTGTCCTCTTGGCTCTATGGATTTGAGGTGAAATGAACTGGGAAGACTCCACTCAGAGCCCCAGTGGACAATCTGACTCGGAGAAACCATGAAGGTGACAAGTGTGGGAAACGGAAG
Organism: Cetorhinus maximus; assembly: GCF_964194155.1. NCBI lineage: Eukaryota > Metazoa > Chordata > Chondrichthyes > Lamniformes > Cetorhinidae > Cetorhinus > Cetorhinus maximus. The sequence goes on from NC_135891.1 coordinate 112,755,844, forward strand.
GATTCACACCCATTGAGTAGGGTGTGATCTTCTGCGATTGGGGTTAAGGTGGCTAGCTGAGAAGAACCTTTATTCTGCACATGACCACACTGTACCTAATTTGTGAAGTAATTATTGCCAACATGTGGTGCCAAAAGTGGAAAACAGTTGTATTTGCCGCTCTTTCCATTGACTCTTGCTAAAAGGTACAAGATCAGACTTGACGAAGATGCCACCTATTGTTAAACAGCTGGCCAACCTTCATGTCAAGGCTCACACATTGAATAATGGTGACTAGGATGTGATGCCTGTGATGGACCTGATAATATGGCAATCACCTTGTTCAAACCAATTGCTAGTTAAACAGGTGATGTGCATTGATTATCCCATCTAAACAGAATAAAAAGATACAGCTGGAACATTTTGTGTGAAAGTTACTTGGAAGTTAGTAGCACTGAAGAGTTGTCTTGAAAATAAACCAGCTTAAACAAAAAGACCAGCCTGGATTAATTCTTCCACCACTTATTGTGAATAATAGGACCTATACTTATGGAACTGCATCCTCACAGAAGAGTCATAGCCTTCAGCTGAGGAAAAAGGGGAAGAATCAGTAACAATCAATTGGGTTATTTTTTGTTTACATTAAAACAGGAATGGCAGCTACACAAAATCACTGCAAAGCAGCCACATGTATAATGGTGCAGAAAGCATTAGGGTTAACACTGCAGATTAGAGAGCTGAAGACCTCAGAATTTCCCCTCAAGGCCACTGTTAAAGTGAAACCTCATGAAGTTGTGTTTTGAAATGGTTATTTGTAGTTCTCTCTTATCACCCCCTCTGGCAGCAAAGTGAAACACGTACTCCCCTATTATGTCATGTTGTGATTTGAGGAGAACCTCACTGACTCAGGAAATCCTGGACCACATTCATCGAAAGTCTCCAATGTTGCTTGAGACTGAATAAAGCTCACCCATCTTAAATATCTTTGCAGGAAATCCTAAGAGGAAGTCACCCTCAGTCACTGAGCTGTGATAGTGAGCGCGTGTAAAGCAAATTTGAGTAATTACAAGATTTTTTCTCAATTCTAGGGTCACAAAAGATCCAAACTGAATGGACAATTACAATTTTTCCCATTATGTGGTGAGAGCCAAGATTGGCTTGGATTTTCCTTTCTGAAAGTGCCTGACCTAAAATGTCTTCTGTCAAAACTCAGCACCAGTTCATTACCCTTAGACATACATATGAGATCTATGCTCCCCAGTCTTTGATCCTTTAAAGAATCAGCCCCTCAGCCAAGAGCCAATTGTTTCTTCCTCCTCCAGGAAGAAAAAGCTATTTTCTCAACTCACTCAGTCATCTCTTTCTCATCAGCGTTCAGAGGTGCTCCCTCTATCTCACTAGTAACCCCTGGCTGAATGGGCACTTGGAGAAATATGGTGCCAGGATGAGTGCCTGAAGGAATGGGCACTCCAGAGCTGCCAGGCTGTTTGCCACATCTTTCCTTCTCGTGAGGAACACAAAAGATATTTGTTTTAGGAGGAGCTCACCTTAACTTGCAAATCAGATGACGAGCCCTTCAAACAATCGGAATGTCTGATGATATGGCAATAGGTTTACCCCAATATCAGCATAAGCCTGACAGATCTCCCAGTGCCTCTCTGCTCAGGAGCTGTAGACTTTCCTCATGTCTCCTCAGTATCCATTATGGTTTCCCTTCCTCCATCATAGAACTCCTTTGCTCTTGGTTGTACACATAACAATATAGGACACAGCAGTAGGCCATTCAGCCCCTCAAGCCTGTTCTGCTTCTGTTTTGCAAAGAAGATAAAGGTTTAGAGATGCTTCAATATCATTTCACCCTGGTGTCCACAGACATTCCATTGTGATCATGCTTTTGGGTACATGCTATTTAAACCTCTCTTCACTCAGGCACTATGAAATGGATATGGGACAAGGAAGTGGTAGACGAGGAATGTGTAGATGGGGTTGATGTAGTAGTGGTGAAGTTATTTTGTGCTTAATAATTATCTCATTCATCCCTTCTTTTACTCTGTGTAATTCTGGATGCTGTAGCAATGCTTCTAGCACTATTTCAGTATCTGCAGAGGCATTCATGAATTCACTTAACTTGACCAACTTGGTGAGGTCACTGAAATGTTTGTGGCACTGAATGGCTATTTGGTACGTGGTTGAAGAATGTTATGACACAGCAGTTGGTAAAGGCTGTTATTTAAAATCCCAGAGGGAAACTTTAAACAACTGTCATAACCTATATTTTCAATTGGTATATTTGAGTTGCAGCCCTAAATTCAGGAATAAGACCACCAGTTCTCGAGAGGTTTTATATTAAACTGCATGAGACATTTATTAATTTACAACAAATTAAACATATACACATGGCTACAAATTACCATAACTTTTAACAAATTCCCAAATTAATCTCAACTAAGGCAACAACTACCCATAGACTTTAAGCAAACACCAGGCAACGCATTTTCACCTTATGAATTCAAAATGAGGTTCCTTTCAATTCGGTTCCTTTGTAGACACTTGTAGGCTTACAGCTGCTTAGATGCTACTTTCCTCTGCTCTGCATGCACCAACTCCCTTCTGTTATACCCTGCCTTCCCCTTTGAATGTAAATTCTCATTGTATCACCAGGCCCTTTGAACTCCACCTCTTCCAACAATAAAACCCCTTTCATAGCACCAATTTTACTGGTAATATAAACATATTGCTTGGTGTCTCCTAGCTAGGTGCAAGATTTCACTCCCACTCTCGAATGCTCTATTCAACAAAATGCAAATGTACCTCTACCCCCGTTGACATCTCAAAATTACTATATATCAAAGCACCCAGACCAGCTGGCTTTAACCCAGTTAACACACACAGACACACCCACATGCTAAACCTCTATTTAAAAATATAATTTCCAATAACATTATAAACATTAATAGCTTCATGACAAAGAGGCAATGAAAGCTCGAACCAGCTCCCTTCCAACTCCATGAACCTTGTTTCTCTATAGCTTCCTTTCCTGACTGTTAAGGAGCCCATCACTTGTCCCTACCTTTGCCAATATCACCTCCATTGCAACTTCGGAAAGCTTTAGGGATTTAACCATTGCAGAGCATCTGATGTTGCTCATACTTCTGCCATTAGATTTGTTACTCAAGCTCACTTTCTTTCCCTCTAATCGAAATGTTATGTTTCTAGCCCTTTAAACTACAACAGCTCAACTATTGGACTCAATTTCTTCCTTCCGCCCCAGTTATAGAGGACCAATCAAGAGTGAAATTTCCACTCTAAGCTAGCCTTGGGGACTAAATTAAACCTGCCTTCACCCCAATTGCGTTGAAAATATGGTCAGCGGTGGGTAGACATGGGCAGATGGAAATCACGCACTGGGCTCAAAAGAAATTCAAGCCCTAACTTAGCAGCATGGTGGCACATTCTGGAATACCACTGGCACTGTTTGCCTTGGTGTGCCACCCAACACGGTCGCAGAATGTCTTAAGGTGCCATTCATTTGCAATTTGTGGGTGCCTGCAGCATGTTAGTTTAAAAAGGGTGGGAAACAATCACTAATAAAGTGAAGAAAGTTTCTTGGAACATATGAGACAAGAATTTAACGGCAGGAAATGACCAGTGAGTCCATCAAGCCTTGCACAGATTATGATGGCTGGGGGATCAAGGCTAAACGCCTCTCCCACTACCCACATCCCCATCCCCCCACCACCTTCTATTCCACTCCCCTTACCCCTGCCCACCATCAACCCCTGAGAACCGTGTAATCTCTTGCGAGAGGCACAATAAAGCAGTGTGAGATATTCATTTCCTTCAGTAAATGTCAATACTCCTTATCAGTTTGCGTTTGTAAATGAATGAACACGGTCAAGGACTGATTAACCAGCCAGTCATCTCAAGGCTCTTTGTGGGATCTAACTCGCGCAGATTGGCTGGAGCGTTTGCTTACAATCGACAGCCACTATACCTTTGTGAAGCCTGTTTGTTTGGTCCCGATGATGTAAAAGTCACTCTCTTGATGCAAATTCGCTCTTTTTAAGTGTCAGCCATGACACAGTTGATAGCACTCTTGCCTCTGAGTCAGTGCGTTCCAGGCTGATATTCCAGAGCAGTACTGAGGGAGTGTTGCACTGTCGGACGTGCGATCTTTTGGTAATGGTAAACCGAGGCTCCGTCTGCCCTCTCAGGTGGATGTAAAAGATCCCATGGCACTTTTGCAAAGAAGAGCGGCAGAGATATCCCCAATGTCCCAGCCAATATTTCTCTCTCAACCAACATCACATAAACAAATTACCAGGTCCTTGTCACATTGCTAATTGTGGAAACTTCTTGTGCGCAAATTGGCCTCTGCATTTCCTGCATTACAACAGTGACTACACTTCAGGAATACTTTATTGGCTATAAAGCACTTTAAGGTATCTGGCGCGGTCGTGAAAGGTGCTATAAAAACGCTAGTCTCTCTTCGAGGTGGTTTCTCAGTAATCAGTATCCAGCAATGTATCAGTCGAAACATTGGACTCAAGCAGAACATTGAAGGCATAGTTTATTAACAGAGGATGAGGTGTCGTATATAATGTTTTCGAACCATGGATCATAAAGAACCCTAAAAACAAATGTATAAGAGAAAGTTTAACCTTAGATCAACTAAGTCAGCAGATAAGCAGTTATTAAACTTGGAACCTTCTTAATTATTTTGGTATAGTTCCAGGGCTATGTGGGGTGGGGTGGGGGGTGGAGAGGGTAGGGCAGGGTTTGTTTGACCAGTTTGATGCAACTTATTTACTTGTGGGTGTAGCCAGAATGGTTCCAATTGCAATGAAATGTTTTATCCATGAAGACAAAGGATTCATTTGATATATCAGAGTTTGAGCCCAACTGGTAATTATAATCAGTCACAATCACAGCCCAGGAAGTAGTAATGAAATATGGAGACAATACTGTGCTATATTATAAGTATTTCCTTCAGTGTAATTGTTAACCACATAAGGGACACTTACACTTTCTTTAGTAAGCTATGTAACTGTGGGAAAAACAATTTTGAGATCAATGGCATTATTTCAAAACCATGACAAGTTACATTCAGAAATGTAGTTCTTCACTTTTCTGTCTTTTCTTTCATTTTCTGTCCTCATCTCTCTTCCTCTGCTCTAGGCGCTTCATAACACTTAATTTTGTGGCCTCACTTTCTGCTTCTTTAGCATACCCAAAAGTATTATTTCTGGATTAAATTCTGCAATACAATAAATCCGTTTTATGCAACCTCATTGCTCTAAGGATAAGGATTGTACCTTAGTACCTAAATGCTATTGAGCAGGCACACCGTGCACTAAAGTTGGCGCTGTGTGTACTGCTGTCAATATGCAACTTAAGGCAGAGCAAGTTCAGTCTTTTGCAGGATGAGGACAAATTGAACCCAAAGGAAATTCCAGAGCTGTTCTCCTGCTTGCCTTTCACGGCTTTGGTGTGAGATCTGCAAGAACCCCAGAGAAATGGTGTAAATGCTACACTCACGCATTATGTGTACACTTGTGCTTTCTGGTACAGGGTCACTGGATCAGGAATACTGGAGCGCAGGAGCATTGACAGCAAACTGTAGCGTCCCAACTCTTCGACCAAGTGAGGCCAGCTAACAGACCAGGTCTTGGATTTTCTTGGCCTGATATTGGCTTAGTTGCTAACACGGTCAACTTAATCAGAAGGGCTCAGGTCCCTCTCCACAATTTGAGCACGTAATTGAGTCTGGCACTCCACTGCAGCCAGTGATGAGGGAGAGCTATACGGTCTCTCAAATGAAATGTTCCTGTAGACAAAAAAATCTCTGCTTTTCAGAGACAGAACAGGGGTTGATGTGGCTGAGGTTCTTCCCTCAATTAATACAAACAAAAACATACAAATTGCCCATCCATGTAATTTCCTGCTTGTGGGATCTTGCTCAGTACCAACAAGATTCTGACTTTGCGTACATATAGTGACTGACTTCAAAAAGTAATGAGTCATTTGTCATGCATTTTGGGGTATGCCGATGGCATGCTATATAAATACAAATTCTTTCTTCCTACATGTTATACAATGTACAATTTCTAGGGGTTCCTGTTTCTATTTCAGACCTCGAGTATTTTTGCATTCTTGCTTTTGCTAAATAAATAAAAAAATCTCGCTGATCCCTAACAAAAACAGGAAAGAAAAGGAAGTCACAGCACAGGATTTAATAAAATCCCTGTTGAGAAATGAGTGCTTTACACAAATATAGTATTACCAAACACTACGGAATGCTACATGTTCCATTAACCTCATGACACTGGTAAGCAACTCATGGAAATGTGACATAACATTAAAATGTCAGATGGATAAACAGACTCCTACCAATTGCACTTTAATTCCATTAATGGCGCGATACCTTGCAAAAGAAAATATTTACACTGCACCAACATTTCAAACAAACATTGCCGCATCAATAATTTCTACATTCTGGTATTTAAGCTGGCTTTAATGAAGGGTGTTGGTTTATCTCCATTAGACTACCCTGCCCTCACCCACAATGTACCCTCAGACATTTATCAGCAGAGCTCTCTGGATAGCAATCGGGAACAGGAGCCCTTGCTGATTTTCTTTTCCTATAAGTCAATCCTTGAGTATTAAAGCCAATGCAATGGCACTCTATGGGGATGGACGGCAGGGGAAGAGCCAAAACCAATACATTACTGTTCTATATGGCCCGGTTTTGTACTGGGTGGTATATTACCCAACTTCCAGCTGAGCTCTGTTATGGATCTGCAGCTAAGACTCTTGCCTCTGTGTGAGACCTGAACACTATTCTAGACTGGCACTTTGCTTAAGTCCAGAGAGAATGCTGTCCTCTTTGGCAAATGTAAAAGATCCTACAGCCACTGTTGTTGTATAGGTTCTTTACGTGTCTGGATGATGAGATCTTGAGACTTGTATATTTAAACATGTACCCTTTATTGTTAATCTTTAACTATTTGCAGATTCCAGGCTACTGTCACGCAGGCTGGTTCTGGAATATTCTTTCTAGATGTTCTCCCAGTCTTTTACCATGTGACTCTATACATCATACCATGGGTGGTGCTATTCTCCAGTCCCAAGTTAACCCCTGCTGTGCCAAGCGCCTTTACATTACAATGACATACAGGCACAGACAACATCATACAACATCCCCCTTTCTTCCACAAAGAAAGCTTTTCTCCCTTCCAATGGACTATAACTATTTGTAATACAATCTTTATTTGCTATCCCTTCTCACCCACCCCAATTCTCTGACTTCATAAATTCAGATGGTCTTGTGGCTCGACAGACCTTCCACATCTTGGTCTGTCATGTTTGAAGGAATGGTAGCAGTACTCTGTATTTCTGGTACTATCTCCATTTGATTTGCTTTTTGTGCTCCATCGAGTTGCGTTTATCTATGTTAACAACTTGTTTGCTTTTTTTCAGTCACTATGGGTTTGTCCCATTCTATCCGAGGGGAACGTGCACTCTGTTCACTCCTAGAGTGGACTCAGATCTCTTTTCGTGGTGTCCGCCATGTTCTTGTTGGGCTTATACATTTTGCAAATGGAGCCTTCATTTCCACTTGTTTCACAATTTCAGCCAAACACTTGTTTGCTGCTTTGTTTTCAAATCCTTTTGCAAACTTATGTATCTTTTCATTCAGCTCAACTTTTATTCTTCTAGTGATTTGCATTTCAGTGTCAGATTTACATTTTCCACTCTGACTTCGGCCTTTTCTTTTTCTGTCTGCAGCAGAACTTTGTCCTTGTCTTTCATTTTGGAATCACTGTTGGCCAGGACTGTCTCTGGCGAAGTCTGAACTTGTTTCGGATCTGTAATTGTGCTACTCATAGCTTTATGACCTGCTGGCAGTTTGGAAATTTCTACGGCTTTTCCTTTCAATGCCTCCTCTTTGCCATTCAACTGCTTCTTCAGCTCTTCAGTCTCTTTCTTGTAGCTTTCAGCTCCCTCCTGGAATGTTGAACATTGCTGAGCCTTTTCTGCCAACTGATACTTCAGTTTGTTCAGAGTGACTTTAAATTAATTTTGCTTTGCTTCAAAATTTCCCAGAGGACTAAACTTTGACCTGAGGGATCCTTGTAGCATGCAAAGATTCTTTAACAGGTTTTCCTTTTCTTTGGGAAGCTCACTTGCTTCACCTTGAACTTTCCTGTAATTCAGTAGAGTCTCCTTGCGTTTCTCCTGCTGTGCTTCCATTCTGCTGTTGAAGACAGTCTTCGTTTCTTCATGTTGCTGAATGGTGATACATTCCTTTTGCATTTGATCTTGAAGGACAATCAGCTGTTCTTTCAACTGTTTACCTTTTTGTTGCCCTCTTGCCAACTCACTCTAGGTTTCAGTGCATTGTTTTGTTGCTACTGATAATTCCAGCGCAGCGTTTTTCTGAAGCAATATTCAACATCCTCTGTAGCTTCTCATGCCTTTCCATGGCTGCACATTGATTCTTCAAGAAGTCTTTCAGGGTCACACCTGCTTTGCATGCCTTTTCTGCCTGATCTTTTGCCTGGCTGCACATCTGCTTGAGTTTTCCCAACTCCTGCTTTGATTTGCCAACTGTGGAATTTAGAATCCCCTCCTGATATCTTTGTGTTGGCTCTGAAATTTGTTTGTTCAGATCTTGAACAGCTTGGTTCATTGAAGACTTCAATTTTTCGCGCATTTTCAAAGGTATATACTCAGCTTGAATCTTGTGCTTTAAATCTTCCAGCTTAGCTCTGATGCAAACAGTTTCCAGTAGTACAGCTTCATTTACTTTTTGCATGTTTCACTTCTTTTGAATTATCTCAGATAGCTTTCCTTCATTCACAGCCATCTGTTTCCCTCATTCTGGCATCTTCTGGTTTCTTCTCTCTGGGGTTTTCTGTCACCCGCACTCTGGAGTCTTTTGTTGTCCTCACTCTGGGGTCTTTTGTTGTCTTCTCTCTGAGGTCTTTTGTTGCCCTTTCTCTGGGATCTTTTGTTGCCCTTGGCACTGTATTGGGAGTTGCACGCTATCTGCTGTCTCTTGTTGTCCTTGGCAGAGCTGCCATCTCTCTGGGGACTCTTGTTGCCCTTGGCAGACTTTCCCTCTCTCTGGGGTCTCTCGGTGCCCTTGGTGGAGTTGCCCTCTCTCTGGGGTCTCTTCTAATTTTCCGTGGCTGTTTTCTTTTCTTGTAGTTACAGCTTTAAATTGCAATGCCTCTTTAAGACTGCTGAATGCAGTAACCATTTTTTATTACCCAGGCTGTTGGCAGCTATTAGCTTTCTTTGTGCAAGTTTCCCACACTTTTGTGCTTTTGGCAGGCTCACGGATGATTGTGGCTGCTTTTTTTTGTTTTAACTTTTGAAACTACAGCAATTCCTTCTCTTTTTGTAGTAATTCCGCAGATTTTCTTTTTTTTTAAACTCAGTGCCATTTTGGTTTGAACGTCCCATGCTTTGGTAGTCCTGGCAGGTGCGTGCTTTGTTTTTAAAGTTGCAAGCTGTCAACTCTGTCATGGTTTCTTCTTTTAAACACTGTAGGTTTTCTTTTTTTAAAACTTCGCTGGTTCTGCTTAAACTTTTAACTCCGCCAGCCAATTTTTACATTTTTTTTTAATCTTTGTTTTTTTTTTTACTTGTAGCTCTCTTTCAGCTGCCCTCTGGATGCTGAGCCCTTGGGACTGTCACTTATTCTAAAATGTAAGTACAGCCACTTTTTTTTGTATTTTTGCTCACCATCTCATGAACTTGTGTCACTCATGTTCTTGCAATTTTCTGTAATAGATTTCCATTCACTCTGGTGGATTCCTTACTTCCAAGTCTGTAGTGAAACTTCTTCAAATTTTTCGCCAAATTTTCTTCTTAGGTGCGCATCTCTCCAGTTTTGCTTAAGTTGTTTCCAGTGTTTCATGCCTCGGGATGCTGTTCTGGGTTCATGCATTTAGTTGCCACATTTCTTATCACCATGTCGGATTATGGTACTATCTCTGATGTGATATCTTGTAGAAGTGACCATATGTACAACCATATTGTAATATGGTACGCAGTGGTGTCTCAACGGTGTGACCTTACAAACTGTATATTTAAACATGAGCCCTTTATTGTTAATCTTTAGCTATTTACAGATCCCAGGTTATTGTCATGCACGGTGCTGTTACCTCCATGCAGGTTAGTTCCAGAGTGTTCTTTCTAGACTGTTCTCCCAGTCTATTACCATGTGACTCTATACATCGTATTGTGGGCGGTGCTATTCTCCAGTCCCACATTAACCGTGGATGTGCCGAGCGCCCTTACATTACAATGGCATGCAGGCACAGACAACGTCATACAACAGCCAATATTTCAAAGAAGAGCGGGGGTGTTCTCCCCAGCATCCTCGTCAATATTTATCCCTCAACCAACACCTAAAAACAGATTATTACATTCCTTTTTGTGGAATCTTGCTGTGTGCAAAATGACTATCAAGTTTCCTGCATTTCAACAGTGACTACACTTCCAAAGGATCGGCTGTAAAGTGCTGGGGAATGTCAAACATCGTGAAAGGTGCTAACGGTACCGAGACTCAAAGCCGGTAATCTTGGGACCAAGTCCATGCCGGGCTTTGGATTTTGCTGCTTTTTGGGTCGGGCAGTTCAGCCTGGATCAAGCTGAGTGGTTCAGGCCAGGTCGGGTAGGGGCAAGGGTCTCTCAGACCACTCGGAGTGCGGAAAAAGACAGGTGCGCGAAGCCAATAACTAGCTGGGGCCAGCCAATGCCCCGATGCAGCACCCAGCCAAACAAGCTGGTAAGTTATTTTACTCATGAATAATAATTAGGAAGCATGGGCTTCCCAATGGGGGTCGGCTGTTGTGATTAACGCAAAAAACATAGCTGGGGAAGCCAAGATTATAGAGTTGGAGGAGAATTTCTAGAGGTGGGAGAAGCTATGTGTGAAAGCTAATTCTGACTGTGTTCCATGCAGATTTTCCAAGCTCAGTTACAGCTGTAGCCAGTCTCCTGTTCCTGCCATAAAAGCCATGGCACAAAAGTGCTCTAGAATGTTCCTAGCGCAAGCCAACATTTCACAAGAGCCTTGGAAGGAAGGAAGGATTTAGTCACAACAAGATTTTACGGGTGCTAAGACATTGTGTAGTAAGATTGCTTCATTTTTGCAGTCCTGTTTGCAATTTAGGTTGGCTTCGTACCCGGGGAGCTTTGAAAAACCAATAAATCTTTCTTTTAAAACAAACAAATCCTACATCCTGTTGATTTAAAAAATATTTTGTCAAACAGGGCTGCAAAAAAAAAAAGACAGGATTATTATGTTCGTCAGCAACCCAACAGCTAAAAGAGCAAAATATTTTTCTCTCCCATTGCTCAAGGCAAGACTAACAAATCAACTGAAATGAGTTTTTGTGAGCAAGGGTGGATTATGGCCATAACATGTGTGGCCATAATCTAAAAGTATAAACCGATCATTTATAAGTTCTGATATCAGAGCACAGTAAATACATTTCCTGATGAAAAGTGTCACATCTGATGTAGTGTGTAAGCAGGCTGTTTGACTTAGAGGGTGAGCACAGAATACATCGACCAAAATCAAGGATCTTCAAGTAGGATTGTAGGCTTGAAGTATCTAGCCCAGTCCTCATTGGAGTAGTGAAACAGACTTCCGTGAATGGATTTGGGGCTGCGCTGATTAACTTCTTCAGAACAGAACTGGATGAAAGGCTCATTGAGGATTGGAGTGGGGATAGGCATGGGCTGACAAAATGTAGTGGCTCCCCTCCTGCTGGGCCTGATGAGAAGGGGAAGGTAAGAGGATGGAGGTGACAGGTCAAAGTTCACTAGTGAAGATGAGAATAGCTGCATTGCTTGGAATTTTTGCTTTAATACCTTTAAGAATCAGGGACTATTGGTGTGGAATGTTCCTAAAGGAGACTAATTAGGTGGGTAGAATCTACAACAAAGTATGTAAATGGGGTGGTCTGTGTCCAGTGGTGAAACTGAGGTCCCATCAGTCTGTTCAGGGGATGTTAAGGATCGTAAGGCACCATTTGAAGAAAAATAGGGGACTCTATTCTACATGGGCTGGCCAATAGTTCTCCTTCAACCAGTTACACCCAAACAAAGGGTCTTAAACTTCGCAACAAGCTTTCTGTGTCCTATTGTGCAGTGGGTAGCACTCTTTGTGTCTGAGTCAGAAGGTTGTGGGTTCAAGTCTCATTTCAGGACTTGAGTACAAAAATCAAAGCTGCCACTCCAATGCAGTACTGAAGGAATGCTGCACTGTCAGAGAAACTGGCCGGAATTTTCCCTGAATCGCACTAAGTGTGGTGGCAGGCGTGAAAAAAGACGTTTTTCCATCTGGCCGCAATGACATGTTTTTGTGCCGCATTGTCCCATACCCAGCCTCATTAATAATGCCGTCATTCTTCTCATCACTCTCAACTCACAAACCCATCACACATCCACAGGGATCTCACTCACTACCAGCTCAAGGGACATCACCACTCATTCTCTCAAAAACACTCTCATCTCCCCTGCCCATTTTGCCCTCATTCCGTCCATGGCACCACTCACACTCCACACATGCCAGGCATCCTTCTCACCTGGCCTGACAGGCTGCTTGTTTATACTCTCTCCATCTGTCTCCATGCAGGATAAGCTAGCCCACAACAACAAGGGGATGTCCCAGTGGAGGAATGCCTGAGCTGAAGGTTCTCACGGCTTTTGAAAATTAAGACATCCAGCTGGCTGGACACGATCTGGACCGTTCCTGCACAGACGGTGATGTGAGGATCCTGCACTGCAACATCCATCAGACAACCATAATGTGAGTGATGTCTCCTGTTTCACAGTCCCCTGTCATTCACTACTCATCTCTCTTTTCTATCGCAGGCACATCCGGGAAGCAGCCGAGGGCGGCCATAAACCAGGTCATCGACTCCAGCTCCAAGGACACCTCGGAAGAGGAATCTGCAGACACACCAATGGAAGACCCATCACAGCGCTCACCCACACCCTCCACCAGCGCAGAGACACACACCTCAGTGGGACCTAGTTCTAGATTAGCCTCAGGGTCACAATCTGGTGTGCGCACTGCACTGTCTGATCCTCAGCAGGCGAAGGCAGGGAAATCCAAGGGTGCCGGCACTCAGAGAACAGCTGGAGGCCGGGAATCTGCTGAGTCCAAATCAGATGACGAACCTCTGGACTCGGTTCTACCTCAGTTGCTGAAGTTGGAGATACAAGCTCAGGAACATCAGCAGTCTGCTGCACTCCTCAGGAATGTGAGAGGAATTCATCTGCCTTCAGTTTAAGGCGATAACGCCGGCATGCCCATACACTGAGGTCAACACTGGTAGGATGGTGGCTGCCATGGACACTTGATCCAAGACATTGACCCTGCACTGCTGCAGGAGCGGCGCTCCAATCCTGAGGCACTTGCTGGCATCCATCAGTGTCAACGTGAGAGGGGGGTGGGGCATCTCAAACTCATTCCAGCTTCCCCTTCCTCTCAAGGAGTCAGCCAGCGGCCCTCAGGCACCCATAGGCAGGAGGGTCAGCAGGTGCACACCCTGGGGCCATGCACCCAGCTGACTCCAGGAATGTCTGGTCCATCCAATTCTCCTGTAGGCATGCACAGTCTTCGGCGACACTGGCTTTGCTCATCTGCAGGAATGACAAGCACCATCTATAGACCCTGGGTCTAGCAAGGCACCTACGAGTAATGGCTCGCTGTGGATCTTCAGCTGTGCCCGGAGGAGGCCCCGCCGCTCCTCCATCTTGAGGGAGGTGCTCCTCCTGTTCCCGAGCCAGGTGCCTCCACCACTCTCTTCTTCTCCTTCTCTGCTCCCTGTAAGCCATGAGGCATACCGCTAGATCACCAGGCTCCATGATCCTGATGTTCTCCTCCTGCAGTATCAAAGAGGGCAACGTGAGGGTTAGCATATGTCTCCTAAGGACCTCTCTTGGTTAAGTCTCCGGCTGCGTCTCAAGGCCCCTTCACACATGCCAGAGAGCTCTGGCCACCACTTGGATAGCCAGAGTTTAGTGCATTTCATGGCTGCCTGAAACCCCACCAACCTCCACCCCACTCCACTTGACCAATTGGTGGCAGCTTTGGCCATTGGACTGCACACTGTGCTCTCAGCTCAGGCACAGGCATTCTCCTAACCCACACTGCAAGGCTGCACTGTTAGCTTGAACCATGAGGGTTATTGGTCCAAACCTTAATAAATACTTTGCAAGGGGCTCTGTGCGCCTCCACAATGCCCACCTTTCACAAGGGGACTCTACAACTTGCCCAGTTGTCCAATTGTTCTGCAGGCCCTAAAACTCACCTTAATTTGCGGCCTGCACCCAAGGGGTGATAAGTTCTGGAGCATTTGGTGGCACCTTCATGCTTTTGCGTCGCTTGAGTGGGCAGAAATGCTTCAGTAGTCCGACTCTAAGCATGTCAATGGAGTTGCTGGTGAACGGTCTCAGCTGCGGAAGAATGCTCACTTTGACAAGCTTTTTCAAGTGCGTGGCCACTTCCCTCACACCCCGCCCCCTGGCATGAGCTTGTGTACTTCCATCTGCCTGTGCTGCCTTGCTCCTACTGGCCCCACCCGCACGGCAGCCCTTACCCCGGCACTGCACTGAAAGCCAGCTGGGAGAAAGCAACTTGCCTGTGCCCCCCACTGAACGCACGGGCGCCTCTTCTTTGATGTCCTACAAGCGATCCTCACAAGTGCTGCGCAAGGTTGCGCGCACTCACCTCTGAGTTCCCCTCGAAGTTCAGCTCGCCAGGTGCACGGTTTTTAAAAGCAGTCGTGAAACACGCTGCTCTGAAGTCACGCCGATGTGGGAATTAAATTTGACTTGGGGGTTGATTCCGGCAATAACGAGATCCAAATGCATTAAAATTAAGTTCCCGATGTTGGACGATGGGAAATGCGGCCCACCATTGATGGAAGGAAGGGACAATCACGTCCTGGATTTACATCACTGGGAAATGCGACTAGGGTCATGATATTTTCTGCTCACGCCACCAAACACGCCTGCCATAAACAGGAGTGGAAAATTCCACCTTCTGTCTTTTGGATGAAACATTAAACTGAAGCTCCGTCTGGCCCCTCAGGTAGAGACATAAAAGATCCCATGGCATTATTTCAAAGTAAAGCAGGTGTGTTATCCTGGGTGTCCTGGCCAATATTTATCCCTCATTTAGCATCACAAAAACAGATTATCTGGTCATTATCACATTGCTTTTTGTGTGTTAATTGGCTGTTGTGTTTCCTACATTATAATGCTGACTACACTTTACACGTACCTCATTGACTGTAAAGCACTTTGGGAAGGCCTGTGGTTGCGAAAGACGCTATGTAAATGCAAGTTATTTTTTGGTTTTATTGTAATTTTGGAAGTCCAAATGTTTTCCTCAAGTCCATTCCCTTTATTTGTACACTCAGCACTTTTCTTGAAGAACTAAATTTAATTTATGCATGTCTTTACACATCAATCTAGACTGACCCTGATCCATATTTTTCCATTTTTCATTAATGCTATCCTTTCTTAAAGCCCTTAGCAATTTTCCCACTACTGATATGAAGCTAACAGACCTATAGTTATCAGCCTACAGTGTAGATTATGCCATTTTGTTTGGGTATTGACTGAATCTATCACCTCTTCTGCGCTCTCTCCATAGACTTGACATCCTTCCTAAAGTAGGGCTTGCAAAACTGGACATTGGGCTAAATCTAATGTGGCTCACCCAAAGATTTATAGGTTGGAACTATTTTGTTTGAGGTTACAGGAGGTCTGCGAGCTGACTCATGACTAAATTTGCTAGCTCATGGCTGATCTACACCTCAACTAGCAATTCCTCCATATCCCTTAACACCCATACTGAAAAATAAAAGGATCAATCTATTACAGTCATGGAAACTCCAGTTGTCCACACGTCTCCTGGAGAAGAGATTTCCAGATTTCTGCCACCCTTTGTGTGCAAAAATGCTTCTTGATTTCATTCCTGAAAGGTCAAGGCTCTAATTTTCAGATAATTTGGGTGAAACTAGTCTATGACAGCATCACAAAATGGGTCCAGGGCAAATTGACAGCTGATTTCTCACCACACCCACTGACTTGGAAAATATTTTTAATGTCTAATTTCAAACCAAGTAAAAGCAACAACAGGGCTAGGAAACAAGTCTCCAAAAAGAGTTTGAACCATTGTTCTGTGAATGTCAGTGGGAAAAAGGTCAAACCCGGTGAAAAACCAGCTGTCGATATCACCACGAGAATATTTTGCATTGGCCAATTTCACCCCCTTTATCTCCCTGTTCATATCATAGCAGTAGCTATCAAGCTGAGCTATAAGTCTCGTCTGGTTGAAACCAGCCAGGATTCAGCAGTGCAAACATGGAGAGCTGGCTCAGAGACTCCAATCTCTTAGAAGCCAAATAGAGACACAAATGCTTCATCGACAACAGAGTTATTTCAATTATAGCTCGGGCCCTCAGTAAATTGACCTGAGTGCCAATTTTGTTCACTCCAGCAGGAAGGCTCCAATGAATTTATTAAGGGCACAATGAGGTGTAAATATTCCTGCCCATGATTTATGAAGCCCACTGAGATTTACTGAGACCTTGACCCTGTGTGATTTCAGCAATAGTTCTGAACCGTTTGTATAATGATGACGAAAGTTATTGCTGTTAAGGAACAGCCTGTCCACTGGACTCTGAATAAATTGCAATAATTCATAAGTTTGAAATACCCCAGTGACTTACCCCCTTACCAAACAAAGGGAAGTAAACAACTGGTCAAAAGCAAAAATACTGCAGGGATTATGGAAATCTGAAGTTAATACAGAAAATGCTCGTAACACTCAGCAGGCCAGACTCTCATTTGCAGAGAGAGAGAAAAACAGAGTAAACTTCTTAGGCTGATGACCTTTCATGAGAACTAGTCACGATCAACTCGGCAAAGCTGGTTGGGGATAATTTTAGGAACCCATACCGTTAGGGGGGACCTTACCCACTGTCCGCCATTTGCTAACCATGAATACATCTGTAAGGGGTGCCAGCCATTGGCGAGGGACAGGGGAACACGGGCTCAATTTGCGAATGAAAAATGAAAGGTATATTTTCTGAGAAAACGTGATGGAATCTGAAGTCAGACGGCTGTTAATTCTGCCAAAGCAGCAGGATGACACTTGGAACTCTTGGGGGAGGATTTTCCCCCTCGTCGGGCGGGCGCAGCGGGCAGGCCCGGGAGCGCCCACACAACGGTCTGCCGGCCGCGATTGAGCCCTGACCGCGATTTCACACCGGCTGGCCAGTTAATTGCCTGCCAGCGTAAATCGCACGCTGCAACGCTCGGCGCTGCCTGGGTGGGGCGGTGGGGAGTGGGGGGGGTGGGGAAGGAGGGCGAATGCAGAACTCCGCGCATGCACGGGGGTGCGCTCACTGAAAGCTTCCTGAAGGCACAGAGCTGCTTCGGGGAGCTGAAGATTTTCCACATTAACAATAAAGTTTTAAAAAAATAAGGAAATCGTCTCCTCATGTTGACTCTGTCACATGAGCAGGGGCACGTCGCAAATGAGTTCTGAAAACTTTTATTTTATTTTTAATTAATGTCGAAAACTCCATCCCGCCCATGGATGAGGTTTCCTCAAAAATCGAAAGGCCGCTTGGCCAATTCACCCGCCCACCAACCGTAAGGTTGGATGGGCACGGAAAACTCTATTTAATTAATCGATTAATGGGCTTAAGAGCCTCTTAATTGTTGGCGGGCGCACTGTTGACTCCCGCCGACAAAAAAATCGCGCACTATTTTACCACCATTTGGGTTCGGGCGCACGCCCACCCACGGGACGAAAAACTCAGCACTTGTACTGGACTGTTGTATTACATCTGCTACCTTTACGTAAATGTGTATTCTGCTTGTTATTTTATTTGTAGGTAATAGCTGAATGATATTAATGCTCATTCTCTTCTCTTTCTTAGGCAGTCCCTTAGGATCGAGGGTGACTTGCTTCCACTCCAGTTCAATGGGTTCTGAGATGGTTGATAAGTCCAATGCGCGAGCTGCGAACTCTGTCACATATGGGGCAGGTGGTGCTTGAGGGGTTGGGTTGGTAGGTTGTTTGGTGGTTTGTCTTCTCCTTTGTACGTTCCTGATGTAGTCTCTCAATGTGTTTGGTGCCTTCCTGAAATGAGCTTTCTCCATTTTGGTCAGTCACAAGTCAGGGTCACCCCTGAGTCAATGGGGATGTTTCACCTATTCATTCAGGGATGCTTTGAGGACATCCCTAAAGCGTTCCAACTGTCCTCCAGAGAGACTCCTGCTGCGACCAAATTTCGAGTACAGCAGTTGCTTTGGGAGTCTGGTGTCAGGCATACGAACAATCGTTAATGATCATTGACCTCCTTGAGTCAAGTTACACCAAGTTGCTCAGCTGAATACCCATGACCCAACTGAGCCACATGGGATAGGAGGGTCCCAGCCTCAATTCTTGGTCCCTGCTAAGTCAGCCAATCTCTGCTGAGATACCACATTGAGATTTTGCATCTGACACCAGCTTCACATTAGAGACAAGAGGTTTAGCTGCAGCTGACAGGAGATTTGATTGAGGTTGACTATCCAGCAGTCAGGCGGGAATGGGGAGTTAGCAACAGGGGCCAAAGGGCCTTTGATCGACAAAGGAGCCAAGGGTTATGTGTGACATGTAGGCAGAGTTGAAGCCACAATCATGATATTATCAAATGGTGGAGCAGGCTTGAGAGGCCAAATGGCCTTCTGCTAACACTTCTTATGTTCTTGTGCTCAAAATCTTGAAAGGTTTTGCCAGAGTAAATAGGGAGAAACTGGGTTCCATGGGAGAAGGGTCAGTAACCAAAAGGAATGGATTTAAGATGATTGGCTAAAGAACCAGAGGCAGAACCAGGAAGAAAAACATTCCATGCAGAGTTGTTGTGATCTGGAATGTGTTGTCTGAAAGGGTGGTGAAAGCACATTCAATAGTAACTTTCAAAAGTGAACTGGATACAAATACCTGATAAAGACAACATTTTCTGGGGCATAGGGAAAGAACAGGGAGTGTGGGACTAACTGGATAGCTCTTACAGTGGGCTGACACAGATACAGTGGGCTGTGTGGCCTCCTTCTGTGGTGTAATATTCCACCCCTGACACACAGATCAGTTTTCAGTCACCTACATTGGGAATACGGGTGTGGTGGATACAGGCAAAGAGTAGAACGGCTCTTTGCTGTGATAGTCCCTGTTGTCAAATAGCTTGCTGGAATTTACTCTCTAAGCTGTCCCATAAAGACTGCGCACTAGGGCAAGGCACTGAAAGGCTATCTAACATTGGATGAGCACTTGGCACATCATAACATTCAAGGCTATGGGCCAAGTGCTGGTAAATGGGATCGGGTAGGTAGGTCAGGTGTTTCTCACGTGTTTGTGCAGACTCGATGGGCTGAAGGGCCTTTTCTGCACTGTGATTCTGCGATTCTGTGATTGATAGAATCCTAGAAGAGCAATAAATTGATAAAGGAGGAAAAAGTACTAGAAAAAAGAAGCTGCCATGCGTTCTTAAAGAAAGATAGCTATTGCACACAGAACAAGTAACCAAATTGTATTTTAATACATAATGAAAATAAATCCACTTTGATTTATGGAAGTTTGACAGAACTATTTGTAATATAACCCTCTACTGGTGATTAAAACTACTTCTATCGACAGTGAATACACTCATTCCTCATAATATATCAGACAACAAATCTTTTATTTAGATAACATGAGCCTGAATCCAACGACTTGACAGTACAAATGAGCAGTCAAGTGAAACTTGCCCATTAGTCACTCCCTCCACCACAATGAGTCCAGTGTGCACCACACGCAAGATTCACTACAGCAACTGCCGAGGCTTTTTCAACAGTACCTTCCAAACCTGCGATCTCTCGCACTAAGAAGAACAAAGACACATGGGAACACCACCACCTGCAAGTTCCTCTTCAAGTTACACACCATCCGAACTTCGAATTATATCACTATAACTTCACAGTCATTGGGTCAAAATCCTGGAAGACCCTCTCTAACCGCACCATGGGAGCACCTTTGCCATATGGTCTGCAGCGGTTCAAGAAGGCAACACAGCCTCACCTTCTCAAGGGAAATTAGGGATGGGCAACAAATGCTGGCCTTGCCAGGGATACCCACAACCCTAGAACAGATTTTAAAAAACGGAGAAACTAGCTGACCGACTGAGTAAAACAAAAACATTATGGCAACAGGACTTGAAGAGGTAAAATTGAATTACCTCCCAAAAAATATATACTTGCAAGCAAGAAAATGATTGGCTTACACCATCAAGCATCACACCAATTTTGGTTTAGAAGGTCATGGTGTTGCCCGATCTGGTTCCCAGGTCAGCGGATTGGAGCAGCCTGAAATCTGAGCAGTGTGACATGCTCTAGGCAACTTTATATTCACCTTTGGAGCGAGAAACAGAGTTAACATTTCGAACCTGTGTGACTCTTTTTCAGAGCTCTGAAGAAGGGTCATACGGACTCGAAACTTTGACTCTGTTTCTCTCTCCACCGATGCTGTCAGACCTGCTGAGCTTTTCCAGCATTTTCTGTTTTCATTTTAGATTTCCACCATTCGCAGTATTTTGCTTTTATACCCACCTTACCAGCTATCCGTGGTTAGCATTATGCTTGTCCCTGCCACCCTCCAGGACTTTAGCATGTAATCTAAGCTGACTCTGAGTGAAGTATTCTTCGGTACCGAGGGAGCGCTACACTGTTGAAGGTGTCGTCCTTCAGGTAAACCATTTTGCTGGAACAGCAGAGCTCTATTGGAGGGACTCCACCTGAAACCTTAACTCTCCCCACCCTCCCCTTTCTCTTTCCGAATAAGGATTGCAGCACATCAAGGGGAAGGGTTAATATCCACCTTCTCTGAATGGGCTGGGCTGGGACCATTAACCAGGGCTGGGCAATTACGTGCTTCCTCCTTGAGAACAGGCTAAAAAGGAAAAGCCATATCATTTTCTCCTGAAAATAAAGCTGCTTACCCCAGCCCATAAGTATTCTTAACTTCCATTCAGGCAAATCGGCTACAATGAATTCTTGGGACGTGGGTAACACAGCATTCATTATCCATCCCTCATTAACTCTGCGGTAATTAAGAGACAACCACATATTGTAGGGTTGGAGTCAAACATTGCTCAGACTGGGTGGGAATGGTGAGTTATTGGTAAATTTGTTGTTTCCTTTAACAAATCAAGAGTTCCCATAGTATATTTTGGTACCAGCACAGGTTTATTGGATTAGATTTCACAATTTGCCACGGATTATGAACTCAGTACTATCATCCCCAAGGCTACCATATCCCTAAAGCTTTAAGTATCCTCCAGTGGAAATATATATATATATATTTTAAAGAAAAAATCCTCTACAATTATATATTTAATGTACAGCCCATTTGGAGCCTTGGCAAGTTAGGGGGATGATTCATACTTTCTACAATCTGTCTGTGGCTTTCTATTGATGTCATCTAATCTCTCGCATACTGTTATTTTCAAGGCTTAGTTCTCATTATTTTTAACAGAACGTTGTAGCTCATCTTAATTTTATTTTCAAGTATAGTTTATTTTAATATGTCTGTGGAGACGTTGACTATTGTAAGGGTGCACCTCCACTGGGCCCCAATACCCGGCAAAAGTGACTAATCTTCCATTATGAGTCTCAGGAGAGAATATCCAGTTATGGAGCTTCAGCACAACCATGTCCAACCCTACCTTGTCCTTTTCTGGATTCTCACATGAGTAGGACCATAGAATGGTTCCAGCACAGAAGAAGGCTGCCTCTTTACAACAGCAGTGAAACTAGCCCCACTCTCCCACCTTTTCTCCCACAGCCATCCAAATGTTTTCTCTTCAGATAATTATCCAATTCCTTTTTGAAAGCCACAATTGAATCTGCCTCCACCACACTCTCCAGCACTGCATTCTAGGTCTTAACAACTTGCTCCTTAAAAAAAACTTTTTCCACGTGTTGCTCTTGGTTCTTTTGCTATTTAGCTTAAGTCGGTGCCCTCTAGTTCACGACCCTTCCACCAATGGGAACAGTTTCTCCTGATCTAGTAAGTTCAGATCCCTTACGATTTTGAACGCCTCTTTCAAATCCCGTCTCGTCATCTTCTCGAAGGTGAACAGCCTCAATTACTCCAATCTATCCATGGCACTGGTACCATTCTTATAAATCTTTTCTGCACTGTCTCTAATGCCTTTGCATCCTTCATAAAGTGTGGTGCCCAGAATTGGGAACAGTACTCCTGCTAAGGCCAAACCAGAGTTTTATAAAGGTAAAAGGCACTGGATGATGATGAGGAGCAGGAGCCCCAACTGGTATTTCTCCCTCCCAGACCATGAGTACTGAGGCCAACTGTTGTCCCAGCCTGAGAACTTATTACAGACTGTGGTTCAAACCTGTTACCTCCTGGCCTATATAGCTCAGTGCTACGCTGGAGGGTGCTGTCAGCTACTGAACCATGGTGGAAGGATGGGGGTTGGGGTGGAGTGGGGGGGGGGGCAGGGTGTGTAGCACCTGAGGAAGGTTGTTTCTTTTTGCCATGTGATGGGAATACAGGCGAAACCACTGTCCAACAAAGTCAATAATATTGAACCCCAGAGGTTACCTCAGTCATTTCTTACACATTGAAAATCAGGCCAATGGCAGGCACATTTATCCTTATTATAGATAGTACAAACAGAAAATGCTGGAAAAACTCAGCAGGTCTGGCAGCGTCTGTGGGCAGGGAAACAGATAATATTTTGAGCCCATATCTCTTTTCTTCGTTATTATATACATCTGCATTGCTATTTCTTCAGTGGCACTTCTAGGGGGAGAATTTTCTTCAATCTATACTGTACCTTAATCTTTCCACTTTAAGTCAGTTAGTGACACTTGTTTCCCTCTTCAAGACATAACTGGGCCTTTATTAAAATAGCAAGCCTTGTATGCTTCGGTGAGACCACACCCGGAATATTTTGCCAATTTTTGGTCTCCATATTTAAGGAAGGATGCACTTGCATTGGGGCCAGTACAGCGAAGGTTCACTAGATTAGTTCCTGGGATGAAAGAGTTGTCCTTTGCTGAGAGACTGAGTAAATTAGGTCTATATTCTCTGGAGTTTAGAAGAATGAGAGGTGATCCCATTGAAGCATATAAGATTCCGAAGGGATTTGACAGGGTGGACACTGAGAGGTTGTTTCCCCTGGCTGGGGAATCTAGAACAGGTGAGCACAGTCTCAGGATAAGGACTTAGATGAGGAGGAACCTCTTCACTCAAAAGGTCATGAATCTATGGAATTCTTTACGCCAGAGGGTGGTGGATGCTTCCTCATTAATACATTTGAGGCTGGGATAGACAGATTTTTGATCTCTTGGAATCAAGGGGTATGGGGAGCTGGCAGGAAAGCGGAGTTGGAGCAGAAGATCAGCCATGGTCGTATAGAATGGCGAAGGAGGCTTGAGGGGCCGAATGGTCTATTCCTGCTCCTATTTCTCGTGTGCAGGTTGTCAAAACAGTTCAAAACAACTTGCATAATTAAATATTTTTGCATGCACTGACCTGCTAAGTCAGCAACAACAGCATGAGGATCTCCAGAACAGAAACAGATGAATGTGTTTCCCAGTGGTTTTGGTTGAGAAATTACATCACCATCATTAGCACTGCAACCAAAAGAGGTCTTTATAATTATGATAGGGTAGATGGAGAGAAGATGTTTCCATTTGGTGGGGTCACCAAAAATTAAGGGCCACAAATAGAAGATGGTCTAATAAATCCAAAAGGGAATTCAGGAGAAACTTCTTTACCCAGAGAGTGGTTAGAAAAGTGGAGCTCACTACTACATCGAGTAGTTATGGTGACCAGCAAAGCTGTATTTAAGATGAAGCTAGATAAGTACATGAGGGAGAAAGGAATAGGAGGACATGTTGATAAGGTGAGATAAAGAGGGATAGGAAGATGCTCATGTGGAGTATTGAACACTAATCTAGATGAGTTGGACCAAATAGCTAGTTTCTGTGCTGTACATTTCATGTAATTCGGTGTAAACATAAATTATTCTGATTAATTTCAAAATTAGCTTTCTTGCTTTATTTCCCTTTCTTTTTGTTGAATACTTTGAAAACTGTTTAAATGGTGAATGCTGAACATCTCACTACTGGAAGCTGGGCTTAGCCATAACTCATGATGTTAAGATTCTGGCCAAGTGAATGTTCCTGATCAACTGAATACAAATTAGTGGCAAGGCATTTACCCACTCCACAATAACTTGGACTAAAACTGTGCTAACTGTTACCCTGGTGTCTCAATTAGTGAGACCATTTGCCAACGTGGTACATGAGTCATACAGACCAGTAAGGCCTTGGGTTCAATCTCAGCCTGGGTTGAATTAGCTGCTCTGAAAGTGGTGACAGAGCAAATGGTTTCTGTCCCTCTGTGTTACAAAGTGGAAACTCCAGCACTGACTTCCACTCCTGGTTGCTAGAATTACACAATGTAGAATAGCTGAGTAACAGGGCTTTTGGCCCAACTAGTCCACGCCACTGTTTATGTGTTACACGAGCCTTCTCACACCCGATCATTTGCTGTGTGAAATTTTTGCGCTTTCAGTAGACAGACTTTTAAATGCTCTTGCCAGAGTATAAACTAGATTTCAAACCGGTTTCACATTGACTTGAGCAGTAAGTAACCAAGTAAATAAACAGGATTAAATACAAAAGATTTATGGTAGCTACCAATTTTATTCTTTTCAGAATATCAAAAACAATAAATACATATCCTACGCTAATCTTTTTAAAACATAATCTTGAAATACATTTCCTGATAGTCTTCAGTGGTGGTTCAGTTCTGTAAACCCAGCAAACTCTCAATTTTAAAATCCTCCTACTTGTTTTCAAATCCTTCCATGGCCTCCCCCCTCCCTATCTCTATGACCTCCTCCAACCCCCTTAAATCTCCGAGATCTTTGCGTTCGTCCAATTCTGGCTTCTTGTGTATCCCCGATTTTCATCCCTCCAACATTTTCTTTGGCAGGAACATGCACCTTTGGCGAGGGCAAGGTTAAGCTGAGTTTTGACTGGTCCTCTGAGGTGGAACAGCTTTCTGGAAGTCATTGTCCAGGGTCACATTTGAAGAATGTTCAATTGGGAGGGCCGCCGAAAGCCCTTTCAATGCATCTGGGAGAAGTGAGGAGAAAATTGGGGTAAAAAAAAATCATAGCCATTTGGAACGAAAGGAAGTTAATTTGTTACTTCTATAGAGTCTTTCGTGATCCTCAAAGCATGCACAGCCAATTAATTACTTTAGAAGTGTAGTCACTAGTCATTTGTAGACAGACAAAAATTAATTTGCACATTTGAAGGTGCCTTGGGTAATGAATGATCAATTACTTTATTCTGATGGTTTTTATTTGAGGATCAAAGTTGACCAGGACACCAGCCATGGTGACACCAGCTTGAAAAACGTGCCATGAAATTTTTAACACATTCATGAACTGTTGAAGGGGCCTCTGCTTAACGTCAAAAGATGGCAGCAGGATACTTTGAGACCAGCAGAGGCAGGGCTGGAGGCGGGACTTGGGGGGCAATCCGAAAGATCACTGTCAAGTCAGTGGGCCAATGCATTCCTGCATCTGGACAAATGGAAGCGGTTAACCCTCCTGGGGGTGGCGGGTAGCCTATCACTGGCAATTTACTGGCCACTATGGACCAGGCTGGGGACACTGCGTGATTGTACTGGCAGCTGACAGGCCCCAAAGCCTGGCGGGCCCCTGGTGCAGCCTCCAGTAGCAGGCCGGGTGGGAGGTAGGGGGGGGTCATTGAAGCCTCTTTTAATTAGAACGCCTCCTCTCCGCTGCAGCTGCTTCTGTCACAGCTGCAGCCACAGACCGCCCTGAAGAGGGGGTGGATGTGGGGGGGTTGGGGTGGCGGGGGGCTTCACAGTGGGGGTGGCCTGGCAGCTGTGGACACAGATAACTTCAATAATTTTGCACATGTGCCAAAGGCGGGGCTGCCAGCTGGACAACATTGCAGGCCCTCCCGCTGGGCCAGCTGGGTGCCTGTTCTACTTGCCATCCTTAATTGGACTGTGCTCCTGGAACTGGCCTTATACTTGGCCACTGTTGGTAAAATGGTGGAAGCAGGTAGTCAGGCATCACCAGCGGGGCCAGCACCTGAACCTGACCTCAGAAAATCTTCAAAGGCGGTAAGATTCCATCCAACACCTCCGGCTATCCATCGCTCTCTCAGTCCAGCACTGAAGTGACAGTCCACATCATGTGCTCAAGTCCTGGAGTGAGTGCACAGCTTTCTAACTGAGAGGCAAGAGGTAAGCTGAAATAAGGTCAAGGAATAGCTAATGATCACAGAATCCCAAATTGTTATGGTGTAGAAGGAGGCCATTTGGCCCATTGCGTCTGCACCGGCGCTCCGAGCATTTTAACTTAGTGCCAATCTCCTGCCTTTTCTCCGGAACCCTGTACATTGTTTCTATTTAGATAATCATCCACTGCTCTCTTGAAAGCCTTAGCTGAACCTGCCTCCACCACACTTCCAGGCAGTGCATTCCAAACCCTAACCACTCGCTGTGTGAAAAAGTT
This sequence comes from Cetorhinus maximus, assembly GCF_964194155.1. NCBI lineage: Eukaryota > Metazoa > Chordata > Chondrichthyes > Lamniformes > Cetorhinidae > Cetorhinus > Cetorhinus maximus. Next base: position 112,782,486 of record NC_135891.1, read on the forward strand.
TTTTCTCACCTCACATTTGCTTCTTTTGCAAAACACTTCAAAACTGTGTCCTCTGGTTCTCGATCCGTTTACGAGCGGGAACAGTTTCTCCCTATCTACTCTGTCCCAGTCCCCTCATGATTTTGAAAACTTCTATCAAGTCTCCCCTTAGCTTTCTCCTCTCCAAGGAAAACAGTCCTAACTTCTCCAATCTTTCCTCATAACTGAAGTGTCTCTTCCCTGGAATGATTCTCGTAAACCTCTTCTGCACTCTCTTCAATGTGTATAATGATGGGTTATATTTGGGCGACTTGTTATTTATATACATTATATTTATTTATATCCGTTACACTTTAAGAGTTTATCACAATGGTGCTTTCTATCCAATCTCATCACCTATTGTTAGCTATTGCCTCTGTACAGGGCACTGTGAGTGCCTTCTTCTGCTTTTACAGGTTCCTTGATCATAAATCAAAACATGATTTGGATCTACTGTGTTTGGTATGGAATTAATTTATTCTGGTCAAAAAGTGAATAGCTTGACTTCCTGGAATGTGGTTCTGCTGTTTCCTTGTTACACAATCAGCAAATACTTTTTCTTGAACTATTTTCCCCTGGAATTATCTAACATTTTGATCAGGCACAACCTGCGATGTAATATTTCTTTCTATTCTATTCCTCATATTTCATCCTGTTTTGGAAGAGCACCTCATCTTTCAATTATCAGAGAAATCATAGAAAATTTACAACATGGGGGAGCATTCGGCCCATTGTGTGCATGCGGGTCACAAACAATTCACAGGGCAGTGGATGATTATCTAAATAGAAACAATTATCAGCCTAGTCCCACCTTCCTGCACTAGGTTCTTAGTTCTACAGTCAAACGCAAACTACATCAGTGAGTGTTTAACAATGGGCACATCTGCAAAATAACGGAAGTCCTAGTGTAGAGGGCTGTTTCCATCATGACGCTCCTGCACTGCAGTGAGACCTGGACTCGTATCAGCGACACCTAAGAGCGCTAGAGAAATTCCATCAGCAATGCGTAGTAATTGTAAGTTAAACCTTTCATACAGTTATGGGGATCATGTGACTGTACAGACGAATCAGCCCTAAGTGTGGATAATCTTAGGGGTGGAGCTTTGTACCCTTGGCCTTGGTTCGAGCATGTAGCTTCATCAGGAACTCTGTAAATAAAGTTTATTATTTCTTACAAGAAACTTGTTCAGTACACCAAGTTTATTACATAATACCTCTGCTGCACCCTCTAGATTCAATGGGAGGACTGTTGAACAAATGCTGGTGTTTCCATCTTGAAGCCAGATCCACAATCACTCAGGCAAAACTCCTGCAAAAACAACTTTAATGGACTGGACACTGTGTCCAGATGGCTGAAAAGCATCTCCCTCGCCAGATCCTGTCGTTTCAACTCTCAACTGGTTAACATTCCAGGGAAGACAAACAAAACTCTTCAAAGGCACTATGAGGCTCTCATTCAATCACAGCATCATTGACATTAATGACTGAGAGGAGCTTGCTACCAATCATTCAGAATGGCGACAACTTGCCCATCAAGCTGCATCACGCTTTGAGTCATGCTTGAGTTAATGATGAGACAGAGCGGCAGCAGAGAAGGAAAGAAAAGGAAGCAAATCCTGCGCTCGGGATCCCACTACCTCATGGGACATCCTGCCCCATGTGCCCAAAGATCTGTGGATCGAGGATCATTCTGTCCAGTCACATGAAGACCCATGGCAGAAACTCACGACCCTGAGTAGACGTCATCCTTGAATCGAGGGACAGATGCTGCCGAGTCCCGTAGGTCACAGTTCTTCAAGTAGACAGAAAAGTACATATTAAATGCAGTGAGAGTTTCTGCCTCTACCAACCTTTCAGACGGTGAGTTCTAGGCCTTACTACCTTCTGTTACTTCATCTCTCCTCTAATATTTCTACCAATGACTTTAAATTGGTAGAATTCGGTACTTTACAGCACTCCAGAATCAACATCGAGTTCACCAATTTCAGGCCATATCACAACACTAATTTTTTTCGACTGCAGGTGCTGGTAGTAGTCCTGCTGGTGCCATTTACATTTTGGTCATTTAATCACTACTGCCTTCCACCCTATCACAGACCTTTCCTTTCACTCTAACTGGATTGCTCTACAAAGAGCCAGCATGGACTCAGTAGGCAGAATGTCTTCTTGCTGTAATATCTCTACGAATGTAGAACTTGATACCACATACACGAATAAGCAAAGACGCATTTAAGTGGAAGTTAGATAAACACATGAGAGGGAAAGGAATGGGAGGATATGCTGATAAGATTAGAATGAAGAGCGGGGGGGTAGGGGGCTTGTGTGAAGAAGGAACACCGGCAAATACAATTGGACTAAATGAGCTCTTTCTGTACTGTACTGTTCTGTGGTGCTGGCTATTTAGCTGTGTTAGGCAGGGCGAGGGTAGGGGCACATGGGGGTTGCTGGAAGCATGTCACTAGGAACATTACGCTCAAGTGCAATCATTGCCTCACTCAATAGCCACACAACCACACTTTCCAGTGGGGCCACAGGTTAGCAGTCATTATGTCATCAAATCCCAAACATTTCTATAGCTAACCCAGTGTTTTTGGTGCCACAATCTTACCACTTCACTTCACCTGGCTGATTTTTACCCCCTCTCTAACCCTAGGGGATTGAGGACAAAAGTGATGCCTTTAGGAGGATGGAATATAAAATCTTACTGGTTGTATATCTTAAGACAGGTTGCCTTTACCAGCTGCACCACTAGGGGAGCATATCCCACTCTTTCAACCATTGGCCAAAGGCCAGGGGCGGAATTTTATGGCCCTGTCACGGCGGGGGTGGGGCCGGAAAATGTGGCGAGCCGTTCAAACCTCCATTGACTTTGGTGGGACTGGAAGGTCCGGCCTGCGGGAGGAGCCGAAAAATTCCACCCCAGGGTTTATAAAAATTCAGTCATGAATGCTCTTCCTGCAAAGTTTGGCCAACTTGCTTAGCTTCTCTAAAGACCTTACTTTAACCATGTTAGTTCTGGCTCAGTTGGTAGCACTCTTGCTTCTGGGTCAGAATGTTGTGAGCTTAAGTCCCACTCCAGGACTTGAGGATGAGAACTGAGGCTGACAATGCAGTGCAGTGCTGAGGGACTATTGGATTGGGAGAGGTGCATCTTTCAGATGGGATGGCAAGCTGTGGCCCTGTCTGCCCTCTGAGGTGGATCCTAAGACATATTTCAAAGAAGAGCAGGAGACTTATTCTTGGCCATTATTTATTGTTTCCGTGAGGAGAATCTTTTTTCTGTCAGAGAGTTGTTGGGGTCTGTCGAATTCTCTTGCCAAGAGAGGAGTGGAAGGAGGTTCATTGAATATTTTTGACACTGAGCTAGATAGATTCTTGATAGCCAAGGGAGACAAAGGGCATGGGGGTAGTCAGGAAAGTGGAGTTCAGGCCACAATCAGATCAGCCATGATCTTATCAAATGGTGGAGCAGGTTCAAGGGGCTAAATGGTCTATTCCCACTGCTTCCTACATTGCATCAGTCACTTCACTTAAAAAGTATTTCATTGGCTGCAAAGCACTTTGGGACAACCTGAGGTCATGAAAAGTGCTATATAAATGCAAACCTTTTAGAGGAGCATATACAATGGAGGGAACTGACTCTCTATTGGTGCATGGAAAATATTTGCAATGTGCCTTGTCTCAGTCACTGAGCATTGTGGCATTACCACTACCATTACCATTACCATTATGTGGCGGATGAAGGACGATTGTACCGATGCGAGCCGGGTGAGATTGACATGAGCTTACAATTGGGCATGGAAAGACGAATTGCTAATCAACTCATCCTAGCGCATTCGTACAAACATAAATGATTACAATGGTCCTAGCAGAGCATCAAAACGTTCCTAAAGTCATCCCAACGTTTTTGGTGCCACAATCCTATCCAGAACCTCATTCCATGTATTGATCAGTCTTTCTATGAAGCAGAGCTTTTTGACCTCAGTCCTGAAATGTAACAATAATAGTAAAGGAATGCAAGGGTTAAGCGTGATAGCAACAGTTTGATACCTGATACGTGTTCTGTGTTTTTTTTTTGCTAATCAACCTTTCCCCTTCTGCTCCTGGGCTGTGGTAGCAATGTTCTGAGCTTTATCTCATTGCACAAGTAAGGCTAAAGTGTTTCTTTTCCGAAGTGTCTCGACAGGAACATATTTGTGGTTGTTTTTTCTGTTCCGTTATGTTATTTAGCACAAATAACTAATTTGGCAGATGACCAAATTATAGCTCTCAGAGGAATTAGCAACTTCTTGAAGATGCCGACTCAAGCAAAAGAAATACATGCTTCAGCTAAGGACATTCAGCCATAATGACAATATTCCTTAACAATTGCCTGCCATATAAAATGTACGGAATACTTAATGAAATAATATGGATTAATGCATTGATTCCACGGATGAAAAGGCTGTCTGTCCCATGAATAGAAATTGAGTAGAATGGGCTTAGGCTTTCCAGGACAAATCCAATCCAGCCAATTACTGCCCGATCAGTCCACTCTCGATCATCAGTAAAGTGATGGAAGGGGTCATCAACCATGCTATCAAGTGGGACTTGTTTGGCAATAACCTGCTCACAGATGCCCAGTTTGGGTTCCGCCAGGGCCACTCAGCTCCTGACATCATTACAGCCTTGGTTCAAACATGGACAAAAGAGCGGAACTCCTGAGGTGAGGTGAAAATGACTACCCTTGACATCAAGGCAACATTTGACTGAATGTGGCATCAAGGAGCCCTAGCAAAACTGGAGTCAACGGGGATCAGGGGGAAAACTCTCCACTGGTTGGAGTCATACCGAGCACAAAGAAAGATGGTTGTGATTGTTGGAGTTCAATCATCTCAGCTCCAAGACATCAATGCAGGAGTTCCTCAGGGTAGTGTCCAACCATCTTTAGCTGCTTCAGCAATAACATTCCCTCCATCATAAGGTCAGAAATGGGGATGTTCGCTGATGATTGCACAATGTTCAGCACCATTTGCAACTCATCAGATACTGAAGCAGCCTATGACCAAATGCAGGAAGACCTGGACAATATCCAGGCTTGGGCTGACAAGTGGCAAGTAACATTCACATCACACAAGTGCCAGGCAATGCCCATCTCCAACAAGAGAGAATCTAATCATTACCCCTTGACATTCAATGGCATTTCAACCACTGAATCCCCCACTATCAACATCCTGGGGGTTACCATTGACCAGAAACTGAACTGGACTAGCCATATAAATATTGTGGCTACAAGAGCAAGTCAGAGGCTAGGGATCCTGTGATGCATCACTCACCTCCTAACTCCCCAAAGTCTGTTCACCATCTACAAGGCATAAGTCAGGAGTGAGATGGAATACTCTCCATTTGCTGGGATGACTGCAGCTCCAACAGCACTCAAGAAGCTTGACACCATCCAAGTCAAAGAAGCCCACTTAATTGGTATCCCTTCCACAAATATTCATTCCCTCCACCACCGACGCACAGTAGCAGTGTGTACCATCTACAAGATGCACTGCAGGAGTTCACCAAGGCTCCTGCAACAGCACCTTCCAAACCCACGACCACTACCATCTAGAAGAACAAGGGCAGCAGATAAGTGGGAACACCACCACCTGCAAGTTCCCCTCCAAGCCACTCACCACCCTGACTTGGAAATATATCGCCGTTCCTTCACTGTCGCTGGGTCAAAATCCTGGAATTCTCTGCCTAACAGCATTGTGGGTGTACCTACACCACATGGACTGCAGCAGTTCAAGAAGGCAGCTCACCACCACCTTCTCAAGGGAACTTAGGGATGGGCAATAAATGCTGGCCTAGACAGCAAAGCCCATATCACTTGAATGAATAAAAGAAAAGGGATCTCATTGAAATGTTTAAAATTCTTAGAGGGTTTGGCACGGTAGGTGCTGAGATGTTATTTCCATTGGCTGGAAAATCTTGACTGGGGGGTCATCATCTCAGGGTTGACCATTTAGGACTGAGACGAGGAGAAATTTCTGTGCCCAGGGGATTGTAAATTTCGGAGTTCTGTACCCCACAGCTGGAGTTATGGATGCTCCGTCATTGAGGATAGTCAAGATTGAGATTGATATGTTTTTGAACACTGTTATGATCCTGATAACTTTTAAAAAGAAATTCAAACCTCCAGTTAATGTCTGAAGATTTCTTGTTTTAAGATGTTTACTGTAACAAATGACTAAAACACTATTAACTAAAAACTATCTTTATAGGCAACTTATACTTTAAACCACAGAACAAATTACCTCCCCACTCCTCACTTCTTATTCTTAGCCCCACTGAAAAATACACTTCGCAGGTATACCTTACACTGTCCTTTACAAAGACATTCAATTTTCCCAGAGTCAATCCAAAGTAATTCTTAGCTCCCGTGGGTTTATTCCTATTCCCTTTCTTTCTCAGCCTGCTAACCTGCAATCTTAGAACTGTCTTTCACACTAAAGTTTTCTTTTTCTGAAGACTCTCCCTCTAGCCCAAGCCAGGCAACTCTCGCAGCCTCATTTTAACTCCCCACGAATTTGGTCTTTTCAATCCGAGCACAAGCTTTCGCCCACATTTCTGAATGGCAAAACTTGGAGGCTTTTTTGGCCTCTAGCTGCTCCCTGTCTCCCGGATCCAGACAGACTGAAAACACTAAAATAAAGGCAAAATACTGCAGATGCTGCAAATCTGAAAACACTGTCCATGATAATCAATGATATTCCAGGAAAGCCTGTAACCTGCTCTTTACAATGACTTCTTCTGCATCCTTCCCCATGGCAATGTGAATCACATGGGCCTTGTATCTATGCAGAAATGCTAATTAACTATCCTTGAGGGCCCAACTCTCTTTAACCTTGAAACCTAAATGGACATTAAAGCTCACATTCTCAACACTTTTCTGGGACTTTGGAAACTCTCACTCTCCATTGCTATCACACAGGCTGCTGCCATTGTCTCCAAGCATAAATACCACGTACCTTCTTCCCAATAAAACAATATAAGCCTTCCTTTGATCTCCAGCAATCGAACCATCCATGCTTAATGCCAGGCAGACTTCAGAACAAGTCGCATATTCTTTTACCTTAAATTTAAAGACATAGTCCCCAAACATAACAATCTCATAAACCTCATAATTGTAACCACAGTAAGGGAATCAAGGGATATGGGGATAGGGCACGAAAATAAGGTTAATGTAGAAGATCAGTGACCATCTTATTAAATAGTGGAGCAGGCTCTGGGGGCCAAACGACCTACTCCTGCTCCCATTTCCTTTACTGTTGTCATGTTCTTAAAGCCCATTCAAAGCTGGCTTTTTACTCAGATGCTCATTCCTTTGGGCTGAAGAAAGTTTTTATGCCTATTTTCTAACCACTCTATTGGCAAGTGATGCAGAGACAATGATCAAGACTGAACCCAAAATGTGAAACAACCATGAGTAACGATGAGGAAAGATTAAAGAAGCTTAAACTCTGAAGTTTTACAGAGATGTTTAATTAACAAAATTAGCATTTGTTATAGGGAAAATCTTAAGAGTTTTTGATTAGAATAAAATTATCATGTATCTAGATACAGAGAAAATAGTTAAAAGTAGCCAGTACAGATCTTAAAAGAGATGATGGTGATTGAGATAGGTTATATAATTCTTTAAGGAGGTTACAGACATTGCAGATGAAGGAAATGCAATGGATGTAGTGCATGAGGACTTTAGCCAAGCCTTTGATGACTTACTACATGGAAGATTGAGAGAAAATTAAAAGGAGATAAAATTCCAGAGACACAAGGTACAAAGCCTGAGAGAAAAGGGGCTGAGCAATGGAGAGAGAGAGAGAGAGAGAGAGAGGAACAGGTCCGTAATCCAGGAAGAAAAGAATTGAACAAAAGCAAAAATACTGTAGATGCTGGAAATCTGAAATGAGACACACAAAATACTGGAAATACTCAGTAGGCCAGGCAGCATCTATGAAGGGAGAAACAGACTTGACATTTCAGGTCAATGACCCTTCATCAGAAAAGAATTGAAGCTCGTTGAGAGGCTGAATAACACTGACGCTTTGCACCAAGGAGCTGCTTCAGCTTTGGGAAAAATCGAAACCCCAAGTAAGAGGAGGCCTGAGGCCCATAACACAGGCTGAGCTTCCATTGTTTATGTGGAATATCTGCCTGCCTCTCCCATTATCCTTATAAGGCTGCCATAAGGTTACCAACATGATGTTATCACCTCTCTCTCTCCCGTTACCTGCCCAGCATTTGGGTTGGACAAGCTAAAGAGTCCTCCAGCTGAAAGGCAGCTAAACCGAAGCCATCTTCAAGTCACCTGCCCACCGTTCACCACGACTCAATCTTCTACTTGACCCACACTCGGCCAATGCCCCCCCTACCCCCCCCCCCCCACACCCCCCCCCCCCCCCCCCCCCGCCCCCCGTTCTAGCCCATCACCATTTACACCCACCAACTCCTCAACCACGCCCCTCCCCACCCCTCCAAGCTCCCCCACACAACCAAAAACATCGCCTGCCTCTGGCTCCATCTCTATTCCCTCCCCTTCTGTGCTGCGCAAATTTTCAGACACAATTTCTCAAATTCCTTACCAACTTTCCCACCATTAACTACAGGTCATTGCGTCCAGTTCCCAGCCCTCTAACACTCTTCTAGCAATGAATTCCAGGGTTGATATCTGTCCAAATCATGCCATTCCTAGCCCTAAGCGTTCTGCCCTGTGACCTTGTTCTGCCATGGTTTTAGCTTGCGAAAACTGCAGCAAAATATTGTTCTTTTGTCTGCAAGTTTCCTTTGATGAAGGATTCTAATGGATTGTGCGTGCAGCTCTGCAGCAGCCTGGGGACCTAGTCCCTGTTTGAAAACCTACAAAGCAAGTTATAATACCCCGATCTCAGATGGCAATGGGTTAATGTCACTTTCTGTCTTGATGCCATGGCCTGGAATTCCCCTGGACCTCACACTTCCAGTGTAAGTCTGGCAAATCAGAACCACTCCTTTGCCTGTGGCTGAAGATGCCATCCCAAATCCATAGGGGAGGAATGGGGTTATTTACATAAAGACAAGGTCTGGCATCCGTGCCTGCTCCAGCTTCATGTAGCCCACCCATCCACATTCCTTGGTCCTCCACCTTCTCCAACAACCCTTCAACCCCACCCCCGCCAGGGTCACAAACCCTCCAGTATTGCCTGGTGTTTCAAGGAACTCCTTGCCGAATGCTGCTGTGAGAAAACCCGGGTGAATAGCCATCGAGACAGGTATTTGTTATAATATTCTTGAGGATGGGGTAAAAAGAGCTGTTGACTTGTTGAGGCAGATGCAGGCAGGAAGCCATGTAACAGAACCTCCAGGAATATTGTCAACACCACCATGCCCATTTCCCCACCCTGCACCAAGACCCAAATAGGTTGAATAAGAAAAAGATTTTATTTAGCCTTTTTCTCCCCCAGATGCCACTTTAGAAAAAATTAATTAAGTACCTTTCGAATAATTCAAGGGCTTGGGGCCTGCAGAAGGCCCCATAAAGGACAGGTGCCAGCTCTCAGCTGGTGTGGCTTCTAGTGAGGCCCTTCAAAGGTGAAGTGAAGCAGTTTCCTGGGGGAGCCTTAGAACGCCTCCAGTTACATCCCCGTGATATAGGGGCCATGAAGGAGGATCTGACTAGAGATCCACTAAAACTTAAAGATCCTGTCTAAATGGGATGGAATCTGTCAAAGCCACATTCTGGTCTTCTCAGGGGGGAAAAAATGGGGCCTTTGCCCTCTCCCAGTCCAGGAATTTCAAGGTCCATTATCTTCCTCTCCCCACTCCACCTTATTTTGTTCAACATTGTCCTTGCTTATGCACTCTTGGTTAACTAACCCTGTTTAGTATGCAGTCCTTTAGAGGTGCTGGTCCATAGTTTACATACGAACATACGAATTTGGGGCAAGAGTAGGCCATTTAGCCCATCGAGCCTGCTCCACCATTCAATAAGATAATGGCTGATCTGATTGTGGCCTTAATTCCAAGTTCCTTCCAACTGTTACGACTGGTCCCTGGGAGAGGTCCCCCAATTTGCTATGATCCCGGATGAGATACCACAAATTGTTAACATCCTGAGCGGAACCCCAATTCTGTTATGCTCCTGGGTAAGGAGGAATGAGATGGCTCCCCTTCTTTATTCATCCCCTCAGTTGGTTGCAACAAGGTTAATTTAAAAAGGATCCCTTCCCTCATGGATAACTTTTACTGAGTTCTCAGTTCTGTTGAAGGGTCATGTGGACTTGAAACGTCGACTCTTTTCTTCTCCACCGATGCTGCCAGACCTGCTGAGTTTTTCCAGGTAATTCTGTTTTTGTTCCTCAAAAGGCGGTGGAAGCAGAGTCTTTGAATATTTTTAAGGCAGAAATAGATAGATTCTTAATTAATAAGGGGGTGAAAAGTTATCAGGGGTAGACAAGAATGTGGGATTGAAGTTACATTCAGATCAACCATGGTTTTATTGAATGGTGGAGCAGGCTCAAGGGGCCTAGTGGCCTACTTCTGCTACTAATTCATATGTTGGTATTCCTGGAAGGGAAAAAAAATGTATTTCCCCCAGGATCTGTTTTCTTTCAACTCAGACCGTTTCTACATTCTGAGATTGAACTCAACAGGAGATGGTTTCTGCTGAGATTAAAGTTCAGTCTTTTTCATGGCATCGCTCCCTTTCAAGTGTCTCTGTCTGAAGTGGGCCTAGACACCTTTTTAGGTGTGACATTCCAGGGCCTCTCTGAGCTAGTCGGTCAAGTAAATCCACATAGGAATTTTCCAGAAAGTGGTTACTTTACAGTCTCAGCCTGCTTTTCCTTATATGTCCTTTTTTTTTTAAAAAAAGCCCACGTTTTACTTAAAAATGTTGAATATGCCTGTAAGTGATTCACGCTGTGATCCACTGTTATGACACTACCCCGCTATACCCTTTCACTCGCTTGTCAAACAAGAATCTATCTCAATCTGCCTTAAAAATATTCAATGGCCCTGCCTCCACCACTCTTCAGGGAAGAGAGTTACATAGGCTCACGACCTTTAGTGCATGTTTCCTGCATAAATAGTTTCTAATTACAGCATGACTGTCTAAATCTAATAGGGTTGAATAAGCTGTGAAAGGGTTGTTTATAATTGCTTTTAATTAGCGAGACTCCCAACATTGGTCAACACACTCAAACCCATTAACAATGAGTAAATTACTGCGGCATTGCTCATGATCATTTGATAAATAATGTCTCACCCTTTGTGTACCAGGTGGCACTGCAATTGGAAAGGAGACAGGGAAACTTACTCAAAATGAGACATGCCTCGCAATTTTCTTCACCTTAAAACCACAGTATAAGTGTGAGTTCCTGTTTGAGTGTTGAAGCGAGTTCAAAATGTGCTTCTCATTCTGCTGCGAAGCTTAGAATATTACTTAGAGTCTTAGAGGTCACTGCACAGGAAAAGGCCCTTTGGCCCATCAAGTCTGCGCCGGTCAAACAAGTACCTAACCATTCTAATCCCATTTTCCAGCACTAGGCCCATAGCCTTGTATGCCATGGCATCGCAAGTGCACATCCAAATACTTCAATGTTATGAGGGTTTCTGGCTCTGCCATCCTTTCTGCAGTGGGTTCCAGATTTTCACCACCCTCTGGGTGAAAAAAATTCTTCCTCACATTCCCTCTAAACCTTCTGCCCCTTACCTTAAACCTATGCCCCCTGGTTATTGATCCCCCCACCAAGGGGAAAAGTTCCTTCCTGTCCACCCTATCTATGCCCCTCATAATTTTATACACCTCAATCATGTCCCCCCTCAATCTCCTCTGCTCCAGGGAAAATAACCCCAGTCTATCCAATCTCTCCTCATAACTAAAACTCTCCAGCCCAGGCAACATCCTGGTAAATCTCCTCTACACTCTCTCTTGTGCAATCAGATCGCTCCTATAATGCGGATTCCAGAACTGCATGCAATACTCTAGCTGTGGCCTAACCCAGCGTTTTTTACAGTTCCAGCATAACCTCCCTGCTCTTATATTCTATGCCTCCCATATGCCTTCTTAACCACCTTATCTACCTGTCCCACTACCTTAAGGAGCCTGTGGACATGCACACCAAGGTCCCTCTGATCCTTGGTACTTCCCAGGGTCCTACCATTCATCGTGTATTCCCGTGCTTTGTTTGTCCTGCCCAAGTGCATCACCTCACACTTCTCTGGATTAAATTCCATTTGCCACTGATCAGCCCATCTGACCAGCCCGTCTATATCCTCCTGTAATCTAAGGCTATCCTCCCCACTATTTACCACCCCACCAATTTTCGTGTCATCCGTGAACTTACTGATCAACCCTCCTACACTCAAATATAAATCATTTATATATACCACAAACAGCAAGGGACCCAACACTGATCTCTGTGGAACCCCACTGGACACAGGCATTCAGTCACAAAAACACCCCTCGACCATCACCCTCTGCTTTCTGCCATTCAGCCAATTCTGGATCCAATTTGTCAAATTGCCTTGGATCCCATGGGCTCTTACCTTCGTTATCAGTCTCCCATGCGGGACCGCATCAAAAGTCTTGCTGAAGTCCAAAGAGACTATGTCAAATGCATTGCCCTCATTTACACACCTGGTCACCTCTTTGAAAAATTCAATCAAATTGGTCCCCTTAACAAAACCATGCTGACTGTCCTTGATTAATCCCTGCCTCTCCAAGTGTAGATTAACTCTGTCCCTCAGAATTGCTTCCAATAGTTTCCCCACCACTGAGGTTAGACTGACTGGCCTGTAGTTCCCTGATTTATCCCTTCCTCCCTTCTTGAATAACGGTACCACATTAGCTGTCCTCAAGTCCTCTAGCACCTCTCCTGTGGCCAGAGAGGTATTGAAAATTATTGCCAGCCCCCCTTCTATCTCCTCCCTTGATTCACTCAACAGCCTGGGATACATTTCACCCGGGCCTGGATATTTATCTATTTTTAAGCCTGCCAGGTCACTTAGAACCTCCTCCCTTTCTATGCTAATTTCTTTAATTATATCACAGTCCTTCTGCCTGATTTCCATATCCTCGTCATCCTTCTCACTTGTGAACACAGACACAAAGTAATCATTTAGAACCCTACCTACGTCTTCCGGCTCCACACACAAATTACCACTATGGTCCTTAATGGGCCCTATTCTTTCCCTAGTTATCCTCTTACTCTAAATGTACTTGTAAAATAACTTTGGATTTTCCTTTATTTTACCTGCCAATGATTTTTCATGCTCCCTTTTTGCTCTCCTAGTTTCCATTTTAAGTTCCCCCCTATACATTCTATACTCCTCTAGGGCTTCCACTGTTTTGAGCCCTCGGTATCTGCCATAAGCCTCCCTTTTTCTCTTTATCCTATCCTGTATATCCCTCAACATCCAGGGTTCCCTGGATTTGTTGGTGCCACTCTTTGTCTTTACTGGAATATGTTGGCCCTGTACTCTCCCTATTTCCTTCTTGAATGAGTCCCACTGCTCTGACGCAGATTTACCTAAAAGTAGCTGCTCCCAGTCCAGTCTGGCTGAATCATATCAGATCTTATTAAAATCGGCTTTTCCCCAATTTAGAACTCTGACTTCTGGCCCATCGTTATCCTTTTCCGTAACAACCTTGAATCTAACGGAGTTATGATCACTATCTGCAAAATGCTCCCCCACTGATACCTCTACCACTTGCCTGGCTTCATTCCCTAAAATTAAGCCCAGGACCACCCCCGCTCTTGTAGGACCTTCTGCGTACTGGCTTAAAAAGCTCTCCTGGATGCATTTTAAGAATTCCACTCCCTCTAAACCTATTACACTATGACTACCTAGTTAATGTTGGGGAAGTTGAAATCCCCCACTATTACTACCCTATTATTTTTACAGTTCTCTGAAATTTGCCTACATATCTGCTCTTCTATTTCTCTCTGACTGTTTGGGGGCCTATAATACACTCCCAGCAATGTGATTGCTCCTTTTTTGTTTTTCAATTCTACTCATATGGCTTCATTTGAGGAGCCTTCTAAGATGTCATCCCTCCTCACTGCTGTAATTGATTCCTTGATCAATATTGCGATACCCTCTCCTCTTTTACCTCCTTCCCTGTCTCGCCTGAAGACCCTATATCCTGGAACATTGAGCTGCCAATCCTGCCCCCCTCTCAACCATGTCTCGGTGACAGCAATGACATCATGCTTCCATGTGTTAATTTGTGCCCTCAACTCATCTGCCTTATTCGTCAGACTAATTGCCTTAAAATAAATACCATCCAGCCTTACCAAACTCCCCTGTGCCTTAACCGGCCTATAATTTCTAAGCCTTCCAGACTCATTTGCTCTCTCTTCTAACTTTGGCTGTGCATCTCCCCCTGCTGAACCTCCTCTCAGGATCCCATCCCCCTGCCAAGTTAGTTTAAATTCCCCCCCCATAACAGCACTAACAAACCTCCCTGCAAGGATGTTGGTCCCATTCCGGTTCAGGTGTAACTTGTACAGGTCCTGTGGTGATACTTTGAAGTACTGGTCCCAATTCTTTAAGCTGCATGGTTCCCATAGAATCAATATTTTTCCACTCCTGACAGTGCAAAGGACTATGAATTGCTGACTCTGCACCACAGCAGATGAAACACCAAGAGAATAGCACCGGCCTCAGAATCAAACCCTTTCTTCTTTGTTGATCAGACCACAACCCCTGCAAGGGGTTAAAAAACAGAGAATGCTGGAAATACTCAGCAGGTCAGGCAGCATCTGTGGAGAGGAAGACAGAGCAAACATTTTAGGTCTGTGACCTTTCAACCCTCACAAGGAAAACCCACCATACACTTAGTTCTGCGACTTTATCTACACATAGCTCTGCTAAACCAGGTCCCATAGTGGTGAGATACTGACAGGACTAAACTGTTATGACACAGCAGTTGGTAAAGGCTGAGTTGTTTAAATCCCAGAAGGAAACTTGAACAACTGTCATAACCTATATTTTCAATTGGTCTGTTTGAGATGCAGCTCTGAATTCAGGAATAAGACCACCGAGCCTAGAAAGGTTTTTTCTTAATATAAAACTAAATTAAACATTTATTAATTTAACAACAAATTAAGCACATACACATGTCTACAAATTACCACCATAAGAACTTTTTAACAAATCCACAATTTATCACTCCCAGGTAAATATTCACCAAAGCAACAATAACCCATAGACTTTAAACAGGCACCTGGAAAAGCACATTTGATCATATGAATTCAAAATGAGATTCCTTTCAATTTGTTTCCTTTGTAGACACAGTTGTAGGCGTACAGGCTGGTTAGATCTTAAATGCCTCTGACTCTCACACAAACTCCTTTCTGTTCATACCGAGCTTCCCCTTTGAATGTAATTTTTCCCTTGTATAACTAGTTTTTAAAAAAATATTACCTCTCCTAACAATAATCCTTTCATTCTACTAATTTTATTAGTAATATAGACACATTGCTGGTGTCTCCCAGCTAGATGCAAGATTTTACCCATTCTTTTGAATGGTTTATTCAACAAATGCAAATTGCACTTTACCTTTTAACTTCCTAACGTTTATCTAATTAACATCTCAAAACAACTATACATGAAAGCACCCGGATGAGCTGGCTTTTATCCAATTAAGACACCCACAGACACACATATAGGGCTGAATTTTCCCTTTGGTGTGTGGGGGTGGGCCCCGCGTGTCCACACGTAAAATGACGCGCGGTGACATCGGGTGAGCGCCCCGACGTCACCGCGCGCCAACGCGATATTTCATTGGGCGGGCGCGAGATGATGTCTGACGCGCGCTCGCCAGTAATTAACAGCCAGTTAAGGCCCTTGAGGTGCCAATCAACGCCGATTTTTCAGCGCCCATGCGATCTTTGGCTCAGCACAAGGGCGCAATGGGCAGGCAGGTAGGACACAATTGTATTAACCTCATCCACAGGTGGGATAAGAGGGCTCACTGGGCTCACAAGTATGCACAGTCAAGCATTTATTTCTGAAAGTTTTTAAAACTTGCCGGTGTGATCTGCAGTACTTCAAAACACATACCAGCTGCTTTTTCTGGACTCTTAACATTCAGGTCAGCACTGTGCAGTGAGGAATCTTTTCTGGGTCTGCAGGTTTCGGGAAGCTTTCCCTTAGCCTGGGAATGGGAGCTGAACTGTCCACTGGAGGCAGCTCCTCTGAGGAGGAAGTGAGGGCTAGAAGCGGGAGGAGGCCAGGAGTGCACATTCAGCCTCCAGGGGAGCCACCTTTGGGAGGACAGGCGCAGGCACAAGGGGGGCAGGGCCAAGAGGTTGTCCAAGGTGGTAGGGGCTGCAGAAGATGCCACTATCCTGCTGCCAGGGTATACAGGCGGCGAAGCAGCTACCTCAATATGTCTGAGGTGCAGTGCTGAAGGAGGCTTTGTCTCTCAAGGGAGACAGTCAACTATATCTGTCAGATGATTGGCCCTGAGATCTACACTAACTGTGTGGCTTGACACCCTATGCCAGCGGCTCTGAAGGTCACAGCTGCCCTCAACTTCTATGCCTCTGGCTCCTTCCAGGGCTCGGTGGGTGATCTTTGTAGTGTCTCCCAATCAGCTGTACACACTGTGTCAAGCAGGTCATAGACGCTCTGTTCAGACGAGCATTGACCTTCATCCACATCCGCTGGGACCAGGCAGGTCAGATACAGCAAGCCAGAGGCTTTGCGGCCATTGCTGGCTTCCCCCGTGTCCAGGGTGCAATAGACTGCACACATGTGGCCATCAAGGTGCCAGCAAGTGAGCCCAGTACCTTCGTCAACAGGAAGGGCTTCCACTCTATGAACGTGCAGGTAGTGTGTGATCACAGGATGCTGATTCTACAAGTCTGTGCAAGGTACCCAGGAGCTCCCACGATGCCTACATCCTCAGACACTCCCAGGTGCCGGGGCTCTTCAGTGCTCCAACCCGACTTGATGGATGGCTGCTGGGTGACAAGGGCTATCCCCTCAGAAGGTGGCTCACGATTCTCCGCCATCCAAGAACAGAAGCTGATCTGTGGAACTGACAGCTCCCTCCCAGGCAGGACCGGCCCTGCACCCCTTGTGCCTGCGCCTGTCCTCCCAAAAGCGGCTCCCTCCACAAGGGCTGTGGTGGAGAGAACCAACGGTCTTCTCAAGAGTGCTTCCAATGCTTGGACCACTCAGGGGGCGCACTCCAGTACCCCCCAGATCGTGTCTCGGTGATAGTGGTTGCATGCTGTGCTCTCCACAATCTTGCGCTGGAAAGGGGGATGCAGTGGACGATGAAGTTGTCGACACATTGGCTGTGGCTGCACACGATGAGTCCAGCAGTGAGTCTGAGGATGAGCAGGCTCAGGGAAATGTTGAGGGGGTAGACGCTGACCCGGGCATACTCCAGGGAGGCAGGGACACCCGGGAGGCTTTAATCCAACGAATCTTCAGCTAGCACACCACATACGGACCTCCAGGACAAGCCTGGGCTGTATGCTCGATACTTGACACCTAAGTGCAAAATCTGCCAGGTTAGGAACAGTCACTAAGGGCCTTGTTAATAAAGCTGAATGTCCAACCAAGCACTCATTACAGTTTTGAAAACCATACCCATGCAGAAGAAAAGAGGCACCCGCAGCCATGGTGAAATATCTGAATTTATTCTGTCAAGCAAACCAACTTATCCCAAAAAAAAGAGAATAGTGTTACCAAACAAAACAAATCATAAGAACCTCATCTCGGGCCAACACAAAAGCACCAGTGATAAACCCGTCGTGTGTCTAAGGTGCCTTATGTTCTCGTTTCCGGGTGCTACGTCTTGGTGCTGCCCCATCACTCGGAGTGGCATCTGAGACAGCCCTGCTGACTCTGCTGTCCTGTTGGCCTCGATGACCTTGGCGGTCGTCCTCTGGCCCGTGGAGCCTGTGCTGGCCCTGCCTGGCAGGGAGCTGCCAATTCCACAGCTGGCATCTCCCCAGTCGTCACAGCCTCACCGGATGATACGGACACTGGGAGACGGACGGAGGAGCTGCCGCGCTCATCCGGAGCGCCCTGGGAGGTGCCAGGCAGCTGCTGCATTGACGTGAGGTCGCTTCAGACCTCCCTGCTCACCGTGGATGGATGGGCACTGAGCTGAGAAAGTTGATGTCCAAACCATCTCCCACACTGGCACTGACCAGCTGAGGTCATTGCCGATGTGAGGGCTTGCTGGTCAGAGCACATCCCCAGGAAGCACTGACAAGTCTCCTGGAGGAGCCTCTCCATGAGAGTCGCCACTCTCTCCATGGAGGACGCATGGCGCTCGGACAAGAGGCTCATTGCTTTGGCGATTGTCCGTGTGGATTCATCTGCACCAAGCCTAGAATAGCCTCATGTATCTCCCCCAGATGCTCCCGCACACCCGGCCGCACTTCCTGCATCTGCTACGTCGCGGACAACTCCAGAGGCACAACATCAGGCACCGACTGAGCATGTGCCTGGTCCCCGAATGCTGGCGCCATGGGCACTCTCTGTCTCTGCCAGCTCCTCCAGCGACTGTGAAGTGCCCTCACCACTGTGCCCCAGGACACTAGCTAATGTTCGAATTCCCACTGAGGGGCTAGTATCTGCGCTGGTGCCTGCCTGGCAGAGATGGAGTGACGCTGGTGAGACTTCAGGCCCCTCAGGTGTGAGAGGGGGCCCCTGTGCCCCCTCCTCCCGGCCCTGCTCCAATGATGATGAAAGGAAGAACAAGGACAGTGGATCAGTTGACGTGGAGACAATGTCAAAGTGCATCCCTGTTCCTGGATCATTTTGCGCTCATCCTTCCATAATCAATGGTCAAGCCATGTTGCAAAATTAAATCAATTAACATTCAGCAGTGCTATGGCTGTTGGGAGGACAATGCTGACCTCACTGTTGGGCATAAATACCTGGCCGTCACCCCAGCCTCACCGGCACCAGTGGACCTTGGCGGATGGCGCCTCTCCAGATCCAGGGCCTCCTGCTTGAAGCGGCTAAGAATGGCGATCTGCACATGGTCACCACCAATCCCCACACACTCTGCTGCGTTCTGAGCATTCTTCTCCAGAAAATGAGAGAAGAGCATTGATTAGTGCAAGTTGCACATGGGCTCTCTTCGCGCACGGCCCACCCCAACCAGAGTGGGACATATCAGGGAGCCAGAGCCTCCTCTCCCCACTGCTGTTGAACACTCACACAAAGATGCTAGTCCTGCTCGACACACCCCAGCTCCCCATCACCCTCCTTGGACACATGCTGCCTACATCACATTAGGCACCACATGGTATATCCTTCCATAGCAAGGAGGCGCAAGCACGTGGAGTGCAGAGGACAGCAGACTGATCATTGCCACGCCACCTTGAAGCTCCCCTCCCAGCATCTCATCACCCTGACTTGGACATGTCCTGGAGCTCCAGCCCTGCACCTGGGTGCAGCTCCTCCAGGTTGCCCCCAAACCAGTCATGTGGGACTCAGTGTAACTCAGTGTAACACATGCTGTGGGGGTAATACACATCTCTTCATCTCCCTCTCAGGCTGACCTCAGCATGGGCAGTATCTGCTGGCCCACCCAGCAAAGGACAAATGCCATCAATGGTTCAATGCGGTCACTACACTCAGACTTGGTTGGCGGGGAGGTGGTGGTGGGCAGCAGGGGGTAAGCCATGTTGCTCCATTGTCAGAGCGGGGGCGGGGTCTGTTGCTCCAATTTCAGAGCGGGGGTGGGGGGGCCTGTTGCTCCAATTTCAGAGCAGGGGCGGGGCCTGTTGTTTTATAGTCAGAGCAGGGGCGGGGCCTGTTGTTTTATAGTCAGAGCTGGGGCGGGGCCTGTTGCTGCATTGTCAGTGCAGGGGCGGGGCCTGTTGCTGCATTGTCAGAGCAGGGGCGGGGCCTGTTGCTGCATTGTCAGAACCATGGGCGGGGCCTGTTCATCCATTGCCGACATGATACTCACCCTCCCAGAGCGCAACAAGTCATTGAAGCGCTTGTGACACTGGATCCAGGTGCTCCGCACCACGTCGCGGGAGCTCACCACCTCCACCACCTCCTCCCAGGCACGTTTCGTCATGTGGGGGGGCCTCCTCCTATCTTGGGGATCCAACACCTCCCGCTGTGCTGCCCCCTCCTCCAGGAGGGCAGCAAGGCATTCATCAGAGAAACGAGGGGCGCACCCTACCCTACCCTCCGGCCTGACCTGTCCCACTGCCCTACCCTCCAGCCTCGCCTGCTCTGCTGGCCTACCCTCCGGACTGGCCTGCTCACCAGAAGTCCGCTGGTGAGCCTTTCCACTTGACATTGTGAGCAGCCTTGCAAAGGCTCCCAGCGCTTCTGATAAACAGGCTGCCAGGTCACCTTTGGACCCAGCGGACAATGCACTCCCACTGCCACCTGCCCATTCCAGCTATCCCCAGGAGTTGGGCATTACGCTGGGCGGGCCTTAATTGGCCCACCCACATAAAATGGAGGCGCGGTCCCGAATGCGCCCGCGCCCACTCCACCTCCCCCGCCAAACAGAAAATTCAGCCCATAGACACAGACCCTACTATAATTCTAATTTAAAAATAATTTCCAATGACATTATAGACATTAATCTCTCTTCATGTCAAAACACTCACATCAACTCTTCTTCCCATTGCACACACTCAATTGACTTTATTTTGCTGAAAAGAGTGACATGTTGCTGGAGCCTTTCATCTTGCACTCATCAGGACAAATGCAAGAATGCCAAATTTCAAACAGCACAACTTACACAACCAACTAATCAGCAGCCCTTTCTCCTGTAGTATAAATTGTTGACGGAAAGCATCAGCAATGTGTCTCTTTTTTTAGTCGTAACTTTATTTTGCACCCCCCCTCCCCGAGGCTGTCAGGAACAAACTATTTCATACTTGATCAACATTGTGCCCACCTGACAGACTGAAATGGCCCAGTGCAGTCTACTTTGGACTTGTGTTTTCAACAAAGGCAAAACAGGAATTTGTCAGAGTCAACAACAACAACTTGTATTTGTCTAGTGTCTTTCATGTAATCAGACATTCGAAGGCCCTCCACAGGAGTATTGTGAAACAAAGTTTGACATTGAGCCATGTGAGGCGAAATTAGCGCAGTTGTTTAGAGGAGCCTCCTAAAGGAGGAAAGCGAGGGAGACAGGCGAAGAGGAGAGGTGGAAAACCAACGATGCGAAGGGGAGTTTTGGAAAAATAATGAGGTTAGCAGACAAGAGGAGACAGCTACGCGAGAAGATGCATAAATTTTAATCCAGGAGCAATAGGAGTAACACAATAGACTGATGAAAGGTTGGTCTTTTTATCTAAAGCACTAGAAAACAAGGGGACAGAAATCATGCTATAGCTGTACAAAGCCTTGGTTAGATCACACCTGGGGTATTGTGAGCAGTTCTGGGTATCACACCTGAGGAAGGATAGATTGGCCTTGGAATGTAGGTTTATCAAAATGATACTGGGACTCAGAGTCATAGAGGCACAGAAGGAGGCCATTCAGCCCACCTTGGAGCAATCTAGTCAGTCCATTTCCCTGCACAATCCCCAATGCCCTGTAGGTTCATTTCCTTCAAGTGCCTATCCAATTAACTTTTGAAATCATTGATTGTTTTTGTTCCCACCACCCTCATGAGCAGCAATTTTCAGGTCATTACAACTCGCTCCATAAAAAAAGTTCTTCCTCACATCCCCCCTGCGTTTCTTAAAACGCGTCCTCTGGTCCTTGTATGATCAGCCAATGGAGGCAGTTTTTCCTTGTCTACCTTATCAAAACCTGTCATGATTCTATACATATTTATCAATACTCCCCCTCAATCTCCTTTGCCTCAAGGAGAACAACCCCAGCTTCTCAAATCTAGCCTTGTAACTAAAATCTGCCGTCCCTGGAACCAGCCTGGTAAATCGCTTCTGTAGCCTCTCAAGGGCCTTCACAACTTTCCTAAAGAGTGCTGAACAAAACTGGACACAGTCCAGATGGGGCCCAACCAGAGCTTTCTAAAGGCTCAGCATAATTTCCCTGCTTTGATACTCAATGTCTCTATTTATGAAACCCAAGAACCCCCATGCTTTGCTAACCATTCTCTCAATATGACCAGCCACTTCAAAGATCGATGCGCATGCACCCCCAGATTTCTCTGTTCCTGCTTTTTAGAACTGTGCCACTAAATGTACATTGCCTCTCCCCGTCCCTGCTGTCAAAATGCATTTTTTTTCTTCATGAGATATGGGCGTCACTGGCTAGGCCAGCATTTATTGTCCATCCCTAATTGCCCTTGAGAAGGTAGTGGTGAGCTGCCTTCTTGAACCATTGCAGTCCATGTGGTGTAGGTACACCCACAGTGCTGTTAGGGAGGGAGTTGCAGGATTTTGACCCAGCAACAGTGAAGGAATGATGATATATTTCCAAGCCAGGAGGATGAGTGGCCCAGAGGGGAACTTGCAGGTGGCGGTGTTCCCATGTGTCTTCTGCCCTTGTCCTTCTAGATGGTAGCGGTCGCGGGTTTGGAAGGTGCTGTCGAAGGAGCCTTGGTGTGTAGACGGTACATACTGCTGCCACTGTGCGTTCATATGGGAGGGCCTGAATGTTTGTGGATGGGGTGCCAATCAACCGGGGCTGCTTTGACCTGGATGGCGTCAAGCTTCTTGAGTGTTGTGGGGGCTGCACTCATCCAGGCAAGTGGAGAGTATTCCATCACACCCCTGACTTGTAGATGGTGAACAGGCTTTGGGGAGTCAGGAGGTTAGTTACTTGCCGCAGGATTCCCAGCCTCTGACCTGCTCTTTTAGCTACAGTATTTATATGGCTAGCCCAGTTTAGTTTCTGGCAATGGTAAACCCCGGGATGTTGATAATGGGGGATGGTAATGCTATTGAACGTCAAGGGGCAATGGTTAGATTCTCTCTTATTGGAGATGGTCATTGCTTGTCACTTGTGTCGCATGAATGTTACTTGCCACTTGTCAGCCCAAGCCTGGATGCATTTGGACATGGACTGCTTCAGTATCTGAGGAGTCGCGAATGGTGCTGAACATCATGCAATCATCAGTGAACATCCCCACTTCTGACATCTTGATGGAAGGAAGGTCATTGGTGAAGCAGCTGAAGATGATTGGGCCTAGGACACTACCCTGAGGAACTCCTGCAGTTATGTCCTGGAACTGAGGTGATTGACCTCCAACAATCACAACCATCTTCCTTTGTGCTCGATATGACTCCAACCAGCGGAGTGTTTTCCCCTGATTTGCATTGACTCCAGTTTTGCTAGGGCTCCTGATGCCACACTCAGTCAAATGCTGCTTTGATGTCAAGGACAGTCACTCTCGTCTCACCTCTGGGACTCAGTTCTTTTGTCCACGTTTGAATGAAGGTTGTAATGGGGTCAGGAGCTGAGTGGCCCTGACGTCAGTGAGCAAGTTATTGCTAAACAGGTGCCGCTTGATGATGATGGAGAGTAGATTGATGGGGCGGTAATTGGCTAGGTTGGATTTGTCCTGCTTTTTGTGGGTGGGCCATAACTGGGGAATTTTCCACATTGCCAGGTAGATGCCAGTGTTGTTGCTGTGCTGGGACAGTTTGGCTAGGAGTTCAGCAAGTTCTGTAGCACAAGCCTTCAGTGTTATTGTTGGGATATTGTCGGGGCCCTGTTTCTTGATATCATGCGGAGTGAATCGAACTGGCTTTAGGGCTCAGCCAGCTTGGTCAGTAGCGGCGTTACCAAGCCACTCTTGGTGATGGACATTGAAGTGCCTCACCCAGAGTACATTCTGTGCCCTTGCCACCCTCAGTGCTTGCTCCAAGTGGTGTTCAACATGGAGGAGTAATGATTCAGTAGCTGGTGTGCGGGGTTGAGGTAGTAGGTGTGGTGGGGGCGGTACATGGGAATCAGCAGGAGGTTTCCTTGCCCATGTTTGACCTGAGACTTCATTGGGTCTGGAGTCGATGTTAAGGACTC
Organism: Cetorhinus maximus; assembly: GCF_964194155.1. NCBI lineage: Eukaryota > Metazoa > Chordata > Chondrichthyes > Lamniformes > Cetorhinidae > Cetorhinus > Cetorhinus maximus. Next base: position 112,806,462 of record NC_135891.1, read on the forward strand.
ACAGGGCAACTCCCTCCTGACTGTATACTACTGTGCTGTCACTCCTACTGGGTTTGTCCTGCCAATGGGACATATCCAGGGATGGTAATAGAAACATAGAAGCATAGAAAGTAGGAGCAGGGGTAGGTCATTCAGCCCTTTGAGCCTGCTCCGCCATTCAATATGATCATGGCTGATCCTCTATTCTCAACGCCATACTCCCGCACTCTCCCCATACCCCTTGAAGCCTTTAGAGTCCAGAAATCTATCTATTTCCTTCTTAAATATATTCAGTGACTTGGCCTCCACAGCCCTCTGTGATAGAGAATTCCACAGGTTCACCACCCTCTGAGTGAAGAAATTTCTCCTCATCTCAGTCCTAAATGGCCTACCCCCTATCCTGAGATTGTGACCCCTTGTTCTAGAAGCCCCCCCAGCCAGGGGAAACATCATCCTTTCATCCAGTCTGTCCAGCCCTGTCAGAATTTTATACGTTTCAGTGAGATCCCCTCTCACTCCTCGAAACTCCAGTGAATCCAGGCCTAGTCAGCCCAATCTCTCTTCATACGACAATCCTGCCATCCCAGCAATCAGTCTGGTGCACCTTCTCTGCACTTCCTTTGCCAAGTGTATTATTTCTTAAGTAAGGAGACCAAAATTACACACAATACTACAGGTGTGGTCTCACCAAGGCCCTGTACAGCTGCAGTAAGACATCCTTGCTCCTGTACTCGAGTTCTCTTGCAATGAAGGCCAGCATACCATTTGCCTTCTTAACCGCTTGCTGCACCTGCATGCTTGCTTTCAGTAATTGGTGCACAAGGACACCCAGGTCCCTTTGTACACCAACATTTCCCAATCTATCACCATTTAAATAATACTCTCCCATTCTGATTTTCCTCCCACACTTATCCAAGTAATACTGCATCTACCATGTATTTTCCCACTCATTCAACCTGTCTAAATCGCATTGAAGCCTCTTAACACCCTCCTCATCGCTCATATTCCCGCCAAGTGTCGTATTGCCAGCAAACTTGGAAATATTACATTTGGTTCCCTCATCCAGATCATTGATATAAAGTTTGAATAGCTGGGGCCCAAGCACTGATCGCTGCGGTACCCCAGTAGTCACCACCTGCCACTCTGAAAAATACCCATTTATTCCTACTCTCTGTTTCGTGTCTGCTAACCAATTCTCAATCCATGGTAATATATTACCCCAATCCCATGTGCTTTAATTTTACACACTAACCTCTTATGTGGAACTTTATCAAAAGCTTTCTGAAAATCCAAATACACCACATCCACTGGTTCTCCCTTATCTATTCTGTTAGTTGGTGTCCAGGTCATTATCTATAAAAGGTATGATTCTGTGAGTATGACTATGTCAAGCTGTGGAATTCAAATTGCACCATTTATCAAAGTGGGATTCAAACCCAGGTCCCCAGAGCATTACCCTAGGTCTCTGGATTACTAGCCCAGTGACAATACCACTATGCCACTGCCTCCCCTTACATCCCTCTATATTAAATTCCATCTGCCACTTGTCTGCCCATTCTCCTATCCTATCCATGTCATGTTGCAGGCAATTTGTATTCTCGTCACTGTTTTCCACTCTTCCAACTTAGGAATCAATGGGAAATTTTGAAATTCTACTCTGTATTCCAAGATCCAAGTCATTTATAAAAGCAGTGGTCCTAGCACTGGCCCTTGAGGAACACCACTCTCTACCATCGTCCAATCTGAAAAATAATCATCGACCACAGCTTGCTGTTTTCTGTCCTTGAGCCAATTTTTTTTTATCCAATTGGACACTGACCCTCCTATTCCACGAGCCTCAATTTTGTTGAACGGTCTTTCATGTGGTGCGTTGTCGAACCCCAAGGGTTAAATTATGAGGTGAGGTGATGCAAACAAGGGTTACATTCCCTAGAATTTAGAAGTTTATGGGGTGATACGATCAAAGTTTTCAGGATATTAAGGAGAACAGATGGGTTAAAGAGAGAGAAATTGTTTCACATGCTGGGAAGTCTAGGACTAGGGACTGAGTGAAAAATTAGAGCCAGACATCTCAGGAGTGAAATTAGGAAACACATCCACATGAAGGATTTTTGAAGTTTGGAACTCCCTCCTGCAAAGAGCAACTCATGTGAACAAATGTTCATTTTAAATCTTTGAGTTTGATAGATTTTTATTAACCAAAGGTATTAAGGGATATCAGGCAAAGGTGGGTATATGGAATTAGGCGATCTCATTGAATGGCAGAACAGTTGCATGGGGGTAAAAGCAAAATACTGCAGGTGCTGGAAATCTGAAACAAAAGCAGAAAATGCTGGAAAAACTTAGCAGGTCTGACAATGTCTGTGGAGAGAGAAACAAAGTTAACATTTCGAATCCATATGACCCTTCTTCAGGGCTCTGAAGAAGGTTCTAGGGGATCAATGGCTTCCTCATGTTCCTATGTTCTTAGGTTCCTCGGGGAAAAAGAAAATAGCTCATTTTAACATGTGTTTAATATTTGCTTTAGCCATGAGTATTGTAAAAATATTTTATTTAATTAAAGGTGATAAAACGTCTCTGAGGTGGTAAACGTAAGGGATAAAGATACAGAAGGGTTAAATAAATCTAAGTCATTAGTTCATTGACATTCCAGTTGAGGTATCGCTGTTCCATCAACTTGTGTTTGATGTTGCTGTTTGGGCTTCTTTTGAACAAAATGGAGACTAATGGGCTTCAAACCAGACCCCGGGGGAGTCTGTAATACCAGGAAATGATCAATTAGAGACACTATTTTGGTACTTAAGTTACACAACGTTCTAACAATGTACCTCTGCCCTTCTATTGAAATGCATTATATAAATGCAAGTTGTTGTTGTTCTTTCTGTATGGTGCACGGTTCATCCACAAAACAGTTTGTTCCCTTCACAATCCTTTAATAAAAGAATTTTATTGCAAAATTGTATGCACCAAACACAATAGGTGAAAATCTGTTGAGTTCACTCCCAAAATCAATAAACAGGGAATAAAACTACATTTTTATGAACCTGTTTCTTTTATTCATTCCTGGGGTGAGACCAAATTCCTTGTGAGAGTATTGATGGGCTGCCTTCTTGAACTGCTGTAATCCCTATGGCACAGATATTTTCAATGCTGTTAGGCAGGGGGGTTCCTGGTTTTTGACCCTGTGACAGTGAAGGAACAACGAAATACTTCCAAGTCAGGATGGTGAGTGACTTAAAGGGAATTTGGTGCTCCCATACATCTGTGTCCTTGTCCTTCTGGGTGATAAAGGTTGTGGGTTTGGAAGGTGCTGTCGAAGGATCCTTGGCAAGTTGCTGCGGTGCAGCTTGACGATGGTATACATTAATGCCACTGTGTGCTGGTGAAAGGAATGAATATTTAAGGTAGTGGATGGGGTACCAATCAAGCAGCCTACTTTGTCCTGGATGGTGTCAAGCTTCTTGAGCATTGTTGGAGTTGCACTCATCCAGGCGTGCAGCATAATGACTGCGTATACTTCTAAAGCTCCCTCACATATCATCATGAATGCTCAGGTGCTACAATTGGCCTTCGCTAGGGAGCAGGAATGTCAAACAGAACATCTCCACCTAATCATTATCCAATGATACTTGATAAAGTAGGTGGGTGTATTCAGACATCGAGCCAGGATCAGGACCAACCTTACCTACATTATGTTCCGTGATTCCACACAAGTTACATACCAGAATGAGAGGGTAAGCCAGGGCCTAAAAAAGTGATAAAATTAAGGTAATTAATAACTGCAGAGAAAACTTGCTGGAGAAACTCGAGGGACTAAATGCCAACAATCCCTGGGATCGAATGGCCTACACCCGAAGGTTCTAAAAGAGATGGCTGCAGAGCTACTGGATGCTCTAGTTATGATTTTCCAAAATTCCCTAGGGCAGAATTTTCCATTTGACGTGTGGGGGGAGGGGGGGCAGCGGGACCCGGGGCGGGACCTGCACACCGACGAGTAAAATGAGGCACGGTGACGTCGGGCAAGCATCCTGATGTCACCACGCGCCATCACGATATTTCGGTGGGCGCACGACAATATCCATTACGCGCCCACCATTAATTAACGGGCCACTTAAGGCCCCTGAGACTCCAATCGACAGGGATTTTGTGATGCCCGTGCGATCTTCGGCTCATTGCACAGGCGCAACAGGCAGGCGGGTAGCAGAAATTTGTATGAACCTCATCCACCAGCGGGAAAAGAGGGCTCAGTGGGGTCGTGATTCTACAGATTTAAAACTTATTGTACAAAAGTTACTGAAACTTGCCTGTGTGAGCAGGAAAGGTTCAAAAGACATACCAGCTGCTTGGACTGGACTCATAACCATCAGGTCAACACTTTGCAGTGAGGATTTGTTTTTGGGCCTGTAGGTTTCAGGAAGCCTCCCTGAGCCTGGGAATGGGAGGTGATCTCTCCACCGGAGGCAGCTCCTCTGAGAGGGAAGGGAGGGCTAGAAGGGGGAGGAGGCCAGGAGTGCACATTCAGCCTCCAGGGGAGCCACCTTTGGGAGGACAGGCGCAGGCACAAGGGGCGCAGGGCCAAGAGGCAGTCCAAGGTGGAAGGGGCCACAGAAGACGCCACTATCCTGCTGCCAGGGTATACAGGCAGCGAGGCAGCTACCTCAATATGTCTGAGGTGCAGTGCCAAAGGAGGCTTCATCTCTCAAGGGAGACAGTCAACTATATCTGTCAGATGATGAGATCTCAGCTGTGTGGGTGGACACTCCATGCAAGTGGCTCTGAAGGTCACAGCTGCCCTCAACTTCCATGTCTTTGGCTCCTTCCAGGGTTCAGTGGGTGATCTTTGTAGTGTCTCCCAGTCAGCTGTCCACACTTGTGTCAAGCAGGTCACAAACGCTCTGTTCAGGCGTGCATTGACCTTCATCCACTGCCGCTGGGACGAGGCGAGCCAGACATTGATGATTTTGGTAAACATTGTTTTTTAACAAAAATCCTCAGCTGTCTCTGTTTCCTAAATTAGTTCCTCCATGTCTGGGTCCCACCACAGCAGAGTTCCTGACCCAGTGTGACGATTGTGCAAGTTCAAATGATTTGGCTAATTTCAAGTAAGAGGGAGCCTGAGAGGGCGGTGATGAGATGGGTTCTGCACCCACAGCGTGTGGTGAACTGAGACTCACATGACTGTGGTGGAGTTCTGGTGTAAATGGTGAGTCTCTTTATTCAGGGATTTTAGTTTCAAGTAGCTGAGATTGTAAACTCCCAATGTAGTGAATCTGAAGTGAGAATCCAATGTGGTAATCAACTTTCACCCGCTTGGCAGTGTTGTGAGAATTCTTCTCCTGGAAATGAGAAAAGAGCATTGATAAGTGATACTTGTACTGTGAGTCCCCTCGCAGCTGGACTACACCAAGCCCCAGTTGGCCATTGCAGGGGTCCAATGCATCCTTACCTGCTGCTGCCAAACACTCACACAAATATGCCAGGTGTGTCCTCCACACTGCAACCCCCCCCCACCCCCCCAAGCCCCCTTGGCTACAGGCTGCCTTCATCACACTTGGGAGCGCACAGTTTAACCTGCCATAGCAAGGATGAACAATGACATGGATCGCAAAGGGCAGCAGGTCAAACTGTGCCACGCCACCTTGAAGACCCCCTCCCACCATGTCATCACCCTGACTCTAACATGTCCTGGAGTTGGAGCACTGCGCCTGGGTGCAAATCCTCCAGGTTGCCCCCACCACAGTCATGTGAGTCTCAGTCCACCACATGCTGCGGGTGCAGAACCCACCTCACCACCACCCTCTCAGGCTGACCAACGCATAGGGAATATCTGCTGGGCCGCCCAGCTAAGGACAAATGCCATCAATGACTCATTGCACTCAGGCCAGTCAGACATGGGTGGGGCGCGAGTGAGGGAGAAGCTTACATGATGGGTGAAGCGAACAATGCCAACGTGCTACTTCCCGTGCGTAGCAGGTCGTTGAAGCACTTGCAGCACTGGATCAATGTGCGTCACACCACATCGTGGGAGCTCACAACCTCCGCTACCGCTTCCCACGCACGCTTGGTCAAGTAGGGTGGCCTCCTCCTCCCGTCCTGGGGGATGAGCACCTCCGGCCATGCTGCCACCTCCTTGAGGAGGGCAGCAAGGCACTCATCCGAAATCTAGGGTGCAATTTGACCACCCACATGGCCAGCCTGGATCGACATTGGCCCCGACCTCTGGCCATGTACAGCAGCCTTGGAGCGGCTGCAGCTTGGCCTGTAAACAAGCCGCCGGGTCATCATTGGACCCAGCAGCGATTGCCGATCCGCCGCTGCCCGCCCACTCCCGCTGTCCCCGGGAGCCCAGAAAGACGCTGGGGGGGTGGGGGGGTGGGGGGGGCCTTAATTGGCCCGCCCACGTAAAATGGTGGCGCGGACCCGATCACTGGTGGCGATCAGGTCCATGCCCGCCCACGCCTGCTCCACACCCCCCCACCATCCACCCCCCCACCTCCCCCACCCCCCGCACCCCACCCCAGACAGAAAATTCTGCCCCTAGATTCTGGAATGGTCCCAGCAGATTGGAAGTTAGTAAATATAACACCACTATTCAAGAAAGGAGAGAGAGAGAGAAAACAGGGAACTACACGCCAGTTAGTCCAATATCAGTCATCAGGAAAGTGCTGGAATTTATTATTGAGGAAGTCTTAACAATGCACTTTGAAAAGCAAAATATGATTAGAACAAGTCAACATGGCTTTATGAAAGGGAAATCCTGGTTGAAAAATGTATTAGAGTGTCTTAAGGATGTAACTAGTAGTGTAGATAAAGGGGAACCAGTAGATCTAGTATACCTGCGCAAGATAGGGGCTCATGGAGTTGGGGGTGATATATTAGCATGGATAGAGGATTAGTTAACAGACAGGAATCAGAGAGTAGGAGTAGATGGCACATTTTCAAATTGGCAGACTGTGACTAGTGGAGTGCCGCAAGGATCAGTGCTGGGGCTTCAGCTTTTTACAAGCTATATTAATGACTTAGATGAGGAGGCAGAGAGTAATGTATCTAAGTTTGCTGACAATACAAAGCTAGGTCGGAATGCAAGCTGTGAGGACACACAGAGATAGGTTAAGTGAGTGGGGAACAAGGTGGCAGATGGACTATAATGGGGAAAGTGTGAGGTTATTCACTTTGGTCGTAAGAATAGAAATACAGAATATTTTTAAACAGCGTGAAACTTGCAGATGTTGATGTTCAGGGACACTTGTGGGTACTTACATACAGAACACAAAAAATTAGCATGCAATACAGCAAACAATTAGGAAAGCAAGCAGCATGTTGGCCTTTATTGCAAAGGGATTGGATTACAATAAAGAAGTCTTGTTACAGTTGTAAGGGGCTTTGGTGAGGCCACACCTGGAATACTATATGCAATTTAAGCCTCCATATTTAAGGGAGGACATACATGCATTGGGGGCAGTACAGTGAAGGTTCACTAAATTGGTCCCTGGGGTGAGAGAGTTGTCCTTTGATGAGAGGCTGAGTAAATTGGGACTATATTCTCTGGAATTTAGAAGAATGGGAGGCGATCTCATTGAAACATTCAAGATGATGAAGGAGTTTGGCAGGGTAGACACTGAGACGTTTTTTGCCCCTGGCTGGGGAATCTAAAACATGGCGGGGGGGGGAGGTGACGAAGTCTCAGGATAAGGGGCTGATTATTTAGAACTGAGATGAGGAGAAATTTCTTCACTCAAAGGGTTGTGAATCTTCAGAATTCTCCACCTCAGAGGGTTGTGAATGTACCATCATTGAATATATTTAATGCTGTAATAGACAGATTTTCAGTCTCTCAGGATATGAAGGGATTTTATGGGGAGCGGCTGAGAAAGTAGAGTTGAAGCCCAAGATCAGCCTTGATCATATTGAATGGCAGAGCAGGCTGAGGAGCCATATGGTCTTCTCTTGCTCCTTCTTATGTTCATCCAAGGCCTTTTACTGGAATCTGCTACCTCATCCTCAACAGGACTTCATTTGGTAGATAATTCTGTTGCCATAAATTCAGTGGGGTTCAAGGGTGAAAGACCTGCCCCATTACAGCTGTGTTGAAATCAGGAGCAACCAGAAAATCCAGGTCTGCACCTAAATCCCATCCTCAGAGCAGCACCCCTTGTTTCACATGCATGAGTTTATTCTTTTGTGTTTTCCACACAACGCACCCCCTCCCTGACCCTTTGTGTTTTTTTTCACATCTCCCAGTGAACTTTCCAGCTCAATATTGAATTGTGGGTAGCATGTTATAAACTGACCCTGCCAGGAATTAGATTGAAGTGTTCCAAACTAGGTCAAATGTTTTCCATTTCTGAATGCACACAAAGACCTGCTTTTATGACACAGCCGATGGTAATGTCCTTGAGGGAAGGAAATCTGCCGTCCTTACCTGGTCTGGCCTACATGTGACTCCAGACCCACAGCAATATGGTTGACTCTTAAATGCCCTCTGAAATCGCCTAGCAAGCCACTCAGTTGTAACAAACTGCTACAAAGTCACAAAAAAGGACTGAAACTGGACGGACCAACTGGCATTGACCTAGGCACTGGAAACGACAATGGCAATCTCAGCCCTGTCGACCCTGCAAAGTCCTCCTTGCTAATATCTGGGGGCTAGTGCCAAAATTGGGAGAGCTGTCTCACAGGCTAGTCAAGCAACTGCCTGACATAGTCATCCTCACGGAATCATACCTTACAGATAATGTCCCAGACACCACCATCACCATCCCTGGGTACGTCCTGTCCCACCGGCAGGACAGGCCCAGCAAAAATGGCAGCAGTGTGGTATACAGTCGGGAGGGAACTGCCCTAGGAGTTCTCAACATCGACTCTGGACCCCATGAAGTCTCATGGCATCAGGTCAAACATGGGCAAGGAAACCTCCTGCTGATTACCATGTACTGCCTTCCCTCAGCTGATGAATTAGTACTCCTCCATGTTGAACATCACTTGGAGGAAGCACCGAGGGTGGCAAGGGCGCAGAATATACTCTGGATGGGGGACTTCAATGTCCATCACCAAGAGTGGCTTGGTAGCACCACTACTGACTGAGCTGGCCGGGTCCTAAATAACATAGCTGCTAGACTGGGTCTGTGGCAGGTGGAGGGGAACCAACAAGAGGGAGAAACATGCTTGACCTCATCCTCACCAACCTGCCTGCCACAGATGCATCTGTCCATGACAGTATCAATAGGAGTAACCACCATACGGTCCTTGTGGAGATGAAGTTGCATCTTCACATTGAGGATACCCTCCATCGTGTTGTGTGACACTGCCACCATGCTAAATGGGATAGATTTCGAACAAACCTAGCAACTCAAGACAGGGCATCCATGAGGCGGTGTGGGCCATCAACAGCAGCAGAATTGCACTTGAACACAATTTGTAACCTCATGGCCCGGCATATCCCCAACTCTACCATCACCATTAAGCCAGGGGATCAACCCTGGTTCAATGAAGAGTGCAGGAGGGCATGCCAGGAGCAGCACCAGCATACCTCTAAATGGGGCTTCAACCTGATGAAGTTATAACACATGACTACTTGCGTGCCAAACAGCATAAGCAGCAAGTGATAGACAGGGCTAAGCGATCCCGCAACCAACGGATTAGATGTAAGCTCTGTAATCCTGCCACATCCAGTTATGAATAGTGGTGATCAATTAAACAACTCACTGGAGGAGGTTCCACAAGTACCCCCACTCTCAATGATGGAGGAGCCCAGCACATCAGTGCAAAAGATAAAGCTGAAGCATTTGCTACAAACTTCGGCTAGAAGTGCTGAGTTGATGATCCACTTTGGCCCTCTCTGGAGGCCCCAGCATCACAGATGCCAGTCTTCAGCAAATTGGATTCACTCCACATGATATCAAGAAATTGCTGAAGGCACTGGATACTGCAAAGGCTATGGGCCCCGACAATATTCCAGCAATAGTACTGAAGACTTGTGCTCCAGAACTTGCCGCGCCCCTAGCCAAGCTGTTCCAGTACAGCTACAAAACTGGCATCTACCCAGCAATGTGGAAAATTGCCCAGGTATGTCCTGTACACAAAAAGCAGGACAGATCCAACCCAACCAATTACCGCCCCATCTGTTTACCCTCGATCATCAGTAAATGGAAGGGGTCATCAGCAATGCTATCAAGTGGCACTTGCTTAGCAATAACCTGCTGACTGACGCCCAGTTTGGGTTCCACCAGGGCCACTCAGCTCCTGACCGCATTACAACCTTGGTTCAAACATGGACAAAACAGCTGAACTCCCGAGGTGAGGTGGGAGTGACTGCCCTTGACATCAAGGCAGCTTTTGACCAAGTGTGGCGTCAAGGGGCCCTAGCAAAACTGGAGTCAATGGGACTTAGGGGGAAAATTCTCTGCTGGTTGGAGTCAAACCTAGCACAAAGGAAGATGGTTCTGGTTGTTGGATGTCAGCCATCTCAGCTCCAGGACATCACTGCAGGAGTTCCTCAGGATAGTGTCCTCGGCCCAACCATCTTCAGCTACTTCATCAATGACCCTCCTTCCATCAAAAGGTCAGAAGTGGGGATGTTCACTGATGATTGCACAATGTTCAGCACTCAATATTTGCGACTCCTCAGATACTGAAGCTGTCCATATCCAAATACAGCAAGACCTGGACAATAAACAGGCTTGGGCTGATAAGTGGCAAATAACATTCACACCACATAATTGTCAGGCAATGACCATCTCCAACAAGAGAGAATCCAACCATCATCCCTTGATGTTCAATGACATTAACATTACTGAATCCCCCACTATCAACATCCTGGGGGTTAGCATTGACCAGAAACTGAACTGGACTAGCCATATAAATACTATGGCTACAAGAGCAGGTCAGAGGCCAGGAATCGTGCAACGGGTAACTCATCTCCTGACTCCCCAAAGCCTGTCCAACATCTACAAGGCACAAGTCAATACTGTGATGGAATACTCTCACTTGCCTGGATGAATTCAGCTCCCACAACACCCAAGAAGCTTGACACCGTCCAGGACAAAGCAGCCCGCTTGATTGGCACCCCATCCACAAACATTCACTCCCTCCACCACAGACACACAGTATCACCAGTGTGTACCATCTACAAGATGCACTGCAGGAATTCACCAAAGCTCCTTCGACAGCACCTTCCAAACCCATGACCACAACCATCTAGAAGGTCAAGGGCAGCGGGTAGATGGGAGCACCACTACCTGGAAGTTCCCCTCCAAGTCACTCACCATCCTGACTTGCGGCCCACACCACCTCATCCTAACAGCAAATATATTGCTGTTCCTTCACTGTCACTGGGTCAATATCCTGGAACTCCCTCCCTAACAGCACTGTGGGTGTACCTACACCACATGGACTGCAGCGGTTCAAGAAGGCAGCTCACCACCGCCTTCTCAAGGGCAATTAGGGATGGGCAATAAACGCTGGCATAGCCAGCGACACCCACATCCCATGAATGAATAAGAAAAGGGCTGAGTTGCTCAAATCCCAGAAGGAAACTTGAAACAACTGTCATAACCCATTTTTGCAATTTCTTTGTTTCGATGTGCAGGCTTTGAATTCAATTAGTCCCCTGAGTCTCAAGAGGTTTTTTGTAAAACGAAATTAAACATTTATTAATGCAAGGAAGGTTGTACGCACATACATATGTCTACAAAATTGCTACTATCATAACTACAAAAATCCCCTAATTAATCTGACTCTCAGTTATACCCCAATTAAGGCAACAGTAAAACTCTGATTTAAAAAAACCCCAGGCAAAGCATATTTGACCTTAAGAATTCAAAATGAGATTCCTTGCATGTTGGTTCCTTGCAGAAATAGTGGAGGCATACAGGCTGGTTGGATCTTAAATGCCTCTGCCTTATACGCAGTCTCCTTTCTCCTTTATACATATCTTTCTCTTTGAATGTAAATTTTCCAATGTGTCACTAAGCTTTTAACTTTACCTCTTCTAACAATAACATCCTTTGATTCCACCAATTTTACTGGTTTAAAAAAATAAACACATTGCTTGGTGTTTTCTAGCTGGGTGGAAGATTTCACCCATTCTTTTGAATGCTTTATTTAAAAATGCAAATTGCCCCCTTGACACCTATGCTTCTAAACTTCCCCATGTTTATCTAATTACCATTTCAAACCTACTTCTTTCTGTACATCAAAGCATCTAGATCAGCTGGCTTTAATCCAGTTAAGGCACACACACACACACAGGCATAGACACAGACACCACTAAACTCTATTTTTAAAACAATTCCCAATCACATAATAGATATTAATCTCTTCATGACACTGCCACTCCAGAGAGGGGTCAAAGGGCAGTCACCTCCTACAAAGCTGATGCCAGCATGAACCTCCACCTTGAGGACCAGAAGGGAAGAAGGGTAAAGGGTTTTGAGAAAAGAACAGGTACATGAGATTAGCACCTGTCTGGAGGATAAGCACCAACATGGGCTGATTGGTCTCACTCTCTCTCTCTCTCTCTCTCTCTCTGTTGTAAGTAAAGGAGGAAGGACTCAAAGTTTTCCTCACATAAAACACGGGTGATCTTAGAATTAAGCAGAGTCCTTTTTAGGCCATGTTTTCCACAAACAACAACACAGTTTCAAGTTCGGGACTTGCACAGGAGCTGGCTTCTCTCCAGCTATCAAAATTTCAACAAACATCCGCACAGTGAAAGCTTATTCCAATGCTCCCAGATATGCTGACTTTCACAATTACTACCACGATTTCCTCATCCCATTTCCTATCTCTACCCAGTTAATGCCCAGTGGGAGTTGAGTCAGAGCTTTGTCTGATTCGCACAGGCATCAACTCACTGTGGCCATATTTCCACCAGCTTGCCACTTCTTGAGTTAGAGGTTGCAGGTTTAATCCCACTCCATGACTTGAGCCAAAATCCAGGCTGCCACTTGAATCCAGTACCCAGTGTCTCTGCATTAACAGTGAGACTGTCCTTTGCAACGGACATTAACCAAGGCCTCTCTCTACCTGTTTCAATGGTTCAACATGGATGTAAAACAGCCTATGGTGCTATTCACAAACAAGCCTGGTGCTCTCCAAGTGTTCTGACCAGCATCCCTCCCTCAACAGTACCAAAAACATATAAACTGGTCTTTCCTCACATTGCTGGTGGTGGGATCTTACTGTGTACAAATTGGCTGCCAGGCTGACCTAGAAGTAATTCATTGTAAGTGAAGTGACGTTTCTTAGGTGGAAAAACGCTACACAATCGCCATCCTTTCTGTTTGCTGGGCAGGGGAAGGGTATGCGCCATCCCTGCAACACTGCACCACTATCAGAGACCAGGGAAGTAGAGAGATTCAATGAAGAGTGAGAGGTGATGCCTGGATGTGGGTGTGTTACTGGATCACTTTCTCTAACAGTGTAGGGCCTACTGATAGATACGACATATCCTCAAAAATACTTTGCTATTTGTGGCTTTATATAATGGAAAGCTAATTTTATGGTCCTGCGTATAAAGAAAATGGTTACAAAGTTATAATGTTGATTTCTCTTACTTAGTAAGAGTTGGATATAAATCATATTCCTACTAAGTGCAGTCTGCTGGGTTTAGATTTCAAAATTTTGCTCACAGCTATGCTGAAAACTTAGTCCTGGAAAGGCTTCTCATTTTGAAAATGGCGTGGGCTGAGTTTTGGTTTCTTTGTTTAGTTGTTGACGCATTTGGGCTATGACACGTCTCATCAGGAGTCACCACCTTCTCTCCATGTGCGAGCCTCTTCTACCAGAATCAGCAAGAGATCACCAAACATCTGCTTCCTGACTGCACTCTCAGTATACAAACAACCGCTAGGCAGCTTCCCCTCGACAAGTGTTTGAATACGCTGTGAATACCGTCTGGTCTTTTGGCTAGAGCAATCCATCCACATGGACTAAAAGAGCAATGTCAAGTTCGCCCCTCGAACTAGTAGCTAAAGGCATTGCCTGGTGCAGACCTAGGACCATACAGACCAGACAGAAAGGAGACTTGCATTTATATAGCACTTTTAACAACTTCAGGAACCCCCAAAGCACTTTACAGCCAATGTAGCAGTTTTGAAATCTCATCACTGTTACAGTTTTTAAAAACATCTTTCATGGGATGTGAGCATTGCTGGCTCGGCCAGCATTTGTTGCCCTTCCCTAATTGCCCTTGAGAAGGTGGGGGTGGGCAGAGCCACCATCTTGAACCGCTGCAGTCCATGTGGTGTAGGTACACCCACAGTGCTGTTAGGGAGGGAGTTCATGGATTTTGACCCAGCGACAGTGAAGGAATGGTGATATATTTCCAAGTCAGGATGGTGAGTGGCTTGGAAGGGAACTTGCAGGTGGTAGTGCTCCCATGCATCTGTGTCCTTGTCCTTCTGAGTGGTAAAGGTTATGGGTTTGGAAGGTGCTGTTGAAGGATCCTTGGCGAGTTGTTGCAATGCATCTTGTAAATGGTGCACACTGCCGCCACTGTGTGTTGTTGATGCAGGAACTGAATGTTTAAGGTGGTAAATGGGGTGCCGATCAAGCAGGCTGCTTTGTCCTGGATGATCTTGAGTTTCTTGAGTATTGTTGGAGCCACGTTCATCCAGACAAGTGGAGAGAATTCCATCACATTCCTGACTTGTGCCTTGTGGATGGTGGACAGATACCATTGTAAGGTGGAAAACAGGGCCCACAACTTGAACATGTTCGTTGTTTCTATTCACTCACATCGGACACATAGGCTGAAAATTTCCAGACCCCCCCCCCCCCACCCCTCCCCCGCCCACAGTGGGTTTCCCCACGGCGGGGCCAGTGAGGCAATGAAATCTCCGCTCACATCGGCAGGACCTGAAGATCCTGCCAGTGTGAGGGGCTGGAAAATTCTGGCCATTGAAAAACAGGGAATTCACAAAAGTACAAGCTCAGGAAAAAATTAGGAGCACTGCAACTCTACAATTTGTGATGAGACAGCGTGATGGAACTGCAGACAGATGGCAACATCAAAAAGCACTGTTACTAGGTAATTGCACTGTAGGGCTACAGTATCCTGGGACAGTTTTAATATCCCTGTCAAATCCATGACCTCTACTACCTGTTATGGACAGGGAGAGATGTGGGATAGTTTTCCCCCTTTTCTCACCCCCCGGCTGACTGCAACAACATGTACGTTAAAGAAGGAGTGTTTTAGCCCCTTGAATGCTGTTACTTTAAAGAACAGACAGAAAATAGGCTTTCTTGTAAATTTAAAACAGAAGAAAAGATAAACATTGATTTCTCATTACACCCAAACAATAATCGCAGCACTCACTCCTCAAACATACTAGATATCCAAACACAAGAAAAGATTATTTCTAAATATGTAACATACATTTAAATTACTTAGAGGGTTTAAAAAAAAGGCCATTTCTAATCAGTCCCCAAGATGAAAGCTGAAACGTTGACGGCCTAAAGGGTTTCCTCTTTATGTATTGAAGCAAAAAGAAGGTCGGAGGTTTCTGGTGATCAGTTCACACTGATTCACCCCAAACAGCAACAAGGTTCTGACTTTTCAGTTGAAGTTACTCAAGCCCCTACAGTGACGAATTTTAATCTGGCAGGAAAGCATGAAGAAGCCCAAATTCTCTGTCTAAGGTGACTTTTGAGGTAGGGTCCTCCCTTGTGCTAGGCAAAAGAAGCTTTCTCTCTACCCTTCATATCCCAGACTTACCTGCCCTCCCCTGTCCTTGTGGATTCATAAGGTACTTCCAGGTGCTTCTTATCACAAGCCAGTTTCTGTCATGTGACATCAGTGTTGACATTTTCCATTGTCCACACAATGGTTGATGGCTAAGCAATTCACCACACAATGGAGGGTGTTTGCTATCCTATCAACATCCCAGCTATGATTAGCCTTTGAAATGTCTATATTTGAAATTCCATCCTCATGGGGACAGCCAGTCTAGCAGCCATCGTCATTTTAAGCCTCTTCCATTGAAATGATGAGGGGTAGTCAATCAGCACCTGGGAAGGTCATTTGAATTTTCAGTAACTTCATAGAGATATGTTCAGACATGTCTGTCTCTTTACAGAAACCTACAAAAGGAATCACCTGACTCTATGTGGTCCATTTTGTGAAGGTACCGTGTTCATATCCTTTGTTGCTTTTTAAAATTAAAGTGTCCATCTCACAATAAGCTTTACGGGCATATGACGTGACCATAATACACCTAGAAGGACAAGGACAGCAGGTGCTCAAGAACACCGCCACCTGCAAGTTTCCCTCCAGGACACACAGCATCCTGACTTGGACATAAACTGCCATGCCTTAATTGTCTCTGGATCAAAATCCTGGAACTCCCTACCTAACAGCAGTGCGCGAGCTCCTTCAACACGCAGAGTGGTTCAAGAAGGCGGCTCACCACCATCTGCTCAAGGGCAACTACCAGTGACACTTGCATCCCAAGAATGATTTTAAAACACTTACTCTGTGTAATACGATATACTGTCTCCATACCAGGACATTAGTTAGAAAGAGCCGGAGGCATTGAAAGTGCAAGCTTCTGGGAAGATCAGAACAGTAACCAATAACTAGATGAAACAAATCATGTACTATTCCTTTCGCCATCCCATATTATTGGATGAAGTGGGGGGTGAGTTTCAGAGCTCTGCCCCTCTTTTCTAGAATATTTCAGCTTCTTCTTCACGTGCACAAAGACTTGACCTACTGCTTCAGCCGATAAACAGCACAGAAGAGAAACAAGATGAGCAGGGAGCAATGGGATCGAGTGGTGAACTGGGGTAGAATGCTTTAAAGATCTGGTTTGGAATCTTGGCTCGACTGACAGGATGCAAGTTTCTCTGCTGGCTATATAGCAGACAGCGGGTTCCAATAATAAGAAACTGTGATAAAGACAGGCTTGAGATACTGAGACTAGTTCCATTGGAGGAATGTTGTCCAATTGTTGGCCGGCCACAAGGTAGCCACAGTGACATTGTTTAAATAATGATAAGATAATAATAAGATAACCTGTTACTGTTTAGTGATGCTGATTGAGGGATAAGTATTGGCCAGTACAGCTGTGATAACTCCTCTGCTCTTCTTCAAAAGGATAGAAGGCTGCAGCTCAATGTCGCATCCCAAAGTCGGCACCTCCAACAGTGCTGCACTCCCTCAATGTGACACTGAAGTGGCAGCTGAAGTTCTTGCATTTCACCCTCTTAAGTGGAATTTGAACCCACAATCTCCTGATTCACAAGCTAATGTTACCCACTGAGTCACAGCTAACACTATTCACTAATTTTAGTTGAAACACCCTACACACAATACTCGCAAATATACTCCACACGAATATTTACTTGACAAACATCTACCACAATTCGGTAACCATGGAAGTAAAGGACTCACAATAAACTAAAAAGCATTCGCACGCTCTGCTTTTCAGCTTACAATTTTATCCACAAATGCATATAAAAGTTCAAGTTAAAGGTTACAGCTGACACGCACGCACCGTGCAAATTAATATTGAGATCATATGGCAAATGACAGTGCCTGTTCATTTTTAAACTTGCATATCAAAATTCAAGTAGCCAAATCTGGGTTCCTGATATGTTATCTGTGGCTAACATATTGGTCAACACTGCACTAGAGAGAACCAAGAGGTGAGTTTTAAGATTATGAAGGGCTTTGATAAGTTTGGAAAGTCAGCGATGAATGATTGTTAATTTAAAACTGGCATAAGGCGTTCACAGGATTTTTTATGTGGACGGTTGCTAGAATTTGAAGCGGTTTATCACAATGAGTCATTGAAGTGCACGCCATTGCATCTATTAACAGAAAAGGAGATAAACATAGGAAGCAGGGGAAGATGCGGGGCCACAGGAAGCGAGCAGTAGATTGGTCTAGCAAATTGTCAGCAAAGACAGAATGGGCTGATTGGTCTGCCCTGTGATTCCTAGTGAGTCTATATCACCAAAGGACCCATCACATTCGGCACGAGTTGGCACTAAACTTGACAATCTCATCTATAAGGATACCTAATGTGGCAGATGTGAGTGTTTCTCTTCTGAAGTTGGTACATTGTTGAGGTAGACTAGATGGTCCTTTGTATGAAGCCCAAGTAATACCTGGCAGTTATATACTCAGGGTGACCGCTCTTTGTAAAGTCATTCAGTCGCTGTGGAGCACTTTGTGATCATCCCTAAATGCAACGTGACATAAACACAACCTCTTTCTTCCTTATTGTCGAGAATATAAAAACAGGAACATGACCCCTGGCAGCTACGATAGATATTAAACTTTACCAAATTTTATTCGAAAGAAATGAGTCTCGCCGTGTATTCTGAAGCTAAAGATGAGAAATAAACTGTTTGGGAATCAGCTAGAGGGGGTCAGGTAGTTTCTCGAACCAGGCAATTCACTCTGGGCCCAGTAATAAGTAACTCATCAGCTTTAGTTCATGCATGTTGGCTTTTTTTCCAATTCTGTGAAACGCAAAGTGAAGACTGTTTCTTCCGTGAGAGATAACTGTCCAGTGCAGTCTCACGGAAACAAGATAGTTTAAACAAGATATTGTTACTGACTACAGATCAGGCAGCCATGAATCCTTTTAGAAATGTCAGCTCATTAAGATAGACTTGTCTGCTCTGTAGACATTAGCCCATAGATTTTAGCAGCAACAGGTTTTTTTCAATTGATGCATCTCTGGCTCCATCTAAACATTATTGCTCATCATAGGTACAAAAGCAAAATACTGTGGAATTTGAAATAAAAAGATAAAATGCTGGAAATGCTCAGGCAGCATCTGTGTAGAGGCAGAGTTAACATTACATTTTTATGCAATGCTTTGAAGTTTAAATAACTACCATTGCTTTTTAAGCTGCTGATGCTTTGAAGTTTAAATAACTACCATTGCTTTTTAAGCTGCTGATGCTTGGCTTCAGAGCAGAAGGCTATGATTTCAAGCTATTTCAGAGACGTGAGAACGGCATTTAATTGGGCAAGAGGGTGGTGGGTGAGTGCCTTCCCGGACATTCCCAACCCACCGCCAATTGAGGACCTTAAGTGGGCAAGTAATGGCCACTTAAGAGCACCACCCGCTGATGTTAACCCAGCAGTGGGCAGGCCTGTCACCATGTGGGGAGCACAAATAGAATATTCTGGTGGGTTGCTTTCAGGTTCCCAGGTGAGGTCCTTTGTTGTCAAGCACTCAGTGCCTGATCAAAGAATTTGGCGTCAGGAAGATGGGGGTGGGTGGGGGTGGAGGTGGGGGGGGCTGCTGAGAGCCACCCCTGCCCTTTCTGCCGATTTCCCCTCTCATGTGACCCCCCCCCCCCCACCTCCCCACCTGCAACCCCCTTCCTGCCATCACTCACCCGTTAGCCTGGGATCCAGCGCTGATTCTCGGCCTCTCCAGTGCAGTGCCGTCCATTACCAGCCACTGCACCTCCTTGGCACTGACTGCTGGCATTGGCTGGCAGCTCTCGGCGGGCGGGACTTCTGCTTTCAGGGTACTTGATCCCGAGGCCGTAGGCCTGTTAAATGCCTGAGCGACACTTAATTTGGTGGCCTTTCCAAAAAGAGGTGATACAGGGCTCTTACTGCCTCTCCAGCTGGTGGGTGAGACCCCCATTAAATACCACCCCATCTGTGGAGTTGTTCAGTTAAAGAAACCACTCTTCCAATAAAGGAAAAGAGTTCCCCTTGTACCCTGGCCAACATTCCTCACTCAATCATATTCATCAGAAAGGTTATTCAGCTGTTCATCTCATGGCTGCTTATGTTAACATGGGGAAAATGTTGAAGTTTACTCAGCTGATATGCAGCTCCCTAGGCCAATGCATAGGTAAGCTCGTCATTGCTTGTCCAGCTTGTCCGCTCCATCCATTAAATCATGGGCTTCATGGGCTAATCAGGGTAGGAAGTGATATAGGGCAGAATCATCACAGAGTTGCACTAAGTGCGGTAGTGGTGGCTAAGATGCTGTTTTACCCGCCGGCCGCAATGGCGGCTTCTCACGCTGTATCGTCCCAAACCCGCCGCATTAATTATGCATTTCTGGGAAACACGCTGCTTCCATGGCGAGCGTGCTCTGATTCGCCCGTCACGCTGTCACCTCACCGCTTGATCACGCCGGGCACCACGCTTAAAGTACAGCCGCGCACACGCCTCTCAGTGCTTCCAGCCCAGGACTGCTGCAAATAAGACATGGCCCTGAAAGGCAAGATGACTGCGGCCCGCAGGTTTGGTGACGCACCCCTCGAGAGCCTTTTGGATGTTGTGGAGGCCTGCCACGATGTCCCTACCCACCCCCCAACTCTGGCCGCAGGAAGGGCAGCAACATTACCACTTCAGCTTGATAGGCGATGGCAGAGGTGCTAATGCTGTGCAGGAGAGGTTGGCCACCCAATGCAGATAGAGGATCAATGATCTCATCCGTGCCACCACCAGGGTAAGGCAACCATCTCATCACTCTAAACGTACACCCTCAAGCCCATCACACATTCACTGGCATCTCACTCACTGCCAGCTCAAGGGACATCACCACTCACTCTCTCAAACACACTCTCACATCACCATCTGGCCTCATCTCCTCTAGAGACTGCCTCCTCAGCCCTCTTGAGGCCACTTGCGCAGATCAATATGTGCCCCCACACAAACCCTAGGATACCCCCCTTCCTCAGTACAGCCCTCACCCTGCAGCCTCTTCCCTTGCCCGAGGCCTCTTCTCCCCCTTCCCCAAACAAGCCCTCACCCTGCATCCGTACAAAGCCACCCCTGCCTTATGGCTGACCTGGTAGGTAGAGACCTGCCCTTGAGACCCCCTAAAAGTGATGTGGTGCTGCCTGCGAAGCCTGGCGCTGATGACTGCGAGTGCTGCCCGAAGCAAGATGGGCAAAGAAACCTCAAAATCTCGGGCCAAGTGCAGCTCGCCAGGTCCACGTCACTTATGTGCAGTTGCGAAACACATTGGCGAGCAATCACGCCAACATGGACGGACGATCCATCATGGGGGGGGATGAGTCCAACAGGCTAGCCTTATAATGATATGCAGATGTATTACAATGAGGCCCGATGTCTGATGGTAGGTAATGTGGCCCGCCCATCAACGGGCAGAGCGGATGATCCCAAACAGTTTCACGACGTCGTGAAACCGATTTTTGGCCTTCTCGCCATATTGTCCGCTCACACCGCCGAGCATGCCCAACACCAGCGGACACGGATGATTCCGCTGCTAGCTTTTATTGACAGGTTTACGCCTCCAGGTCCAATCAATGAACCAGGCTGGCTACTTGATCATCAACCAAACCCTGGAGTGCTACAGACTCGCCTAACATTGTACCACTGGGTCCACCACAGAGGATCAGCTGATTTACCAGATGCCCTTATGGAGCCAACTTGTACCCAAAGAGATATTAGATCAATTTTTTGAGAGAAAGAGATCTGAACGCACTTTAGAGGCAAACGCATTCTTTATACAAATTTTTCACTGGTAGCACCTGGCTTTTAAAGAGGCAATGTTATAAACAAATTGAGCAGATTTTGGAGCATGTTAAGGTTGGCATAATTTGAGCCCATTGAGATCTTTCCTATATAGATCTTCCTGTTAAAGGGATACCAGTGTTAATGAAGCAAATTGAAATAGAGACTAAGCTCAGGATTTCCTGGGCCTGTCATGGTGCGACCCACCACGGGAGGTTCAGCAGCCCAGACAAAAGTCCATTGAGTTTCGGTGGACAGCCCCAGCTGCGGGTGGAGCTGGCAAATCCCACCCTAAATGTCTTGTATTACTTTTGTATAGGCTCAATAAGTTTATCCACTGAGTCATGAGCCTAGACATTCATTGCCGCTGAACTTAATTTATCGGGATAAAACAATGCCTAAGCTTCTGATATGGTGAGCGGTGTCACGTGCACATTCCTCACCAGGAGTCCACTGCACATCCTATTGTTAAAGGCTCCCCTATCGGTGACCCATCCCTGATACAAAAATTCCATCAAACTGAGTGCATCTCTCCCTCTGCTATTGCAGGAGGTTGAATTTAGACGACGCACTCTACAAATACAAAAGGCTGGTGGCGCAATGGAAGACGCACATATCATTCATCACATCTTGCATTTTTGTTTACTGTGTTATCTAGTTTCCTAATTCCCAAGTGATTGTAAATTAATGTCTGAGGAACACTCTTTTGTGCATTAGTGTATTCTTTTTAAGCTACTTAAAGAATCCAAAGGCCACCTGAGGAAACACATTTTTACTCATGAGACGCTGTGATGTGGAATGCACTGCCTGGTGGACACAGATTCAATATTAACTTTAAAAAGGGAATTGGATTAACACTTGAAGAGGATAAATTCGTAGGGCTATGAGGAATGGGAGTGTCACGAGTTCTTTCAAAGACCTGGAACAGGCACATTGGGTAAAATGACCTCCTTCAGTAATAAAAAC
This sequence comes from Cetorhinus maximus, assembly GCF_964194155.1. NCBI lineage: Eukaryota > Metazoa > Chordata > Chondrichthyes > Lamniformes > Cetorhinidae > Cetorhinus > Cetorhinus maximus. Next base: position 112,828,876 of record NC_135891.1, read on the forward strand.
AAAAAGCTAAAAGCTACTGCGGATGCTGGAAATCCAAAACAAAAACAGAATTACCTGGAAAAACTCAGCAGGTCTGGCAGCATCGGCGGAGAAGAAATCAGTTAACGTTTCGAGTCTTCATGACCCTTTGGCAGAACTGAGTATAGTTAGGAGAAAGGTGAAATATAAGCTGGTCTAAGGTGGGGGGGCGGGGGGGAGAGAGAAGTTGAGGGTGGGATGATTGTGGAGATAAGCAAGCAGTGATAGGAGCAGATAATCAAAAGATGTCACAGACAAAAGGATCAAAGAGGTGTTGAAGGTGGTGATATTGTCTAGGAAAAGTGCTAATTAAGAATGGAAGGCAGGATACTCAAGGTACAGCTCTAGTGGGGGTGGGGTGGAAAGACTAACAAAGTTTTAGTTTTAGATTTAAAAATAATGGAAATAGGTGGATGTCCAATCCCTCTACACCTCCATCCCCCACCAGGATGGTCTGAGGGCCCTTAGCTTCTTCCTTGAACAGAGGCCCGAACAATCCCCATCCACTACTACTCTCCTCCGTCTGGCTGAACTTGTTCTCACACTGAACAATTTCTCCTTTAACTCCTCTCACTTCCTCCAAATAAAAGGTGTGGCCATGGGTACCCGCATGGGCCCCAGCTATGCCTGTCTCTTTATGGGGTATGTGGAACATTCCTTGTTCCAGTCCTACTCCGGCCCCCTCCCACAACTCTTTCTCCGGTACATCGATGATTACTTCGGTGCTGCTTCATGCTCTCGTCGGGACCTGAAAAAATTTATTAATTTTGCTTCCAATCTCCACCCCTCCATCATTTTCACATGGTCCATCTCTGACACTTCTCTTCCCTTCCTTGACCTCTCTGTCTCAATTTCTGATGATAGACTGTCCACCAATATCCATTACAAGCCTACCGACTCCCACAGCTACCTCGACTACAGCTCCTCACACCCCGCTTCCTGTAAGGACTCCATCCCATTCTCTCAGTTCCTTCGCCTCCGTCGCATCTGTTCTGATGACGCTACCTTCAAAAACAGCTCCTCTGACATGTCCTCCTTCTTCCTTAACCGAGGTTTTCCATCCACGGTCGTTGACAGGGCCCTCAACCGTGTCCGGCCCATATCCCGCGCATCCGCCCTCACACCTTCTCCTCCTTCCCAGAAACATGATAGGGTCCCCCTTGTCCTCACTTATCACCCCACCAGCCTCCGCATTCAAAGGATCATCCTCCGCCATTTCCGCCAACTCCAGCATGATGCCACCACCAAACACATCTTCCCTTCACCCCCCAGGCGGCATTCCGTAGGGATCGTTCCCTCCGGGACACCCTGGTCCACTCCTCCATCACCTCCTACTCCTCAACCCCCACCTATGGCACCTCCCCATGCCCACGTAGAAGATGCAACACCTGCCCCTTCACTTCCTCTCTCCTCACCGTCCAAGGGCCCAAACACTCCTTTCAAGTGAAGCAGTATTTCACTTGCATTTCCCCTAACTTAGTCTACTGCATTCGTTGCTCCCAATGCGGTCTCCTCTACACTGGAGAGACCAAATGCAAACTGGGTGATCGCTTTGCAGAACACCTGCGGTCTGTCCGCAAGAAAGACCCAAACCTCCCTGTCGCTTGCCATTTTAACACTCCACCCTGTTCTCTTGCCCACATGTCTGTCCTTGGCTTGCTGCATTGTTCCAGTGAAGCCCAACGCAAACTGGAGGAACAGCACCTCATCTTCCGACTAGGCACTTTACAGCCTTCCGGGCTGAATATTGAATTCAACAACTTTAGATCTTAAACTCCCCCTCCCCCCATCCCCACCCCGTTTCTCCCCCCTCCCTTTTTTTTCAATAATTTATATAGATTCTTCTTTTCCCACCTATTTCCATTATTTTTAAATCTAAAACTGAAACGTTGTTAGTCTTTCCACCCCACCCCCACTAGAGCTGTACCTTGAGTATCCTGCCATCCATTCTTAATTAGCACTTTTCTTAGACAATATCACCACCTTCAATGCCTCTTTGATCCTTTTGTCTGTGACATCTTTTGATTATCTGCTCCTATCACTGCTTGCTTATCTCCACAATCATCCCACCCTCAACTTCTCTCTCCCCCCCGCCCCCCCACCTTAGACCAGCTTATATTTCACCTTTCTCCTAACTATACTCAGTTCTGCCAAAGGGTCATGAAGACTCGAAACGTTAACTGATTTCTTCTCCACCGATGCTGCCAGACCTGCTGAGTTTTTCCAGGTAATTCTGTTTTTGTTCCTTCAGTAATGTATCATTCTACTCTCGAGATGTTGACACTAAAGCCTTTATTACCAGTGTTCAGAATCAACATATAGGGTGGAATTTAATCCATGCAACAGAGGTCTTGGCAGCCTGCATTGCCTCCTTTGGAGAAGGCCTCCCATATTAAGTGCCAATTAGGCACTTAAGTGGCCAGCAGTAACTCTTCATCGGGATCAAGGACCCCAGAGGGCGGAAATCCCGCCACCCCACCCCACCCCTGCCCCCTACACCCCAACCCCCTACACCCCCCCACCCCCAATTCCAAAGACTGCCAACTAATCAGAGGCCAGCTGCTCTCTATTGTAAGCAATGCTATCAGGAACAGTGGTGAGAATGTGATCAATCAATCATCTTCTCAAGGACAATTAGGGATGGGGAGTAAATGCTGGCCTTGCCAGCGACGCCCACATCCAAGGAACGAACTTTTAAAAAAACTATCTTGGATTCTGTTTGTCTTTTGGGAGTCAACTAACAATAATTTGCTTTTATATGGAGTTTCAGCATAGTAAAACATTCCCAGACATTTCACAGATTCTGAAGGGAATACAGCCTTGTAATCACTTCCAGAGTATCTCACAGCACAGCAAGAATTATCTAATTAGCCCCACTTCCCTGTTCTTCCCGCAGTGCCCTGCAATGTTTTCTGGTTCAAATATACATCCAATTCTATTTTGGAAGTCTATTATGACACAGCCGATGTTAAATGCTGCACTGTTCAAATCCCAGAGGGAAACTTGAATAACTGTCATAACCTATTTTGCAATTTGTAGGTTTTGAGATGCAGGCTTTGAATTCAGTAGTAGTAAGACCACCAAGTCTCAAGAGGTTTTTATAAAACTAAATTAAATATTTATTAATACAAGAAAGATTGTAAGCACATAAATATGTTGACAAAATTACCACTATAATAACTACAAAAATCCACTAATTAATCTGACTCCTAGTTACACCTCCATTAAGGCAACAGTAACACACATGGATTTAAACAGACCCCTGGCAAAGCACACCCTGGACAGTCAAATTCAAAATGAGCTTCTTTCAGCTCTGGGTCCTTGCAGACAGCGGCTTGAGTATTACAGGCTGGAGGCTTTAGATCTTAGAATCCCTCTTCTTTTACTAACAGCCTTCTCGTCCTTTATACATATTTTCCTCTTCTAACAATAAAACCCCTTTCATAGAACCAATTTTATGAGCAAGCTTTGAGGAAAAAATAAACCCATTGTTTAGCTTCTTCTGGCTAGGTGTGATATTTTACCCATTCTGTTGAATGGTTTATTTAAAAATGCAAATTGGACCCTTTTTACTTCACCTTGTAACTTCCCTATGCTTACTTAATTACCCTTTCAAACCTACTTCTCTTCTATACATCAAAGCCTCTAGACCAGCTGGCTTTAATCCAATTAAGACACACACACATACATAGACACAGACACCACTAAACTCTATTTTAAAATAATTCCCAATAACATTATTATAACTCCTTGATGAGTCATGAGTGAATTTGCTTCCACCACCCTTTCAGGCAGCTCATATCAATGTACTGTGAAGTCCCAAGAGGCTGTTATGTCCACTTTAGAGGTGGTGAGGGGAGGGCTGGGTGGGAAGAGCAGTGGTTTTGTTCTGTAGGAGACATTCTGACAGAGATTGAAGGCCACAACACTTCTTCCCTTTGCCACGGGCAGATTGAAGAATTATCAGATTATAATATATTCACATGCAGTGACAGCCTACAGCATCAACGGTTATTCTGTATCTCACCCGAGTGATCTTCATGCATCAGCCTAGGCTGTGAGTGTTGCTCAGCTATTTAACTGTGGAAGGCATTGCAGCTGAGCCTGGCCCCCCTTTTTCAACGGTCGAATAGATCCCTCCTTTGCAGCTGGGATCATTAAAAAGCAAACCATGGGTGGCATTTCCCTCTCAAATCCTGGGTCTTTTGAGACAGTTTTAGAATCTCAACCGGCGCCCAGTTCAAGCTGGGAGCAACATGGTACCTTCTGGGTTAGATTGTTCAGCAGCATTTCCAGGCAATGCATTTATTTATGAGCCAGCGGACAAAGCAGTACTTCCCTATTCTTATCAAAAACTGGGGGGTTTTTTGTTAAAGATTCCTGACTTCTGTTTCACCATCTCCACATTAGCGGCATGGTTGAGTGTGTCAGAATTTCCGGTGATTGTTATTCCCCATCTATCCAGGAATATGTTTTCCTGGAATGAAAACCATCCCTTGAGAAAAGGTTTTTGTGGGTTACCATCCAGAGTCTGGGAATGACAACTTGGAAAAACACGTTATGTCTTGAAAATTATTGTTTGCTATGAGAAGGAGGGTTGAAGCTCCATAATAAAACGAACCCTTCAGAAAGAGAAAGATCACCAATTTAGTGCCCAGTTGTGAGGTAGCTTTCATTGGACACCTGCAACCAACAGGAGTACATGTTTCACGGCCTGCTATTATCATTTTTAGACAGGTTGTCTTTACAATTAATGAGATTTCAGCTCATCATTTTGGTTTGGATTTAAACCCACGATGTGGAGGTGGGTGTAATAATCAGGAACTTTATCATACGCAGCTCCCAGGAATGGTGCCTATTTTAAAAGTTGACATTGGAGAAAACACTTGTTATAATAAAAACAGAATTACCTGGAAAAACTCAGCAAGTCTGGCAGCATCGGCGGAGAAGAAATCAGTTAACGTTTCGAGCCTTCATGGCCCTTCAGCAGAACTGGAGCATAGATTAGAAGAAGGGAGAAATATAAATTGGTTTAAGGTGGGTGGGGTGGCGGGGGGGGGGGGGGGGGGGGTGGGGAGAGAGAAAGGGGGGGAAGAGACACATTGAGGGTGTGGTGTGATGATTGTGGAGATGAGCAGATAATCAAAAGATGTCACAGACAAAAGGGTCAAAGAGGTGTTGAAGGTGGTGGTCTTTGTCTGAGAAAAGTTCTAATTAAGAATGGAAGACAGGATATTCAAAGTACAGCTCTAGTGGGGGTGGGGTGGAAAGACTAAAGGTTTTAGTTTTAGATTTAAAAATAATGGAAATAGGTGGGGAAAGAAGAATCTATATAAATTATTGAAAAAAAAGCGGGGGGGGGGAAAGAAACGGGGTGGGGATGGGGGGAGGGGGAGTTTAAGATCTAAAGTTGTTGAATTCAATATTCAGCCCGGAGGGCTGTAAAATGCCTAGTCGGAAGATGAGGTGCTGTTCCTCCAGTTTGCGTTGGGCTTCACTGGAACAATGCAGCAAGCCAAGGACAGACATGTTGGCAAGAGAACAGGGTGGAGTGTTAAAATGGCAAGCGACAGGGAGGTTTGGGTCTTCCTTGCGGACAGACCGCAAACGGTCGCCCAGTTTGCGTTTGGTCTCTCCAATGTAGAGGAGACCGCATTGGGAGCAACGAATGCAGTAGACTAAGTTAGGGGAAATGCAAGTGAAATACTGCTTCACTTGAAAGGAGTGTTTGGGCCCTTGGACGGTGAGGAGAGAGGAAGTGAAGGGGCAGGTGTTGCATCTTCTGCGTGGGCATTGGGAGGTGCCATAAGTAGGGGTTGAGGAGTAGGGGGTGATGGAGGAGTGGACCAGGGTGTCCCGGAGGGAACGATCCCTACGGAATGCCGTCAAGGGGGGTGAAGGGAAGATGTGTTTGGTGGTGGCATCATGCTGGAGTTGGCGGAAATGGCGGAGGATGATCCTTTGAATGCGGAGGCTGGTGGGGTGATAAGTGAGGACAAGGGGGACCCTATCATGTTTCTGGGAAGGAGGAGAAGGTGTGAGGGAGGATGCGCGGGATATGGGCCGGACACGGTTGAGGGCCCTGTCAACGACCGTGGATGGAAAACCTCGGTTAAGGAAGAAGGAGGACATGTCAGAGGAGCTGTTTTTGAAGGTAGCGTCATCAGAACAGATGCGACGGAGGCGAAGGAACTGAGAGAATGGGATGGAGTCTTTACAGGAAGCGGGGTGTGAGGAGCTGTAGTCGAGGTAGCTGGGTGTAATGTAAGGTCTCTAATAATAGTTTTTTACAACGGCGGAATCTTACAATATGCAATTTGCTTTAATCAGAAGGTTGATAATGTGCAGCTAGAGCAAGTGTTGCCGGGAGCGAATTGGATGAAGAGCTTTGTCCCCTTCTTGAAGATCTATTCATTTCTTTCAAAATGTGCACAAATTTGTATTGAATTAGCAATTGGTACATTTATTTAAAAAGCTTCCTCAACAGATCTCTGCCACGTCAAGTAAACAAGTAAATATTCTGTTTTACAGCTACAGTAAACCAGAGCTCTTTCTTATCCCCAATTATGAAATGTATGAAAGTCCAAAAACTTCACCATGCTAAAGCTCTGTAGAAAAGGTTTCCTCTGTTCCCAACATTGCTTTAATCTCAACATCATTTAAGCCCATAAAATCCTTGACCTGAATAATACCGTCACAGTGTCACAGAGACATTCCAGCATGTCTCGCACACTGTAACGCGCCAGTCTGGATTCAATGGTAGGATTCCCGTCAGTCCGAAGCTCATGAGACTTAATTAGAAGCCTAGGCCAGAATTTTACACCCCACGGGCAGGTGCGCACCCGACCCGTTCGCCGCAAAATAGCACAAGATGACATCGGGCGAGCATCCCAACGTCATCGCGAACTCACGTGATATCTCACTCGGCGGGCGCACGTGACAATTGGAAGTGTGCCCGCCGACAATTAAGCGGGCACTTTAGCCTATTAAGGAGGCACTTGAAAGTGATTTTTCATGGCCCGTCCACTTTCACGTTTGGCGGATGGGCCATTCTCCCAGGCGGCCTTTACATTTTTTCTCAAACCTCGATCCAGGGTGGGATGAAATCTCCGTGGGGGAATAAAATAAAAAGAGATATCTGGGGACCGTTTTTTTTTTATGAGGTGTGCTTTCAGGTGCTCGATTGTGCTGCGTGGACATATTTTTGTCGTTTCGTTTATTCTGTGGAGGTCTGCAGCTCCCTGGGGCAGCTGTCTGCCTCCAGGGAGCTCTCTGGAAGTGCCCATCAGCACCCGCAATGATGTCGGCGCCCGCCCTCTCCCGGCCCCCAGTGGCAGCGCTGAGCCTTTCTCAGGGCGCGTTTCACGCTGGCTGGCATGCTGGGGGCCGATCGCAGTCGGGGGCTGATTGCCCGTCCGCTCCCGGGCCCGCCGATCGCGTGTGCCCGACGAGCGAAAAGTTTAGGCCCTAGGCTGGCACTCCAGTGCCACCCTGGGGGTGGGGTGGGGGTGGGCGGGGGGGAGGTGTTACACTGTTGAAGGTGACGTTTTTCAAATGAGATGTTAAACTTGGGTCCCACCTGCCCTCTCAGGTGGGCATAATAAAATCCCACCACTTTATTTCAAGGGGGGTTGCCCCCAGTGTCCCCATCAGTAATTACCCCACAACTTACAAAAAAAAACAGATTGTCTGGTCATTTTTTTTTTCTTTATTCTTTCATGGGACCTGGGCACTACTGGAAAGGTTAGCATTTGTTGCCCATCCCTAATTGCCCTTGAACTGACTGGGCCATTTCAGTGGGTAATGAAGAGTAAAACACATTGCTGAGGGTCTGGATTCACATGTAGGCCAGACCAGGAATGATGGTAGATTTCCTTCCCTCAAGGACATTAGTAATGGCTGAGAACCATTACAATCGATGATAGTTTCATGGTCACCATGACTGAGACTAGCTTTATCTTCCAGATTTATTAACTGAATTTAAATTCCACCAGCTGCTGTAGTGGGATTTGAACCCATGGCCCCAGAACATTAGCCCATGCCACTGGATTACTAGTCCAGTGACATTACCACTACACCACCACCTCCCCAGCCACCATCACGTGACTGTGGCATTTTGCTGTGCGCAAATTGGTTGGCGTGTTTTCTACAATACAGCAGTAAGTGCACCTCAAAAGTGCATCATGGGGAGAATTTTTGGCTCAGTGAGTGGGGGCGGGGCCTGCTCACCGAGGTGTAAAATAATGCAGGGTGACATCAGGCGCGCATCCCGACTTCACCGCGTGTCATTTAGATTTTCAGTTCGGCGGGTGCGCAGCCAAGTCAGCTGCGCGCCCGCCAAACTGTCAAAGGCCTGTTAAGGCCATTAATTAACTAATTAAACCTATTGAGAAAGCTGCCCGTCCAACCTTAAGGTTGGGGGGGTGGGGGCAGGTGAAGAGCCCAGGCGGCCTTCGCATTTTTCATGGAACCTCATCCACGGGCGGGATGAGGTTTCATGAAGGGTTTATAAATTAAGTAAAGTTTTTCATTAAAGTTCATTGACCATGTCCCAGCTCATGTGACACTGTCACATGAGGGGACATGTCTTAAGTTTTTGTCTTTTCTTTATTTAAATTTTTAAAACTTAAACTAATCTCCCTGAGGCACCTCTGGAGATTTCTGCGCTCTTTTGCGCGCATGTATAAAATGGTGGCGCAGACCCGATCGGGGGCGCTGATCAGGCCCGTGATTGGCCCCGCCCAAGCCCACCCAACAGGGGGAAAATTCTCCCACATGGGTTATAAAGTGCTTTAGAATATCCTGAGTTTATGAAAGACGCTATGTAAATAAAAGCCTTTCATTCTTTAAGTTTCTCTTCACTTACTTGGTCTGATATTTGTGATATCCCATCTTGTTTAGACTATGCCTCTAGTGAGGCACTGTCAGAGATGATGAATATATATGTAAGTAAACATGAGAACTGCAAATAACAAACTGCTACATTCGGATTTGTGCTGTTCATGCCATGGTGCCACAGGCCACCACTTCATAATAGGTGTCTACGTGGCATCTTAGTTCATTTGTCAACTCAGACTGTGAGAGAAGAAAAAAAATAAAATATTTATGTACATTTTTAATGCAGGAACCACATTAAAATAAATACACACTAGGGAGTGGTGGTTTATTAAAATTAAATAATTCACATACCAGCAGTTATGAGTTAAGTGACTCTTGTAGGTTGATGATTTATTTTTCATAATCCATCCCTTCCTTATGTCTTTTCTATCAGCATTCAACATGTTGCAACATAATATTCACAAAATAATAATACAAATGATGTTGGCGGTGTTAGTGGCAATACAGCATTGATGTCCCTGTTGTACAAACATTCATATGTTCCTGCAATATTTCACTGTCTGCCATTTTGAAACAACACATTATTTTAATATTCTCAGTTTTCAATCGCTCTGTCATTGGCAGTCAGGCATTCAGTTGCCTAGGCCCCAACTTCCGGAATTACCTCTCTAAACTCCACCCTGACTTTAAGGCGCTCCTTAAAACCTACCACCTTGACCAAGCTTTTGATCACTCCTTATGCATGCTGGGGCTTAATTTTGTTTGATAATGCTCCCCTGATTGCTTGGGACATTAAAGGAGCTATATAAATGCAAGTTGCTGTTATTAAAATGAAGGGCAGAAGAAGATCAGCAACACCTTTCAACGGTCTCATGCTAGCAGAAGCAATTATTTCTATGCATTTATATAGTGCCTTTCATGACCTCAGAATCTCACAAAATACTTGCCATCCAAAGAAGCACTTTTGAAGTTTGGTCACTGTTGTCACGTAGGGAAATGCACCAACCAATTTGCGCGTAGCAAGCTCCCACAAACAGCAACGAAAGAAGCGAGAAAATTAGATGTGACTTCTTTTGGAAGTGTTGGTTGATGGATAAATATTGGCCAGCGAGCACCGGGAGAAATTCCGTCATCTTCTTGGAAAAGTGCCACAGGATCTTATTAGGTTAACCTTTGTTCTGAAAGATGGCACCTCTAGCACTCCCTGAGTACTGCATCGCGAATGCCAGCCTAGATTATGCATTTAACTCTCCGGAGTGGGTCTTGAACCTACATCTTTCTGAATTAGAGGCAAGTGTTGCCACTGAGCTACACTGAAATTCAATACACTGACTGTGCACAAAACCAACATTTTACAGGGAATATTGGATGGGGCACTGAGTAAAAAGAGAGACAGAGAAGTTAATTGTATGTTATCGAACTATGACATTATTCCACTATAACTTGCATTAAATGAAGCCTTTCTTGTAGATGAATGTTTCAGATTGCTTCACAAGAGGGGTGAGGAAGAGCTCACTCGGGCATGGGAAAGATTTAAAGGAGTGGGCAACAGAGTGCACAATGAGGTTTTTGATATAGCAGAGCAGAGCAGAGGGATATTGTGAGAGCAGGTTAACATATTGTGCTAGTCACTGCCTGATTATAAAGCAAAGACAATGGGGACAGGTATTCATTTAGACCCAAAGAAGTGGAAGATGTGAGCGGGGGAAGATTCTTCTGGTAAAATAGACTCAGAGTATCAAGAAGTTTGGAAAGAATGAGTGTTTAAGCTGCAGTGCTGTGGGTCAAGGGGGCCAGTGTGAATACATCAGCCATCAAAGCAGGGTTTTAAAAATTAACTTACATAATCGAGTTCATAATTTATCAACTCCCTTTCCATGTTTTCCCTAAAGGAATGCACATTCATTAGGGAAGGAAACATTTTAGCAATAATGTTTGTGTATTGAAGAGAATCTGGATTGCAGCAGTCCTTTGTGACAAGGCAGAGCCGCGGGAGGAAGGAAGCCTGGTATTAAAGTGTGCCTCAGGCAGAGGGGTGTGACTGGAGTTAACCAGCAGACTTCAATTATAATCCATTTGTAAACCTCCTCTCGTTTTCCGGTGCAGGGACTCAAATCGCTCACCCTCTGCGGCCCTCTCCACCCTACCCCGTCCCCCAGCGGGTTTGCTCTATTAAAAAAATACTTTAAATATGCTGAGATTTCTAGGCAGCACTGACTCAGGACTTTTGGACTCATACAAAAAATGGCCCCTGCAGACTCCTTTTTCTTTAATGGTCGTCATGCTTAGCTCACATGGATGCTCCTGGGTTGCTTTCACGCTGAATTACTGACCCCGCCAAGAAAATTAGAATAATGACATTTAAGTAGTTGCTGGAACTGATTTGAAAAAAAACTACTGAAGGATGGCCGGGGTGGGGTGGGGTGGGGTAGTGGAAAGGTCTGATTTTTGAAAAACTGAAAGGTGGGAAAAAATTCTTCACCGCCCAGTGTGCTGCTAGCCAGGGAGGTCCCAGGTTTCATCTGTGCCCTCTGCCGAATTCACTATTCTCAGCCACGACACCACACGTTTAACCATTTCACAGGCCAGTCGTACCGGGCCAGCACAGTACAAAGTGACCGAAATTATTTTATCATATTCTATGTAAGTGTTCAGTTTCAGATGCTAGGTAGATGAGAGTAGCTTGACAGGTAGTTACAAGGAGATAGTGATGTATGGTGAGTTGAATGTTCTTATCTTGCCTGAAGAGAGAGAATTCACTCGTTGCATATATCTGTTAATCTCTTAAAAAAAATCTACAAAACCACAGGTCACTGCGATTCCTTACCGAGGTAAAGGGGCTACAACATTACATGAGTTCATATGGAGTTAAGGATCTGTGATGGATCCTTGTAGTACTAAGGGCTGGATTTTTAGCCACCACCAACACCAAGCCAGTTTTAATTCCAGATTGGAATGTTCAATTCAAAAACAGAATTACCTGGAAAAACTCAGCAGGTCTGGCAGCATCGGCGGAGAAGAAATCAGTTAACGTTTCGAGCCTTCATGGCCATGAAGGCTCGAAACGTTAACTGATTTCTTCTCCGCCGATGCTGCCAGACCTGCTGAGTTTTTCCAGGTAATTCTGTTTTTGTTTTGGATTTCCAGCATCCGCAGTAGCTTTTAGCTTTTTGTTTTGATCTGGAATGTTCAATTGTTCTGTGTTTAATTATGTGAGTCTGTCTACTATTGATGCCCACTGTATTTGATTGATTAAGCCTGGGTGTGGACTCCACCTCCACCCCCACCATGCCGGGGGGTTGGGAGGGGGGCGGGGTGGCGGTCAATACAATACCGTACATTGTGACAAAGATTTCATTTTCCATCCAGCTATATTACTCAGGCATAACATGCTCATTAAATATTGACCAACTAGTCCCATTTCTCAGCTGCTCATAATAAGCTTTGGAATCATGGCCAAGAACATTCTGCGGACACTTGGGATTTCCTGTCAGTAATCACGGTAATGCAGCTTGTTATGGCATAGCTAAAATTTATTGGAGCTGATGCATTAGGAATTCCTAATCTGTTTTTGGTAAGTGAATATTTGTGGCAAAAATGTCTGCAAACAGATTGTTGAAATTGGTCAGATTTAATTGAGACGCAAGCAATGGAATAATGTTAGGAGTCAAGAAAGTTTGTAAAAAATTGAGGCTTGTATTTACATACTGCCTCTGGAAAATGCTTCACGAGTAATTACCTTTGGGTTGTGATGATTGTCACATTGCTATCTACAGCCATTGGTGCACAATCAGATCACAGCAATGAGGTGAATTTAACCAATCTATTTTTAGTGGTGATATTTACCTCAACCACTTCCTATGGTAGTGAGTTCTACATTCTAAGCACTCTCTGGGTGAAGAAATTTCTCCTTATTTTCCTATTGGATTTATTGGTAACAATCTTGTATTCATGGTCCCTAGGTCCCTCAGGGCATGTGTTAGAAACTGGAAGGAGCGAGTGTCTATGGTGAAAAGAAAACTGGGCATGTGGGGGCAACAGTCCCTCTCCATTGCAGATAAGAATCTGATCATCAGGTGTGAGGCACTCTCGCTTTTGCTGTACGTGGCGCAGGTCTGGCCCATTCCAGACTCCTGCGCGATGGCGATCACCCGAGCCATCTTCTGCTTTATCTGGAGGTCGGAAATGGATTGTGTCCGCAGGGACGCGATGTACAAGCCTCTAGATAAAGGGGGAAAAAACGTGCCCAACATCGCCCTCATACTGATGGCCACCTTCGTGTGCGGCTGCATCAAGCTGTGCGTAGACCCTCGGTACGCAAACACCAAGTGTCACTACGTGTTGAGGTTCTACCTGTCCCCGGTGTTGCGAAGGATGGGTCTGGCCACGCTGCCGCGGAACACTCCAAGTAGTTGGACCATGCTTTACCACCTGTCCCTGGTGGAAAAATTTATGCAGAGAAACACCTTTGACCTCAAGTCCATCAGGCAGTGGTCAGCACGTAACGTCTTAGAGGCACTGCGGGAAAAGGAGAGGGTGGATCCTGTGGGATGGTTCCCTGAGCAGACTGTCAAAGTCATTTGACAGAATGCCTCATTGCCAGAACTTTCCAACAAGCACCAAGACGTCGCTTGGCTGGTGGTGAGAAAGGCCCTCCCCGTCAGATCCTTCCAACATGCCAGGAGTCTCACTCCCTCTGCACATTGTCCTCGAGGTGGCTGTGGTGGCGATGAGACCGTTGTTCATCTCCTTGTGGATTGTGCCTTTGCAAAGAAGGTCTGGAGAGAGATGCAGTGGTTTCTGTCGAGGTTCATCCCGAGCAGTTCTGTGACACAGGACTCTGTGCTCTACGGGCTGTTCCCAGGGACACACACTGAGACAAATATCAACTGCAGCTGGAGGATCATCAACTCGGTGAAAGACGCTCTTTGGTCTGCCCGAAACATGTTGGTCTTCCAGCGCAAAGAGTTGTCCCCGACCGAGTGTTGCAGACTGGCACATTCCAAAGTCCAGGACTACGTGCTGAGGGACACACTAAAGCTTGGGGCAGCTGCTGCAAAGGCGCAATGGGGAAAGGTCGCTGTCTAAGACCTTTCTGCCCCAGTGCACTGAGGAGCTGGGAACTGTTGAGAGCCCCTCGGGCTGTACAGCTCAAAATGAATGTATGTAGTGAATACTAAGTGTATTATAAATGTATTGAAGCACCTCAGAGTGCAACATGATGTATGTTGATAACTCCAATACCTTTGTCTGATTGTCTGCATTGACCATATTGAAATGATTGTAATATTCATTGACCGTATTGATGCACCTTCTGATCCATGTGTAAAAGTTGAATCTGATTGTACTTATGTGATGGTGATTTTGAAATGGTTTGGAATGTTCTGCCAGATATTTTATGAATAAAGTATATTTTTCAAAAAAAAAAGTATTCATGGTCCCTAGGTTCTCCCACAAGTGGAAACATTAGGTGAGATTTTAACTCATTCAAAACCCACCTACTTGCACAGAGTTAAAATTGGGCCTGTTCTCTCCGCATTTACCCTGCCCAAACTATTCCTAATTTTGAAGACTCTATCCGGTCTCCTCATTCTTTTGAAGAAAAAAATCCAACCCTGTTTAATCTTTCATGATGAGCCTATAAGCTTCTGATTTGAAAATCAGGGTGTGTCTAGCCAAACCGAATTGACTATTAAAAATGCGATTTAGCCTTGATTCAGTCCCACTCCAAGAGCTTGAGCAAATTATTCAAGCTGACATTTCAGTGCAGGTGGTCTCTTTCGATTGAGGTTTTTAAAAAATAATCTACCTTCCCAGAAAGTAAAAAAATCCCATGGCAACATTTAGTGAGTTTTCTAGGGTGCTGGACAATATTTTCCCTTCAACCAACATCATAAAAAAACCAATTATCTGGTCATGATCTCATTGTTGTTTGTCAGAGCTTGCTGTGCACAAATTTGGCTGCCACATTTCCTGCATTGCAGCAGTGACTACACTTTAAAACTATTAAATTGGCTATAAAGCACTATGAGATACCCTGAGGTCATGAAAGATGCTATATAAATGCAAGGTTTCATTTTGACTGACTGGAAATGTTGCTGGCACTGAGTGCAAAGGTCAGGGGTTGAAGTCTCATTCCAGAAACTGAAGCACATCATATATGCTGCCAGCACAGTTCTGAGGGAATGCTGCATCGTTGAAGGTGCCATTTTTCAGATGAAATATTAAGACACTATTTGAAGAAAAGCAGGAACTTTCTCCGGGGATCCTGGCCCACATTTAACCTTCCACCTACACTACCAAAAATAGACCTAACTTGTCATCTATCTCATTGCTGCTAAGGGGAGCTTGTTGAATGCAACTTGGTTGCCATGTTTCAAAGGTGTTACAAAATTTTATGTGAAGCAGTTTGGTAATTCCCAGGATGATGAAAGGCATCATAAATTTATATTTCAGTTACAACATTAAACAACATTTATTTGTTGATCTCACTCATCCTCTCACTTCACAACATGAGGCTGTTGCAGAGAAATTGGATACATGAGCATGGTACTAGATAGTGATCTTTCTAACAGTGGAAATGATGCAGAAAACACAAGTGGGCTTGTAAAAATACACACTAATCAGAGGGGCTGGTCGGCTAGAACTTTGAGTCGGAAGTATTGAAACTTGCCTTGCTTAACTCAGCGCCACTGAATCTGGACAAACAGAGATACAGTGAAGTGCTGAGATGTTCATTAATCTTCTTCTTAGACAAGCCCTCGGGAAGCAGGATGGCTTGCTTCCACTCCAGTTTGGTAGGTTCTGAAAGGCTGATAAGTCCAATGCGCCATCTGCAGATTCTGCCAACTGCAGGACAGGTGGTGCTTGAAGAGTCAGGTAGATGAGGCGTTTGGAGGTCTATGCATTCCCTCCAACGCCTTGACTTCACCTCTGTGTGTTCCCAACTAAGTGTCACTAATTACAGTCAAAGAGTTACTCAAGCACATGGGTGCATCATCATCCAGGCAGGCCACGAATAAACACATCGCAGCTAACCCATCCAACTTTTGCATTTAATTTTAATTTCTCAGCTGAAAAAATATAACAAGCGGAAAGCACATCTGCAGAATGTGAACCTGTGGCCTTTCCGTCCTTTCCTGATTGCACAAACTCTCATTAGATTCTGGTTCCAATTGTGGCAACAATTTCACCTAAGTGGCCTCTTCATGTGTGAGCCTAGACAGTATCAATAGGTCAATTAATCATGAAGGGCTTTAGAGATGACCAGTGAATCGGAACAGGAGCCATGATTGAGCTCTTTTCCACCAACCCCCCCCACCTCCCCCACCTTCCCATTAACCCCACAGCAATGGGATCAATTGTGACCCCTCAACTGCTACCCTGAGATCTCCTCCTCAGTCAATACAGGCTCAAGGTGGTAGCTGGAGCCTGCAGGCGTTCCAGTCCAGCTCTTTACAACATCAGAAGGTGCAGTTAACAATTCAGCCACCAGGGAAGCTCTTTTTTTTCTCAATGGCAAGGATCAAATGATCCATTCTTTAGAAGCTGTGTTTGAGATAGAGTTGTCAAATCTGACTGCACATATTCCATCACATGACCACACTGCCTCCGACATCTCTACTCCCACACTCTCACCATTGTTCCTATGACATGACTATCATCTAGGCGCCTTGCCTTCCTACACCAATCAGAATTGGATTTGTTGCCTGATTGGATGATTCTTGACTGGCAGTCAAACAGCACTTTTTCCCTCATGACTAATATTTTTATAACCAGTCGGCAAAAAGTGTGCAAAGAATTTATTTTTAAAAGCACAATTTTCTGTTGTCCCTATAAATTTTCTGGGTGGTTTTCAGCAGTGACCTGGAGATTAATCTTTAATTTCTGGAGGCTTCTGGGCAATCGTGGAGAATTGACAACAATAATATCATGGCATCTCTAACCCAACATCTGGCTCTCTCCAGACCGGATAGAGTGATGGGCTTTTCAGTCTCTAATAAGCAAAAGATTCACTCGTTAATCCATGATCTTCAAGAGTTACAAATCCCGAATATACTCGATAAAGTCATGTTTTGGGAAAATAAAGAGCTTTAATCCAAATTTCCAAAAACTAAAGGAAATTGGTCAGAGATATTAGATTGTATGGCACAAGAATAGTCTATTCTGTTCATTGTCCTCCAATACCAATGCCTTCTATAGTAAGTACTGCTATATTAGTTGGTAGCACTCGTTTCTGAGTTGAAGGTTAAGGGCTCAAGGTATATGCCAGTCTTTAATCTCACCCTAGATTAAGCATTTGAATGCCAAAGGATCTTATGTCCTACCATAGGTCATATCTCCCCCTTCAGATGGACTTTATAGGCTGAATTATGCATGGCCACAATCACAGCTCGAAGCCTAGCTGGTTAAGGAGGTGGGTTGTGAAATCAGGTAGGAGGCCTGTGTGTTGGGATTCATTAGATCAGCCATGATCTAATTGAACGGCAGAACTGGTTCAAAGGGCTGAATAGTTGCTCCTGTTCCGTGTTGCATTCCAAATTTGGCGCTCAGGATTTAAGCCTGCACTGCCACGACTTACCAGACTCTTTAAACATGAAAATGAGTGATAATTGGCTCAGAGCAAAATCTCCTGGAAAAGGCCTCCTTGGCCAGAGCACTTCTCTCCCAACTCAAACCAGCAAGTAACCATTTGGATGGTTTGGCCTTTAGGAGTTGGCTTCTCCAAAGTGATTTATAATTGCATACTGCATTGAAAGTTTTGCCTTTGATTCTTTCTTCAAGTGAATTTGTGAACATAATCAGATTCATTACATTCATTCACTACAACGGAACATGATGCCAGAGCGACAGCTGTGCTACAAAATCTACAAGAACCAGGATTTACCCCTAGTAACAAATGTCAGGTCTTGCAACTGACGATTAACCTCTTAAGGCATATTGTACATGCATCAGCAGTCAGTGCAGATCCTCAGAAAACTAAAGCAATCAAAGAATTTCCACCTCCTCACAATGTCACAGAGCTTCAGTGAGTTATGGAGATGGTGATTCAAGTGGGGAAGTTCTCACCCAACTTAGCAAACAGGAAAGAACCATTATGTCAGCTGCTAAGACAGGTCCAGGCTTGGTGACGGGAAGATGCCCAGCACTTTCTGTGATACAACTGAGTGGCTTGTTAGGGACTTGCAGTTAAGAGTCAGCTACATTGTTGTGGGTCTGGAGTCATACGTTGGCTGACCACCTAAGGACAGCTTACCCCCCCTGAAGGGCATTAGTGAACTAGATGAGTATTTGCTTGCACCAATCCAGTAGTTTTACGATTATTACCTCTGCCACTGAAAGCGAGCAGAGGTAACATTCTCATCCCTGTTTGTTAGTCTGATTGTAAACAATATATCTCAAAAAATAAATATATCCATCAAACACATCTTCCCCTTCCCTCCTCTGTCAGCAGCCCAAAGGGGCTGGTCCCTCTACGACACCCTGGCCCACTCCTCTATCTCTCCAAACACCTTGACCCTTCCCATGGAAACTTCCCATGCAATCACAGGAGTGGGGGGACACCTGCCCTTTCACCTTCCCTCGCCTCAATGTCTAAGGCCCCAAACACGCCTTCCAGATGAAGCAGTGATTTACTTGTACTTCTTTCAATTTAGTCTACTCTATTCGCAGCTCACAATGCAATCTCCTCTACACTGGGGAGAGCAAATGCAGACTGAGTGACTTCATTGCGGAGCACCTCCACTCGGTCCGCAAGCATGACCCTGACCTTCCGACTGCTTGCCTTCGTAATTCACCATCTTGCTCTCATTTCGGCCTCAGCCTGCTGCAATGTTGCACTGAAACCCAACACAAGCTTGAGAAACATGCACCTCATCTTCCGATTAGGCACTTTACAGCCGTCTGGACTCAATATTGAGTTCAATAACTTCAGACCATGAACTCTGTCCTCCATTTTGATATTTTTTTGCCAAGTGCCAGTCTGTATCTTGTGTTCATGTTTTTGCTTTATCACAGAAAGTCTGCCCTTTATTCCGCCATTAACAGTTACTCTGGACCAATGCTTTGTTTAACTTTAACCATTACCACTTCCTTTGCCTTTTGTTCCATGACATCTTTGTCATTTAATCTTTCCTGCCCTCTAATCTTTCCCTGACCTCCCCTATTGTTCTCCCTGATCCTCCCCACTTTCTCAGCAGCATAAAACCCATCACATTTCTACCTCTCCTCAGCTCCAAAGAGACATATTGGACTCAAAACTCTGTTTTTCCACAGATATTGCCAGGCCTGCTGAGTTTTTCCAGCACTTGCTGTTTCATGTCAGATCTCCAGCATTCGCAGTATTTTGCTCTTATCTCAAAAACGAATGGAACTTGGTACACTGATAGGGTATGGCCCAAGATAGAACTGATTCGTTTTTGGTGAAAATGTGGATCAGGATTAAAAATTGGAAGCAAGAACATAACAAACTTACGGTACACAGAATCAGAAGAGGCCCTACAAAATAACGTAGATCAAGTAAAATGTATAAGTTTAGAATATGGATTGAATATGAACACCAAAAAGACAAAAACAATGGTAGTTAGAAGGAATACATTAGAAGAAGATTTAAGTGGACTGCGTCACACTAGAACAAGTAAATAATTTTGTCTATTTAGAACAAAGACGGTAGACATGATTCTGAAATTAGAAGAAGGATAGAGATAGCCAAAAGTGTCACGAAGCTATCATATTTTTCATAATATTATTGTGGGGTACTGTAAAGTAGGCTTATGTTTGTGTGTGTGTGAATGGTCCTGTCTGTGTGGCTGATTTAATTAAATTAGAGACGGGTGGTCTGCAAGGTTGAAATTATCAAAGGAGTTAGGTGTAAAAGGGCACATGAAATACTAATAAGTGAACAAGGGTAAAGTCTCAGTGGATAGGGAATGAATGAAACTTGCATTGTAAGATAAGTGGAGAGGCATTTGGCTTTCAAAGAGACATGGTAGGATGTTTACAACTAACAAGATAAATTGGGCAGGTTATTACACTGATTTGTCCCAAAAGGGTTAACCATAATGACAACATAAAAGATTTTTATATGAAGGGAGAAGTAAATTCCAAAGGCATGGGGGAGCAGTAGGATTTATAAACTAAAGAGGAAGGAATATATTTAAAGAAGGATTGGAAGGCAATGGGGGTGGCCGTGTAATATCTAAGAGGTACACTATGTGAAACAGACTTGGGGAAAAGCATCTAGCCACTTTGCAGAAGACTGCTGTTCCAGTAACCAAAATTGTGTTAAAAGCCTTTGGAATCCCACTGTCGAGTGGGTGCTTGTGAGTTATCTCTATAAATTTAAAATCTAATTTGGGCTGTTGTCTTAAAGGGGGTGTGTACTTGGGAGTCTGGTTAACGAGGAATTTTGGGAATTGTTATAATATTAAGTAACCGTGTAACTGTAATCTTGTGTATGTGTTTTATTCTTTTATTTTGTTAATAAATGTTTTAATTTAATTTTTAAAATCTCTAAAGATGTTAGTGGACTCATTACTTCTGAAGTCAGTGCACAAATCTTCTTGTAATAAATACAAATTGCAAAACCGTTGTGATAACATGACCAGGTTACTTGTGGGTTTTGTCAGCCTGACAAATACCACCTGCTATATCATAACAAAAGTAACTTTGTGAAGATGAAGGATGTATCAACAACAAAAACACTCAAGCTCATAACAAGGAATAAACTCATAAGATGCTATATTCTGGCCACTTTCCTGTCTGCCTCAGAAACCTGCACAATAAGTAAAGATCTGTGGAAGAAAATAGGGGCCTTTGAAATGTGGATGCTAAGACATATGCTTAAAATTCCATATACAGACCATAAGATAATTGAAGAGGGGCCTGAAATAGCAAGACCAAAAAGAACTCTAAAAAGTGACATCCAGAAAAGAAAATGTCGGTACTTCAGACATTTGATCAGGACTGAAAAGCTACAGAGATCTCTTCTAGGGGGCAAAGTGGAGGGCAGCAAAAAGAGGGGTTGACACGGGTGTAGTTGGATGACGGACATCACAGAGCAGTTGCAGACAAGCTGCAGTGGATGTGTGAGGATAGTGCAAGACTGACAGGCATGAGAGACCATGACAGCAGATCTCCTGGCAGGAGTAGCTACAGGCAGCAGCAGCAAATCTGGATCCTGGAAATTTTTAAAGGATAAGTTAACATTGGGAGATAGAGCAAATTGATTTTCTCTTTCAGAATGTTGTTGATTGTTTTAAAATGTTGTGGATTGTCTCAGCTGCTGTGATGATATTTACACAGCTGCCAAAATGTGAGCAGAGTTTTCAGAGCAGGTTGTTGGATGTGGATTGGCCTGAAGCCTCCTCTTTGAGATCTTAATAAAAACATTTATTTTTCAGCTTTGTTGTTATAGAGCATCAACCAGGCAAGGAAAGGCCTCACATTTATGGGATTAAAGATCAGCTAGAACTGCATAAATGTTATAATGCAGTTTAACATTGGGCAGAATCTTCAGCTCGGCGAACGAGGGCGGGGCTCACTCACCAAGGCATAAAATGACACGGGGTGACATCGGGCACGTGTCCCGACGTCACCGCGCATCATTTAGAGTTTCAGTTCGGCGGGTGCGCAGCCGACTCGTTTGCGCACCCGCCAAACTGTCAAAGGCCTATTCAGGCCATTTAAAAACTAATTAAGGCAATCAGCTGAGCTGCCCATCCAACCTTAAGGTTGGGGGGCAGGCGAAGAGCCCAGGCGGCCTTTGCATTTCTCATGGAACCTCAGCCACAGGCAGGATGAGGTTTCATGAATAATTTAAAATTTTCAGAAAAATTTTAATTAAAATTAATGCACATGTCCCAGCTCATGTGACAGTTTCACATGTCATAAAAATTTTCTTGCCACTTTATTATACTTTTTGGGTTTAAAAATAAACTCCCTGAGGCACCTCTGTGCCTCAGGCAGATTCCTGTGTTCTTTCGCGTGTGTGCGCGAAAGAGCGCACTCTCGACTCAGGCAACCCCCACCCCGCCTGCACAGGGAGAGCTCAGCGCTTCCAGGTGCGCATCACGCTGGGCGGGACTTAATTGGCCTGCCCACTTAAAATGGCGGCGCAGACCTGATCGGGGGCACCGATCAGGTCTGCACCCTCACCACCCGCCCAACAGGCAGAAAATTCTGCCCCTTAAGTTAACACAGCATGATGGAGGTATGCACTCTACTGAGTGCCCTCCTCATTCATCATGAATGAGTCAGGCTTTTTAACACCAGATTTATGAACTGAATTGAAATTCCCCCAGCTGCCATCAAGGGATTTGAGCTCACATCTCTGGAACATTAGTCTAGGCCTCTGAATTAGTAGTCCAGTAACATTACCACTATGCCACCATCCGTCATGTGAAAAATAAATAGAATTCACATAGCGATTGTAAAAAATTCATACTTGCAGATATATTTTGGGTAAAGTTTTGTACTCATCAAAATTAGGAGCACAAGTGTTTGTGGAATTTTTTCCAACTTTGGTCCCTAGCATCAACCACTTCCAGGTCAAAAATAGCCCAGGTAAAGCTCCTTCTTCGTTGCCTTAAAAAGATGGCTCAAATGCTAAGAAGAGGCATCTTATCCTATCCTATCAATGTGATATTTCCATTGCACACTAACCAGGCAGTTGGGATGTCCCAAGTTTATTTCACCTGGGATCATTACAGATCTCAAAATCCCATCACAAAGAGTTTTGAAAGGTCAACATTTCTACCTAACAACAACCAGCAATGAATTTAACATTGAAAAACATCCTAATGAGCTTCACAAAGGTGTAATCACCTGACTCATTTCAGGCCAACATCCCTAACTTGAAAAGTGTTGGGGTTTCAGCTAAAACAATTACAGCAATGAAAATGTAAATGTGGAATAAGAATTCATCTGATCCCAAAACCCGAGTACATCCAAAACTGGGTACTTTGAATAAATAGAAAGAAAGTTTGGTCCTGGGTCAACTTTGTGAATATCAAAAAAAGAGCCAAGCTTCAAAGTATCAATATTTCCACATCCAGCTGAGACTGGACATAACGGTGTTAAATTAAATTTATGCTGGCGTTAGGAGGGAGTGCTGATGAGTGGAGTGCCCCAGAGATCAGTGCCGGACCCTGGCTTATTCAAAACTTTTTAAAAATTCTTTCATGGGATGTGGGTGTTGCCATCAAGGTCAGCATTTGTTGCCCAAACCTAATTGTCCTTGAACTGACCTTGCTAGGTCATTTCAGAGGCAACCACATTGGTGTGTGGGTCTGGTAAGGACAGCAGATTTCCATCCTCAAAGGGCATTAGTGAACCAGATGGGTTTTTGCAACAATCAAAGATAGCTTCATGGTCACCATCAAGTGATTAGTTTTCAATTCCAGATTTATTAACTAAATTCAAATTCCACCAGCTGATATGGTGGGATTTGAACCCATGTTACCAATGTATTGGAGTCTCCAGATTACTAGTCCAGCAACATTACCACTACACCACTGTCTCCACACACACACTACTGTCTCCTCACTTGATAACATGCTCTAGGCTGATCATTTAGTGCAGTACTGAGGGAGGACTGCAGTGATTGGAGGTGCCTTTTTTTTGGATGAAACATTAAACCATGGATCATCAGCCCTTTCAGGCAGAAAATTCTCAAAGGATTTTTGATGGGAGAGCAGAGGAGTCATGGCCAACATTTGTCCCACAACCAAAGCTAAGACAGGGGATTTGGTCATTTATTTTATTGCCATTTCGGGGAACTTGCTGTGCACAACTTGGCTTCCGCATTTCCTACCACAGTAACCATACTTCAAAAGTATTTCACAGGTTGTAAAGTACTTTGGGATATCTTGAGGTCATGAAAAGTGCTATAGAAATGCACATCTTTCTTTCTTAAATGGCCAGGATTTTCACCCCCAAGTCGGGCAGCAGGAGTCGGGAAATCTCCTGGCTTGACCTGCCCGCCTCAGGATAAAGTGCCCAGTCAGCCCTGAGTTTCATTGCGGGGTGGGGATGTGGGGAGTCGGGGATGTGGGTGTGGGATGGAGTTGGGCCCACTGCCCCGGGACGCAGATTGGAGGTAGCCAGAGGGGCTGCCGAGTGCCGAGGCAGGCTATTTAAAAGGACTTTGTCCCAATTATTTTGTTAAATATTAGGCACTCTAGCCCTCACCAACTCACCACCACCCGACTCCCTATGCCACCTCCATGCCACTTATGCCAACCCATGCCCCCACACCCCCATGGCCCATTATAGTCCCCATGCCAATTTAATGTCAACCCATGCCAACCCACCCACCACCCTTTGCCCTTACAACCTCCATGGCAACTCAGCCAGTATCCATCATGGGCAGACCTCAGGCATCATGACACCGCAAAAATCCAGGCCAATAAATTAGATTCTGAAGCTCAGTGTAAGCCAATCAGAATTATGATAATCCAAAACGGGGTGAGCAGTTAAATTGGAAAAGGCAGTTTGGGAATGCCAAAATACATCATTTATTTGGTGGCACAATGGCTGAAGAAACCCATTACAGGCAAGTGCAAAGTACTGCAAATGTTTAGAAAATTGGGCAACATAGGTAGATCAGACATTGGTTTGATACACTAAGGGCAAAATTTTCCATCCGTTGGGGGGGGAAGAGCGGGAGTGGGCGTGAGCGGGTGGGTTCCCGATTGGCGCCCACGGTCGGGGGCGCGCCGCCATTTTGCGTGGGCGGGCCAATTAAGGCCCACCCAGTGTGACGTCCGCCAGATAGCACTATGCACTCCCTCTGCGGGCGGGGTGGGGGGGGGTGGAGGGGATCCCCTCAGCCGGGAGTGCGCTCTTTTGCGCATGCATGCGAAATAGCGCACAGATCTCCTTGAGGCTAAGTGCTGCCTCAGGGAGATCGGCTCAGATTTTCAACTTTTAATAAAGGAGTTTAAAAATTTTACCTGCCATGTCCTCTCATGTGACACTGTCACATGAGTTGGGACATGTGCATAACTTTTATTTAAACCTTTCATTAAAATTTAAATACCCTCATGAAACCTCATCCCGCCCGTGGATGAGGTTTCATGCTTTTCCACAAGCCCGCCTAGGCTCCCGGCCTGCCCGCCAGCCTTAAGATTGGATGGGCAGGACCATTAATGAGCTGAATTGGTTTTCTAATGGCCTTAATAGCCGACCTGAAAATGCGGGGTGGCGTCGAGAGTTCCACCTGACGTCATCCCACATCATTTTACGCGTCGGCGAGTGGGCCCCGCCCCCGCTCACTGACCGGAAGATCCTGCCCTAAATTGAGGTTGAATGGGATTTGGGGTTTCAGAGATTAGGTAGCCTGTTTTACATCACACCCAGTATCTGTTCCATTGTGGAGTACAAAATCTGGCTTGTGTGTGAAGCATTTATCTTCTACTGGTAAAGACAATTTTCACTTCCCATATCCATTGCAACTAACTGGTTGAGTACATACTGATCAGCTTTAACCAGCAAAGCATTTAACCTCAAATCCCTCGATGAGACAATTCTACACCGATTAATTGTTTGACACGGGCTTTCAATGTTCATTTCCTAAAATTACAACTTCAAATTTTCTACATTTTTGTTTGGAATATTGCACCAGTCCTTGCTTCCTAATCCCTATTCCGTAACTTCCTTTCTCCTGGTGAAAGTGTGGAGTTTATGACAATGGTTCAAAATATTTAAAACATCAATATCTCAGCAGAGGCTTTGGAAACTTTCTAAAGGGCAGTTTGTTTAGTTTAAGGTGTAACGCAAGTTTGGAGCCAAGGAAAACTGGGACTGGGATCCTGTTCAAACGGATAGCAACAGTAAAAGTAGCCACAAAAAAGGCACTGCTGTCACCTACATATTTTTTATTTAAATCCCTGATAGTTTGGTTAAATTCACCACGTGCTGTGGATTTCAGTGTGAATTTCTTCAGTGGCCACTCCGCTGGTTTTCTGTTAGTCACTTAGGTGATTCGAAATGACGAGGGTTGGGGGTTGGGGGAGAAGGGGACTGCAGCAATTGAAGGTATAGCCTCCTCTGCTGTCTATCGGGGTCACGTGATGTTCTTGGAGGCTCAGGCCAATGAGTCCTAAGCGCAGGGGGCGGGTCTGCCTGACAAGAGTCCTGATCGAGCATGTAGCATCTGAAAAATTCTCTGCAATAAAGTTTATCTGTTTCTTGTTGAAACCTGTCCACTCCATCAAGTCATCACAGGGGCAGAATTAACGGTGTTGCTGGAATCAGTGCATCAGGGGAATTCTGTCATTCTACCATGGGTATAAGATAGTTAATTAAACCTCTGTAGTGATCAAAAAAAAAGAGAGAAAGAAGATATTGGAAACCTGAAGTAAAATCAAGAAATATTAGAAATGCAGAGCAGGTCAGTCAGTAGCTGAAAATGATAAATAGTCCAACATTCTGGATGTGAGCCCGTATGAAAGAAAAACTCACATTTGTGTCGAACCATGTCCCTCTGAAGTGTCTCAATCTACTTTACAAGCAAGAAATTACCATGAAGTGTGGTGAATCTTATAAAGTCGTGAAGTTTGGCAGCTGTTTATGCACAGAATGATCTCCTAAAATAGCAATGAGAAGAATGGCCAGATAACCTGGGGTTTCTTTGGCGGTGGTTGAGTGACAGGCATCTACAAGACACTCGGAAAAATCTGAGTTTCTCTTCAAGAATCACAATATTATTAGAGCTGGCAATTTAATTTCTTATCTGAAAGATGGCACCGCTGACAGTGCAGGGTTCCCTCAATGCTGCACTGGGAGTGTCAGCCACCATCTCGTTCAAAAGCTCATTAACCTTCGGTGCCCCTCTGACATGTTCTGTTTTCATTTTAAACCTGAAAGTTCTTATTTTATGCTATTCATTGCAAGAGAAACATCACAAGTTTAATGAAGAAAAGTGCATATACAAATGTTACATGGTGGTTACTGCATATGGACTTTGAAAGGTGAAGGAAACAATCTAGTGTATTCTGGGTTATTGGCATTTTAAATAAATATAGAACATTAATTAATGGATTCTTGAGAATGGATGATATTGTCAAATCACTCTGCATTAGCTAACAGGCCTCCACTCACTAGCTGATACTCATTATTTTATAACCAGGACCATTTGATGGAAATTTACAGAATTTATTTAAAGATTAACCAATGTTCTGAGAATTCCTGATGTTTTATATCATGGGAATGGTGCCTTTGGATGAGCATTTCACTGCTTCGTGACGTCAGTATGGCAGATTTATTGGAAAAGGGAATTGGCAGTGAATGGTGAGGGAGATTTTGCTTCATGTTAATTATAAAGTGGTGGTAAACAGAACGGCATTCTTGCACGGGGCTAAGGGGGGATGGCAGAGCATTAGGGGATAGGGATGATTTAATTGAGGTGGTATGCTTTCGTACAGGAAGGCCATGAGGCAGCGCTTTCTCAGTTATAGTTGAGGGAAAAACAATGGCCAGTCAGGAAGAGTAACATCCTGTACCAGAAGGACATTACAAACAGACTACTGTCATTTCCATTCTTGGAGATAAACTGCAAGGAACATTTCTCAAGTAGTGTTTAAATAGCAGAATGTAATTTTCCCCGTCCTTAATTATCATTTCCTTGTTGCTCACTATTCCAGGCTGGATATGCCCTATCTCAAGTGTCAGAATGGCCAGTGTCAAATCAAATCATCTTTCCAGCAGTTGGAACAGAGATAACTGCTAACATTAGCCACTGATAACAGGGACCTATTGGCACTTGTAGGAAAATATGACATCCCCTTATTCCCATTAAACAGTAACAGGTACCCTGTTTCTATAAGAGGAGATCCAGAGAAATCTAAAGCAGACTATGTGTGGGCAGGTGGGGGGCTTCAGTGCAGTGTGGGTGGTGATGTGGTGGTTTAGCCACAGATCTTTCAAACTTGTGACTTGAGTTAAAGACAAGCCTACTCTAATAGGGGTTGATTTTCTCTCTGTTTGTTCCTTTGTCCTATGTTCTTTCACATTCCAGCATGGATACGAGGGGCCAAACAGCCTCCTTCTGTGTTGTAACCATTCGATGATTCTATGTATTGCCCATCCCCCGTTGTCTTTATTAATGGGTTGTGTGATGATACAAACACAGATGAGATTGCAAACAATCTATCAGTACCTGTAAAGAGCAATAACCTACTTAGGGCCAGAACTGCCTTCTATCTTTTCAGATGCTATCAGAATTCTATGCATTTCTGCTGCTTTGTGTTTTTATTTTAGATTTTCAGCTGTAACAGTATTTCATTTTGATTACATTAATGGTCTTTTCTCTTTTATAAGTTTCCTTACAAGTATTTAATCTTTGAATATATTCTATATGGTAACACTTTATTTATCTAAAATTCTTAGAATACTGTGTTTGGAGGACACATCAGTAGAACAAGCGATGACACCTATCTCCTACAGACCAAACACAGTGCGAAGTGAGGTGAAACATCTCTACAGGGATCGCCTTGGTTAACATCACTGTAAACATGATTATGAGTTCCTCATGAGGAAATCGTTTAGCTCCAATTAATTTTTTTAATGGAATTTTCCATTTAGTTACATAAGAAAATTCAAAGACCAATTATATTAAATATCTTAGTGTAAACTAATTTTATAATCTAATCTATGTATGTCACAAAATCCCACAGAAACCAAACTCTTAATGGATACATTCTACGGTGATAAAGTTATCTTGTTACTTGTTTCTCTCTCTGTATTTATCCCTCTCACCCCTTTCTTTTTCTTTATCTCTTTCTCGATTTCCCTCTCTCCTCCGTATTTCACCGACTCTTTTTCTTCCTACTATTGCTTTCTCCTCCCCCTTCAATCTCTTTCTCTCTCTCACCTTGGCAAGCTCTGAAGGAGAGTTATACAGAGAGTTAACTCTGTTTCTCTCTCCACAAATGCTGCCAGACCTGCTGAGCTTTTCCAGCATTTTGTGTTTTAATTTCTTTCTCTCTCTCCCCTGCTCCCTGTCTCGCTTTTTGACTTTCTCCCTCTTTTTTGCCTTCTCTCCATTTGTCTCATTCCTCTTTTCTGTTGTTGCTCTTCTCCCAAATCCTCTTTCTCTTTCTCTTTCTCTCTCTTTCTCGCACAGGTCTTTCCAGCTGGGACACTGAACGGCTTCAAAGCAATCAGAACAAAAGG
This sequence comes from Cetorhinus maximus, assembly GCF_964194155.1. Taxonomy (NCBI): domain Eukaryota; kingdom Metazoa; phylum Chordata; class Chondrichthyes; order Lamniformes; family Cetorhinidae; genus Cetorhinus; species Cetorhinus maximus. The sequence goes on from NC_135891.1 coordinate 112,857,907, forward strand.
CACCTGGCATGGGACTCCTCTGAAAATCAACAAGCTGCTGTAATCTGAACATGGTAATATTGTTCTGTACATCTTCAGCTTCTCTTCCTCCCTTCATTTCCTTACCCCGAGCCAGGTGTTTGTGAGACAGGATTATCATTTCTAAACTTTAAGACATTCAAAGAATGTCAGTCAGTGGAGGGTGGCTGTAAAGGATTCAACCAAAGAAGGACAGAGTTGTTCTTCCCGTTTGAGGAAAGATGGATGCTTGCTTCTTTCCCCGCAAAGGTTCAGGTGAAGTTATCAAGTATCAAACGATCAGGTTCATGACTTGAATAGGTCAGAATTGGAAATTTGTATCCAATCACACTCATACAACAACTTTGAGTGTCACTTCACATTCACAAAATAGCTATTGGACATTTTGTGTACACATTCCTGCATACGTGAAGAGCTTGCATTTATATAGCCACTTATTGTATCCTTATGCTGTCTCGCATTCAATAAAATACATTTTGATTTGCAATCATTCTTGTTATGTAGGGAAACATAGCCAATTTGCGCACACACTAGAGCCTGCATTTTACATGCCCCACCAGGTGGTAGTGGGGTGGCGTGTGGGCACATAAGGTAGGGCTGGTGTCCACTCCACCACCATTCCGCCCACCTCTGAGCTCACCCCCAGATTAAGGGGGGAGGGTGGGCGGGTGCTGAAATCGGCAGCCAGCATGCCATGTTTAAATAAATAACCAAGGGTCAGTTGGGCTTGTTGGCAAGCCAATTGACCTTGATGATACGTTGCCTATGCCATAAAATGGTTGGCATGTGCAGTTGGACAGGAGTGGGCAGGCCCCCTTTTCCAAAGATTTTCAAAGGGCGAGCAGGAAGGAGGGTGGGAGGTGCTATCTTCGGGGATTTGCGGATCGGAAGGCAGCCCCCACTAAGATAGAACCTCTCTTTCTTCCTACCGACCTACTGCATTAAACACACCATCACTCCCACCCCACCCTCACCTGCCCAAACTCTCCCTGCCCAAGACCCCGGGCTTACCTTTCTCCGCGATCCAATGGGCCTTCTTCTTTTTCCTTGCTGCAGTCCCGGCTGTGCCCACTAATGCGCTCTTGGCGCTGCCGGGACTGGTGGAGCTGCCAACCAATCGGATTAGCTGGCAGCTCTGGAGGTGTGGGACTTCCTCCCCAGTGAGGGGTGGAAGTCCCACACTGCACGTATTTAGCCCGCTCACAGTGTGTTATGGCTGCTGGGTGAGCTCGGATGGAGTGGGTTAGCTCCATGCCCAAATTTGCTTCCGGGGGAGGGGAGGTGAGGTGACCATCAGCTCCCTGCTCCCAATAATATTCTGCCCTCGGATCCCACAACAAGCAAATAAGATAATAAAGGCCACAGACCTGAAAGGTCAACTCCGATTTCTCTCTGCACAGATGCTGCCTGACCTGCTGAGTATTTCCAGTGCTTTATTTAAGAAAAATTAACCTTTTTTTAATGTAGTTCGTTAAAGAGCAATATTAGCCCAGGAACTCGCTGCCCTTGCTCATAGCTACACGCTTTCTTAAACTTCGACTTTAATAGGTGGACAAGCCATCTATTTAATGGCTTCATCTTCAAAGCAGCACCTCCAGCATTGCAGCACTCCCTCAGTATTGCACTGCTGTGTTAGCCAAAATTGTTTGTCAAATTCTGGCCTGGGGTTTAAACCCATAACTTTCTGTCTCAAAGGTGAGATTTATACTAACTGCCCCAACTTGATCCTCCATTCCCACCCTCATAAATATTTCCTTCTTCACTCAATGGATTACTATTGTTATCCTTTGCTATTTATCATGTTACACAGTCTTGAATGTGCTCTACCACCATCGTCATGGCCTGAATTTTATAGGGTGGCGGGGGCTTGGCTGGTAGCTCTTGGGCAGAATTTTGCCCTTGATGGGCGGGCGGGCCCCACCGCCATTTTGAGTCAGTGGGCCGCCCAACGGGAAGCGCTATGTGCTCCCTGTGCGGGAGGAGGAGGAGGGATTCCCCAACTGTCAGAGTGCGAAAGAGCGCACTGCTCCCTGAGACTAAGTGCTGTCTCAGGGAGAGCACTGAAAGTTTTATAAACTTCAAAAATAGAAAAATAAAAAAATTATTAACATGTCCCCCTCATGTGACATGTCACATGCGATGGGACATGTTAATAAATATCACATAAACTTTATTAAAGATTTTTTAAAACAGACATGAAACCTCATCCTGCCAGTGGATGAGGTTTCATGTTTTTTCTCCTTCCCGCTGGGGCTCCTGGCCTGCCCGCCAGCCTTAAGGTTGGACGAGCAAGGCCTTTAATTGGCTTAATTATCCTGTCAATGGCCTCAATTGGCCATTGACAGGTCGGCGGGTGGACAGCTGATTGCGCTGTCCGCCCGCCGGCCTGAATATTTAAATGGGGTGGGATGATGTCGGGGGGTTCTCCGATGTCATCCCGCATCATTTTCACGTCGGGGAGCGGGCCCCGCCCCCAGCTCGCCGACGGAAAAATTCTGCGCCTTCAGTCCTTCCAGCAACAGCGCTACAGTGGCCGGAAGAGGCGCTGCACAGAGCTGCCTGAGGCTAAGCCCAGGAACCAGAGGAAAGTGTAAGTGTCAGGGGTCCCACGGCGGGGAAGGTAAGGAAGTACTGGGAAGTCACAACAGGTCGATCGTGTTCTCAGGAGATAGGCTGTGGTGAGGGAGGTCACTGGGCCTTAAGGGGAGGGTGCCCACCAGTCAGAAGTGGGCTTCTGATGAAGGGACCCTCCACCTTCCTGCCCGAGATCAAACTTTCTTTATTTCCGGGTTTCCCCCCCCCCCACCACTCCGAGCTATCATCCACCCGTCAGCCTTAAAATTGAGGCTGGGCAGGAAACGGCCCTTAAGCGGCTATTAACTGGGCCATCTCAGAGTGTGCTCATTGCGTGGTCAGTAGTGAGATAGTCAGTCTTGTTAACAGATCTTTATCTTGATTGACAATAAGATATAGCTTTAGTTGGGGTTTATAACAATTTTTTTGGTTTTTCACAAAACACAAACATTGGTAAAAAGTTAACATCATTCCAAGTATTTTGGCGTGATTTGTATCTCCAGAGTGCTAAATGCTAGGTTTGTAGATCATGCTGCTTTTCAAGTGGTGATGTCATTGTACAGGGCCTTAGTTATTTTAAAAGCCCATTCAGTTCCTGGAAACCCATTGTTCTAAAACTTTCATTGAAATCCTACCATCCTGACTCCTCGGAAAAATCTGACTGCACCAGATACCAGTTATGGAAATTTGCATGTGTTTTCTTAAAAATAATATGAGGAGAGCTCCTATTGTGTTGTTTGTGGTAAAATGGCTCATACAATATCTTACAGGGACAGGAGCCTTATACCAAATCATACACATGTTTTTATTCTGTCAGTAAGGTGAAGCTAAGTCCACAAAGTCTAATTGTAAAGCTAACACAATGTAGGGCAAACAAAATTTAATTTAGTTATTGTTTAGTGAGAGAACAGTGTAGATTAGAAATTGCTCAAAATTTCAGGTTGGAAGCGCCCAGCATTAAATGACTGGCTTTATTCCTCTTTTATGTCAAAGATTGCTTTGTGTCTATAAGCAAGTGTGTCATCTGTTGCATGGCATCTATCAATCAATGGACCAAGGCAAAACTAGAATTTCCAACTTCTGTCCACATCCAATACTTCTGTGTAGGAGTTAATGGGTAACTAGTAATCCAGAGGCATGGTTAATTAATCCAACAAATGTGAGTTCAAATCTCAGCAAGGCAGTTTGAGAAATTCATATAAACTCTGAAATTCAAAGCTGGCGTTGCTAAGAGTGACCATGAAGCTGTTGGATGTTCAGAAAAAAGACAACTAGTCACTAATGTCCTGTAGGGAAGGAAGCCTTTCATCTCTACCCGGGCCAGTCTATTTGTAACTCCAGTCCCTCCCCAACATGGTTGACACTTAATTGACTTCTCAGGTGGCCTAGCAAGCCATTCAGTTGTATCAAACCATTATTTGGGCAACTAGGGAGGGACAATAAATGTTGGTTTTGAAAGCACTGCCCGCATCCTGAGAATCAGGGTTTTTTTAAAAACATGTTCAGGACCTTCCCCCCCCACGACAATATTGGGGTGGGTGGGTGCTGTGGCAGACTTGTTAGGAGGCCCGTCTTTGCTCTCCAGGACTCCATTCCAGTTGTTTAGAAGCTGTTAGGCCCTGTAGCCCTCACCCCTCACACCCCTTCACCCCCAACCACCCCATGACTCCTTATGCCCCTATGCCACCTCCATAGCTGCTCACCTAGTATCCACCATGGGCAGACCTCAGGAGCCATATGGAGGTGAAAATAATAAACTTCTTACAATCTAATATAGCTTTCACTTATACACAATTGATAGTGAAAAAACTCCCATTCATGAAATCCATTCAAAGCTTTTAAATCTCCTAAAATGGTTAATTTCTTATTAAAGCAAACAAACTTCTATTCAGACCCCACTGTCCAATACAGCTAATCCTTTAATAGCCTACTTAAACTGTCACTCAAACCGAACTGCTGAGATAATTGTAACTTTTGAAACTCATTCTTAATGACGTAATATTTCCCTTGGGGAAATGTCTACTAAGAACTGTATTGAAACTTCACAAACTGTTGTTTTTTTCTAACCTACACCAGATGACCTGTCAATCAAAGCAGTCTAGCAAAGAGTTTTTTTTTAAACTTTCAATGATAGCTGTAACCTTTTTTTAAAAATTAGAGATTGGAAGATTTAATGAACTTCAGATTGTGACACTTAAACAGATCTTATCTGCCTTTCAAGAATGTTTACATCTACTCCATCAATTTGTAACTCCGACACTGTGAGTTAAGTCCCTTGGAACAGTCAAATTAAGGTCTGTATGAACTCAGCACTAAGCTCAAATGGCCCTGCTGAGTTCAGGATACTCTCCTGTGTGATTCATGTTCCACACCTGTCCCCTTGCTGGCTAAAATAGAATCTGTTGAAAACAGGGACAGGACTTCCACACCTGGGTCCCTTACGCCATTTTTAAAGGACCGCATAGTCTATCCGACTTCACCAAATCCAACCCGCAGCTTTGATTTTCCTTGCATTACAACAGTGACTATGCTTCCAGGGTACTTCATTGGTAGTAAAGCAATTTGGGAATGTCCTGAGACACTACATAAATACAATTTTTCTCTTTTGCTGAGAGAACTGAAGAGAGAAACCTCGGTGGACATTGTTTGCAATTGTGGTTGATTATCACTTTTACTGTGGTTATATTTTCACAATGTTTCTGTTAAACATACACAATTAGAAATAAAAGATAATGGCTATGTGTATTCTAGTCTCAATAAGTGTACTGTCCCCAAAATAAATCCTGGAACGAGGTCTCCTTGTACAACGAACCATCAGAGAAAACGTTACAGCTGGAAAATCTGGTAAGAAAATTCCATCTCTATTTTTTGCTGCTTCAAAGGCCCATCTGGGTGCTGACGTTTCTCAGTGGTTTCCTCGGTCTCCCTGGTGGAATCCTCAGTGAAATGGCTGAGACTTAAAGCATAAATCATAAGAACAAAGGGTGACTGAGGGGCAGCGTTAAGGATGTAGCAATGCAAGGGTGAGGAGCTAACTCTGGAGTGACGTCCCAATGTTATTCCTAATACAGAACGTGGTGTTGTGACATCTCCTGGAGGAAAGCATCTCACTCCATTTGGGTTGGACACTACACACAGTGGAAATTTCTAACAATGAAGCAAGGGCTTTTCTTTAAATTTTATTGGAGTGTACGTGTCCCCACCTCTGCTCGCAAGCCACTTAAAAAAAACCCACCAGTCAGGTGCAGCTCCTTATGTAAGTATACAGAGCTTTGTCCAGGCTGTGCCTTTGAGGCATTGCCTATAGCAAATTGATTCAGCGGCTATCGGTCACAGACTATTTAATATAACAGAACAACAGCCTCATTGTAGGCATATTCTCTTTAACAGCATTTAACAATTTGTAGCAATTCAGTTAGAAACATTTCCCTTTTAAATCACAGGAATTTAAGCTTCCATTGTATTCATGATTTTCCTCTTGGACTAGTTCACAAGAATTGTTATACATCTGTTTCCTGTTACAGTGGGGAGGGAAGGGGGTGGGGGGAGTGCTAGACAGGCTACTTAAGTGAATTTTACAGCAGGGAATTTTACTGTGAGGGAATTTAATCAGGTATTTTTGTCAAGTTCTGTCAAGTTAGTGCTTACAGTAAAATCCATGATGCAATCTACCCAGCTGTAAATATATTCCCAATAGAGATAATTGGAAAGTTGCATCATTGTACTATAACCAGCCGATGTTTCGAACTCACGGCTTTGCCAACAGTAACCACTCTGCCCAGGGAAACCAACATTTAAAAACAACAGATGATTCCCACTCCAACTCCCACCAAAATCTAGTCCCAGTCTCAAATGTAGCCCTGTTCCAAGTAGGTGTGCACACTGTCCTCTTGGAAAACCTAGGAATAACTGGACTGATGCGGAGGGGCTGATGTCATCTCCCCTCTTCCCATAATGTCAGGATGAAGCAGCAGCCTCACTTCTCATAGAGTCATAGAGTCATACAGCACAGAAAAATGCCCTTCAGCCCATCGAATCTGCGCCGGTCAACAAGCACCTAACTGGTACCTGTCTGGATATCAAGAGAAAGGAACAGAGATCCAATGCTGTTGCTACCCACCTCCACCCCACCCCACACCAATTGGGAATTTTTTTATCTCAGTGACAATGGGTCACCTGGTGTTGAAGAACAGCCAAGCCTCTACCATCAAGAACAACATGAGCACCAATGTTGTATGAACACCATCAACTCCAACTCCCCTCCAATTCACACACCACTCTGATTAGAACATACATTGCCATACCTTTGTTGTCACTGGGTTAAAACACGGAATTCCTAACCTAAAACCACTGATAGACCATCACACCAAGCACTTTTTTAAATTCTTTCATGGGATGTGGGCCAACATTTATTACCCATTCCTAATTGCCCTCGAGAAGGTAGTGGTGAGCTACCTTCTTGAACCTTTGCAGTCCATGTGGTGTAGGTTTTTTTTTAACTCACCCATGGATGTGGGGGTTTCTGGCTAGGCCTTGAGAAGGTGGTGGTGAGCTGCCTTCTTGAATTGCTGCAGTACATGTACACCCACGGTGCTGTTAGGAAGGGAGTTCCAGGATTTTGACCCATCGACAATAAAGGAACTGCGATATGGTTCCAAGTCAGAACAGTGTGTGGCTTGGAGGGGAACTTGCAGATGGTGGTGTTCCCATGCATCTGCTTCATTTGCCCTTCTAGGTGGTAGAGGTCATGGGTTTGGAAGGTGCTATTGAAGGAGCCTTGGTGAGTTGCTGCAATGCATCTTGTAGATGGTACACACTGCTGCCACTGTGTGTCGGTGGTGGAGGGAGTGAATGTTTGTGGATGGGGTGCCAATCAAGTGGGCTGCTTTGTCCTGGATGGTGTCAAGCTTCTTGAGTGTTTTTGGCACTGCTTTCATCCAGGCAAGTGGAGAGTATTCCATCACACGCCTGACTTGTGCCTTGTAGATGGTGGACAAACTTTGCGGAGTCAGGAGGTGAGCTACCCGCTGTAGAATTCCAAGCCTCTGACCTGTACTTGTAACCGTAGTATTTATATGGCTGATCCAGTTCAGTTTCCGGTCAATGGTAACCCCAGCATGCTGATAGTGGGGGATTCAGTGAAGGTAATGCCATTGAATGTCAAGGGATGCTGGTTAGATACTCTCTTCTTGGAGATGGTCATTGCCTGACACTTGTGTGGCACAAATGTTATTTGCCACTTATCAGCCCAAGACTGGATATTGTCCAAGTCTTGCTGCATATGAACATGGACTGCTTCAGTATCTGAGGAGTCGCAAATGGTGCTGAACATTGTGCAATCATCAATGAACATCCCCATTTCTAACCTTTTGATGGAAGGAAGGTCATTGATGAAGCAGCTGAAGATGGTTGGGCCTAGGACACTACCCTGAGGAACTCCTGCAGTGATGTCCTGGGACTGAGATGATAGACCTCCATCAACAACAACCACCTACCTTTGCACTAGGCATGACTCCAACCATTGAAGAGTTTTTCTCCTGATTCCCATTGACTCCAGTTTTGCTAGGGCTCCTTGATGCTACACTCGGTCAAATGCTGCCTTGATCTCAAGGGCAGTCACTCTCACCTCACCTCTTGAGTTCAGCTCTTTCATCCATGTTTGACACAAAGCTGTACTGAGGTCAGGAGCTGAGTGGCCTTAGTGGAACACAAACTGAGCGTCAATGAGCAGGTTATTGCCGAATAAGTGCTACTTGATAGCACTGTCAACAACACGTTCCATCACTTTACAGACGATCAAGAGTAGACTGATGTGGCGGTAATTGGATGGGTTGGTTTTGACCTGCTTTTTGTGGACAGGACATACCTGGGCAATTTTCCACATTGCCGGCTAGATGCCATTGTTGTAGCTGTATTGGAACAGCTTGGCTAGGGGCACAGCTAGTTCTGGAGCATAGGATCAGGTCCCATAGCTTTTGCAGTATCCAGTGCCTTCAGCAGTTTCTTGATGTCATGTGGAGTGAATCAAATTGGCTGAAGACTGGCATCTGTGATGCTGGGGTCCTCAGGAGGAGACCAAGATAAATCATCCACTCTGCATCTCTGGCTGAATATGGTTGCAAATGCTTTAGCCTTATCATTTTGCACTGGTGTTTGGGCTCCCCCATCATTGAGGATGGGGATATTTGCAGAGCCTCCTCCTCCAGTGAGTTGTTTAATTATCCATCACCATTCACAACTGGATGTGGCAGGACTGCAGAGCTTTGATCTGATTTGTTGGTTGCGGGATCGCTTACTTCTGACTATCACTTGCTGCTTATGCTGTTTGGCACACAAGTAGTCCTGTGGTGTAGCATCACCAGGTTGACATCTCACTTTTAGGTATGCTTGGTGCTGCTCCTGGCATACCCTCCTGCACTCTTCATTGAACCAGGGTTGAACCCCTGTCTTAATGGTAATGGTAGAGTGGGGGATATGCCGGGCCATGAGTTCACAGATTGTGGTTGAGTACAATTCTGCTGCTGATGATGACCCACAGCGCCTCATGGATGCCCAGGCTTGAGTTGCTAGATATGTTGGAAATCTATCCCATTTAGCATGGTGGTAGTGCCACACAACACAATAGAAGGTATCCTCAATGTGAAGGCAGGAGTTTGGGCAGGAGTTTCCCTTCAGGGATTTGGGGGCGGGGCCCTCTCGCCGAGGGGAAAATGATGCGGGGTGACGTTGGGAGGAATCCCTGACGTCATCCCAGTCCCTTTAAATTTTTAGGAAGGCGGGCGGACAGCAAAATCAGTTGTCCTCCCGCCGACCTGTCAATGGCCAATTGAGACCATTGACAGGATAATTAAGATAATTATAGACCTGCCCGTCCAAGCTTAAGGCTGGCGGGCAGGCCAGGAGCCCCAGTGGGCTCCAGATTATTCATGAAACTTCATCCACTGGCAGGATGAAGTTTCATGTCCGTTTTTTAAACATTTAATACATTTTATGTGTTTATTATTAACATGTCCCATTTCGTGTGACATTGTCACATGAGGGGGACATGTTAATAATTTCAATATTTATCTATTTTTAGACTTTACTTACCTGTCATGAATCTCCCTGAGACAGGACTTTGCCTCAGGGAGCAGTGCACTCTTTCGCACGCATGCACAAAAGAGCGCACTTTGACAGATGGGGAATCCCTCCTCCCTGCCCAGGAAGTGCATAGCGCTTCATGTCGGGCAGGCTGCTGGGCGGGCCTTAATTGGCCCGCCCACTCAAAATGGCGGCAGGCCCCGTTTCGGTGGCGGGGTTGGCTGTCCGCCCGCCGCCGAGCCAGTGGGGCCCACATGCCATCCGAGGGCAAAATTCTACCCTTTGTCTCTACAATGACTGTCCGGTGGTCACTGCTACCAACACTATCATGGACAGATGCATTTATGACAGGTAGATTGGTGAGGACGATGTCAAGTATGTTTTTTCCTCTTGTTGGTTCCCTCACCAACTGCCGCATATCCAGTCTAGTAGCTAAGTCCCTGAAGGCATGACCAGCTCAGTCAGTAGTGGTGCTACCGAGCCATTGCAGTCCCCTACCCAGAATACACTTTGTGCCCTTGCCACCCTCAGTGATTCCTTCCTCCAAGCGGTGTACAGCATGGAGGACTACAGTTTCATCGGCCAAGGTTGGTGCGGTGGGGAGGGCGGGATTTTGGTAGATAGTAACCAGCAGGAGATTTTCTTGCCCGTATTTGGCCTGATGCCATGAGACTTCATGGAGTCCAGTGTCAATGTTGAGGACTCCTAAGGCTGCTCCCTCCTGACTTTATACCATCTCTGGTGGGTGCGTCCTGTCCCACCCACAGGGATGGTGATGGTGGTGTCTGGGACTTTGCAGGGTCGACAGGGCTGGGTGTGCCATTGCCATTTCCAGTGCCTAGGTCGATGCAGGGTGGTCCATCCAGTTTCATTCCTTTTAGGCTTTATAGTAGTTTGATACAACTGAGTGGCTCACTAAGTCATTTCAGAATCAACCACATTGCTGTGGGCCTGGAATCACATGTAGGCCAGACCGGGTAAGGATGGCAGGTTTCCTTCCTCTCAAACCTATTCTAGTATTCAATTAGGTCATGGTTGATCTGTGTCTTCATTCCATCCATCCACCTTAGTTCATCCCTTAATAACTTTGCCTAACCAAAATCTATCAGGTTTAGTTTTGAAATTTTTAATTTACCACCACCCATCCAAAACCTCAACAAGCTTTTCTGGGGGATAGAGTTCTAGATTCCCACTTCCCTTTGTGTGAAATGGCTCAAAAGTTCAAAGCTTCCCTCTGTAGATAGGCACAGTGACCCCCAGTCCGCAGTAGGGATCAATGAACAATGAAGAATGAGAGGCGACCTTATTGAAACACATAAGATTCTTAGGGGGCTTGACAGGGTAGATGCTGAGAGGTTGTTGCCCCTTGTGGGAGAGTCTAGGACCATAGGGCATGATCTCAGAGTAAGGGGTCGCCAATTTAAGACAGAGATGAGGAGAAATTTCTTCTCTCAGAGGGTAGTCAATCTGTGGAATTCTTTACCACAGAGGGCTGTAGAGGCTGGGTCGTTAAGTATATTCAAGGCTGAGATAGACAGATTTTTAATAGGTAAAGGTATCAAGGGTTTATAGGGAAAAGGCAGGAAAGTGGAGCTGAGGATTATCAGATCAGCCATGATCTCATTGAATAGCGGAGCAGATGCAATGGGTCGAATGGCCTGTTTCTGCTCCTACGTCATATGGTCTTATGGTCTTATGGTGATTAGTAGAGTCAGTAACTGTAGTGTTCACCACTTGTCGAAAAACGTTGCGACTTTGCCCTCATGGAATTCTTTAAACCCGGCCTTAATCCTGTCATCCTGTTCCTCACACTGTGTAATTTATTGAGCAATGTTTAAGCGTGAATTTCAGATAAGTGTCCAAGCTGCAACATACTTCCACTGCTCGGAACCATAGCTCATTTCACACCACAGACAGTAATGTCAAATTTTTACCAGTGGGACAGTATTATGGCTCCTGTCTGTTCCGGCAGTGCAGTTAGTCTGCTGGAGTTTTGTTTCTTCTTTGATGCTAGGCCAGCATTTATTGCCCATCCTTAATTGCCCATGAGAGCTATGCAGCTTGCTAGGCTAGGCCATTTCAGAGGGCATTTGAGAGTCAACAATGCCATGGGTCTGGAGTCACACATAGGCCAGACCAGGTAAGGGACGACAGATTTCCCTCCCTAAAGGTCATTAGTGAACCAGCTGAGTTTTTACGACAATCGGTAATGGTTTCATGGTCATCATTAGACTTTTAATTCCAGAGTTTTTTATTATTAAATTCAAACTCCACCATGATGGGATTCAAACCCACAGCATTACCCTGAGTCTCTGGATTACTAGTCCAGTGACAATACCACTACCCCACCGCCTCCCCCAGACTCACTGCAGTGCCCCCCCCTCAGACTTTACTGCAGTAAAGTCTGGCTTGTGGCATGTTCAATTACAGAATCACAGAATTTTAACGGCACTGGAGGCCATTCGGCCCATTGTGTCTGCACCATCTCTCCAAATGAGCATTATGACTTAGTGCCACTGCCCTGCCTTTTCCCTGTGCCCCTGCACATTGTTTCTATTCAAATAATCATCTAATGCCCTCTTGAATGCCTCGATTGAACCTGCCTCCACCACACTTCTAGGCAGTGCATTCCAGACCCAAACCACTCATTGTGTTTAAAATATTGAAAGATAGATGTTTTATTTACATAGTGATCAATAAAATGTCTAAACAAGTGTTTACAGCATTTTTTTGCCTTTATTTGGAGTCCTGCAGATAAACCAAAGTGCTGCAATGAATCCCCTTTAATACAGAATAGGGTGTATCACACCTACATCCAAAACTGTCCTCCCCTGATGTTCACTTTGAGGCACCACTGGGTAACCGGCAAAAATGGAAGCCTAGCTGATTTTTTCCCCCCATCGTATCAACATGCCTAGGGCACAGGGTAAGGTTACCAACCTTACAAGATTGTCCTGGAGTCTCCAGGAATTAAAGGTTCATCGCCTGGACACTACTGCAAACAAAATCTGGGATAAAAAAATCATAGGGGAATTGTTATGACTTGTGGCTGGAATTTTACCAGCCCCTTGAAGATGGGCTGTGAAGCAGGAAGGGTGGTGAAATGGCGGCGGAAGATGTCGGAGGGGTGGGGGGGAAGCCCAGCGCTAAGGGACATTCCCAGAGGCGGGAATGGTAGTGGCTCATTGCCCTCCAACAGGGAGGCGGGTAACTAATTAATTCGCCTGTGGACAGCCATTTTAACAGGCTGCCAAGAGTTTACACACTTCAGGAAGCTCCCACTGTGTGGTGTGTCCTTCAGCTGCTGTGAAGTGGCCTCCAAACAGTTTCCGGGATGGAAGAGGGTCTTCCCTCTATGGTGCAAGGGGGCCTCCCCTGACGGCAATGCCGACGCTATCTCTGGGGTAACCCCTCCTATTGCTGAGGTCTGCCTGCTTGGCTCCGCCACATCCATGACTCACTACCGTCACTTCAAGGGCACCTCGATTCGGAGGTGCCCTCGTCTCTCCCTTGCGGCCTCAGCCTCAGCTACCTCCCTTGGTGGCGCTGCCGACACTGCAGAGCAGCCAGCTTTCTGATTGGGCCAACAGCTCGAAGAGGCAGGCAGGCCACCATCCTTAATCGGATGGGGGTCCCAGTGGTGGCCTCTTAATTGGTCGCTACTAGTAAAATTACCCTGTGATCCCACCATCTGCCTATGTGGGCTACGGGGCCAGCATAGAGAGGAAAGTGAAGCCACAATCAGACCAGCTATAGGCCTGTTGAATGGCGGAGCAGGCTCTACAGGCCGAATGGCCTACATCTGCTCCTAACTCATATGTTCATACATTTGTATTTGATCCCGACGTCAGGACCCATGGCGTGCTGATAAGATTTCCGCAAGTGTCTCTTATTTGCATTTTCTTTCAAAATTTTGTTTATTCATTGCAAAGATATTGGGGAAAATAAACTGTTTTGACTGGGCAAGATGACTGAGGTGAGAGGTCATCTAATGAAACCTCCAGGAGTGATTTCAGCCAGAGTTGGCAACCCAAACACCAGTAGCGGTGGACCTGCTACATTTTGACTGCGATCAGAGAATCAAGACTGAAAGCATCCCAGTCAATCAGGCTCAGTTCCAGACTGTACAACACACTCGAAAGAACTTGATTATGTATATGCAGGGACCCATTCTCTGCAAACAAGAGGAATATGTTCAAGTCTTGCACCTTTTTTGAAATACCTGGAGCTCGGTGAGCCTATAGTTCCCCATTGCTTTCTCCATGGCAATGCCACGGCCAATCAGAGTTGTGATTGTTTGAAATTTGGCAATCTTGCGTTTGTCCTGATGAGTGCAAGATGAAAAGCTTCAGCAACATGTCTCTTTTCAGCCATACTTTTGAAGTGCAGCCACTGTTGGAACGTATGAAGCGTGGAAGCCAATTTGTACGCAGCCAGCTCCAACAAACAGCAACAAAATAATAGTAATGTCATCTGTACCTTTAGGTCTTGGTTCAGGAATAGATGCCAGCAAGAGCACCGCTCTTCTTAGAATAATGCCATGGGATCTTTTACTACCACCTGAGAAAGCAGACAGGGCCTTAGCTTAATGCCTCATTAAAGAGACAGCATCTCTGACAGTGCAGCCCTCCCTCACTGCTGTACTCAAGTGTCAGCTCAGCTTGCTCAGGGCTCTGGTGTGACACTTGAACTTGCGCTGGGTCAGAGGCAAGGGCCTCTACCACCAGCTGAGCCACTGCTGAACTTGGGCTTAGCTATCAAAGGGACCTATCTTAGCTTTCATTAAACAGGACATCCACGAGTGAATCATTTAAGGATGATGAAGTGATGGTGGGGGAGGATGCATTCATAAGGAGCGGATGGTAGCAACTTTATGCTGACACATACTTATCAGTAAATTTCACTGGCACATTCTTCCTGTGCTATAAGATGTTCAACGGTCCTATGGTGGGGCCAGTTTTCCTCAATATGTTATCATTCTTATACCAGTCAATCCAAATTTGGTAAAACAGGAAACTATTACATGACCGAAGACTTCATTCGTGTTAGTTTTAACTCCATTGTGAGGCTTGAACTTCTAATGATGTCATTCTCTTTTAGATATTTTATTTAGATTTTTAAAATAAATTTTAGACTTACTCTGGCTTCAAGCGCCCGACAGCAGTCAGGGGGCAGATTTACCTCTCTACCACTTGCACCTAAAGGCAGGCTGGGCGAGTGGTAGGGTTGCCAACCCTCCAGGTTTGCCCTGGAGTCTCAAGAATTGAAAACTAAACCTCCAGCACATTGCTGCAAGCAATCCCAGGAGAAAAATCGTAAGAAACATTCAAAAGAAAAGTTTGTCTTTGAACAATTTTAGTTATTATTAATAAAGGTATGGACATAGGAAACAAAGGCTGTTTGACTGACAGTCAAGAATCATCCAATTGATTAACAAAGAGCCTGGTCACTGGCCAATGAGCTGTGGGTAGGTGGAGATTCCCACCGATGATAGCTGACCAATGGGGTGAAAGCGGGGGCGGGATGTTTGGAGGCAGGGGGTAATGCGGTAATGCATCCAGGAATATGCCAAACCAGAGGGTAGCAATCCTAGCAGAGCATGGAGAGGATTACCAAGTAGGGAGAATTGTCGCCCATAACAGAGCCCGCTGATTTTCCTTCCATTTAAGGGGAGACAGTGACATAGCAGTAATGTCACTGGCCTAGTAATCTAGATTGAAGCCCAGGCTAATCCTCTGGAGCCATGGGTTCAAGTAGCAGCTGGTGGAATTTAATTTCAATTGATAAATCTGGAATATAAAGCTAGCCTCAGTGACCATGACAGCTATCGTCAATTTTTGTAAAAACCCATCTGGTTCGCGAATGTCCTTTAGGGAAGGAAATCTGCCGTCCTTACCTGGTCTGGCCTGCATGTGACTCCAGACCCACAGCAATGTGGTTGATTCTTAACTGCCCTCTGAAGTGGCCTCAGTTCCAGGGATGGGCAAGGAATGTTGGCCTGCCAACAATGTCCACATCCCATAAAAGAGTAAAGAAAAAAATTACACCCAAAACACTAAAAAAAAAACGAATTATCAGGTCATTATTATTACATTGCTGTTTGTGGAAGTTTTTAGGTGCAAATTAGCTGCCATGTTTCCCACATTCATTAGTGACTACACTTGCGTGGCGTGGGTGTTGCTTGTCACTTATCAGCGCAGGAATGTGTCCCAGTCTCATTAACGATACAAAAAGCCTGGGGAAGAAAAGAGTAATGTGGGTAGGGTTAAATGAAGTGATTGAGAGAAGGCTCAGGTGGAGTATTAACACCAGCAAAGACCAGCTGGGCCGAATGGCCTGTTCTGTGCTGTAAATTCTATGTAATCCTATTCTAGGATGGGGAACAGAGGGCACAGTCACAGGTTAGGGTTTTGAGGAGATATTTGAAAGCAGGGAGAAAGGTGGCAGGTTAATGTTTAAAGCAGTTTAAAGATGTTGAAAGTTACTTAATTACTCTTTCATGTAACAAACACAGTTGTCAATTGCAACTCCAGTGTCAAAGTAAAGGCCGCCATAATTTTGGACCTTAATTGGACCAATCCTCTCATTTCCCCCCCATCTCAGTGGGGGCTTCATATAAACAAACTGCCTACTAGGCATTTCATTGCCTCCTAGAAACACTTTTTTTCTCGTAATCTTCCTGGCAATTGAAAGGGAAACCATCTGTGTAACTTAGTACAAGTATCAAGTGCTGCAGGGAGCTGTCTTCAACATACCAGGCTATTCATCATCTCAAAAAAAATCATAAGTAATGACTACTAATACTTCTTTAGCCCACGTGAAAGAATATTCCAGTTTCTTTTAGCAAGGCAGGGTGGGTGAGCGGGGAGAGGTGTACGCAGAGGAGAAAGTTAGAATGAACAGCTGTGCGGTGATACCATAGGGATCCAGGTCACTACAGAATAGTGTTTGGCACACCCACATACCTAGCAACAAGTTCCACAGACACCAAATGGTTTACAGCTGACAAGCTACGTGAGGAACCCAAACATCTGAACCTGCTGAGATACTCCGAGATATTCCTCTTTGTGAAGTCCATGATATGTAAGTGTCTTCACGTCAGTGCTAGAGTAAAACCGAGAGCAATTTGGCATGAGCATTTTTAGTGCTTGGACAAGAAAATAGGGTGGAATTTAATATCCCCCCTCGAGGCGAGTTTGGAGACAGGGGTCATTTAATTGGGCTAGAGGGTGCAGAGTGAGGACCCTGACACCTTCCCACCTTGCCCCGAATATGTCTGGGGCAGGTAGGCTCATGGACAGCCTTCCTGCTTCAATGCCAACTAATGCCCAAGGTCTTCAGCCTGCCGCCACCGGCATTCACCCAGTGATGGGCAGGGCAGTTGCCATGCGAGGGTCATGAAAGGCAAACCCTGTCGAGATTGCTTGCAGGTTTCCAGGGTGGGGGTCCCTCCTTCAAAGCCACTCAGTGCCTGACTGAGTCAGCTGGCATCGGGAAGTGAGGGGAGTGGGTGGGGGTGGGGGTGGGTGGGTGGGTGTGGAGGCTGCTGAGAGACCCCACCTGTCCTCTCTTCCAACTCTGCAGCATCCTCCCAGCCAGCAGTCTCTTCCCTGTGACCCCCCCATCCTTCCTTCACTCATCTTTGGCCTGTGTCTCGCAGCAATCCTGGACCTCTGGTGGGTGCATTGCTGGCAGATACTACCACTCCCACTGTGGCGCTGGCCGTATTGAGTGCCTCACTGGCACCTAATGTGGCGGGCCTTGCCCAAAGGAAGTGACGGCTATTCAGCTGGTGGGCGGGACCTCAGTAACCTGGATTAAATTCCACCCGTAGGGCAGAGTTTTACAGCCCCTCCCACCAGAAAGAATGGAAGTCAATGGAGGTTTGAACGGCACACCTCATTTTACGGCCCCGCCCCCACCACGACAGGGCCGTAAATTTCTGTCCATAGGGTAAGTAAGAAAGAAAGGATTTGCATTTATGTAGCAGCTATCATGATCTCATCACTTCCCAAGGCACTACACAGCCAATGAAGTACTCTTGAAGTGCAGTCACTGTTGTCATATTGCAGCCAATTTGACCACAACTAGCTCCCACCAGTAGCGATGTGATAAATGACCAGATCATCAGTTTTCATGGTGTTGGTTGAGTGAGAAATATTGGCCAGGACAGCAGGGATCTGTCGCCTGCTTTTTGTTGAATTGCACCAAGAGATCTTTTACATCCACCTTGAATGGGCCTGTCTACTTGAAACAGTCCACTCATTACCACGCCCATCTTAATGGCAGCAGGCTCGAGGGGCCAAATAGCCTACAGCTGCACCTATTTCTGCTGTTCTTATCCACCTGAGAGGGCAGACTCGGCCTTGGTTTAATGTCTCATGTCAAAGGCAGCACCTCCAGCCGTATCGCACTCTCTTAATGTTGCAAAGCTGGTGAGAAGGAAGATGGATCAGAAATACCAGACAGTATTTCCGTTGCAACAAGACTGGAGATAGCATCTTGATGACACTTTTACATCACAGATATACCACAGTGCCTCAGATGTTCAATGGAACAATTTTCTGTAATGAAGAAGCCTCCTTTTATCCTACAGACGGTGGTGTGGTGGCAAATTTTGAGATGCAGAGGCTCTGAGAAAGTACTTTGGCCATATAATTTCTAAAACTACTATTGCATTGTTTTCCTATATATTAATTATTTGAGTCCCCAAAAGTCAGTAAAACTATGCTATGTAAATGAAAAACATTATGAAAAATATTAATGCCAGTCGGCATTTTATTTCAAACCATATGGTATTTTGAATCATTAGTCTTTAGCATAGCTAGAATTTCATTATGCAACAGTTTAGTTATTTAATTCAAGCCTACTAAAAACATGAATTACAGAAAACTTTACTTAATTCTGACTGGGGGATGGTATATAGAGGGACCACTGCTTTCCTTGATTTATATTTATAACCTAGACCTTGGTGTACAGGGCACAATTTCAAAAGTTGAAGATGATGCAAGACTTGGAAGTATTGTGAACTGTGAGGGGGATAATGATAGACTTCAAGAGGATATAGACAGGCTGGTGGAATGGGCAGGCACGTGGCAGATGTGGTTTAATGTAGAGAAGTGTGAAGTGATACATTTTGGTCAGAAGAACGAGAAGGGGTGGCATAAATAAAGGGTACAATTCTAAAGGAAACACAGGAGCAGAGGGACCTGGGTGTATGTGTGAATAAATCATTATACGGAATCCTGTGTTTTATAAATAGGAGCAGAGTACAAAAGCAAGTAAGCTATGAAACTTCATAAAACACTAGTTCGGCCTCAGTGGGAAGGATGTGGAAGTTTTAGAAAGGGTGCAGAAAAGATTTACAAGAATGGCTCTGAGGATGAGAGGCTTCAGTTATGTGGATAGATTGACTGTTCTCCTTGGAGAAGAGAAGGTTGAGAGGAGATTTGTTAGACATGTTCAAAATCATGAAGAGTCTGGAGAACGTAAATGGGGAGGTACTGTTCCCATCAGCAGAAGGTCGAGTCCCTAAGGTGATTAACAAAGGCACCAGAGGCGACATGAGGAAAAACTTCTTTATGCAGCAAGTTGTTTGGATCTGGAATGCACTGCCTGAGCGCATGGTGGAGACAGATTCAATTGCAGTTTTCAAAAGGGAACTGGAAAATTATCTGAAGAGAAAAGATTTTACAGGTCTACAGGGAAATGGTTGAGGAGTGGAACTAGCTGAATTGCTGTAGCAGAGAACTGACACAGGCGTCAGGATTTTATGCGGTGGGTGTCATAGCGGGCGGGAGCGGAAAATATCGAGAGATTGCAAAAATCGTTTCACGTCATTGTAAAACCAGTTTGCGGTTGTCTGCTCCACCTGTCAATGGAGGGCCGTGTTTCCCACCACCAGACACCGGGAAGCTAATTTCAATATATTAGAATCTCATTATCCCTGCTGGCTGCAATCATTCCCCCCACGCTGGATCATGAGCTCACATTGGCGTGATTGCGATGTGTTTCACAACGATACATAAGTGACATGCACCTGGCGACCTGCACTTTGCTGGGAACTTCAGAGTTTGTTTGCCTACCTTGCTTCAGGCAGCACTCATCGTCATCAGCGCCAGGCTTCACAGGCAGCACCACATCACTTTTAGGGGGGCTCACAGGCAGGTCTCTACCTACCAGACCAGTGGTAAGGTGGAGATGACTTTTCAACAGCTGCAGGGCTATAGCTTGCTTGGGGAAGGGGGAGAAGTGGCCTCAGGCAAGGGAAGAAGGAGCACGGTGAGTGCTGTACTAGGAAAGGGGGGTATCCTAGGCTGTGTGTGAGGGCACATGTTGATCTGTGCAAGTGGCCTCAGAATGGTGAGGGCTCAGGAGGCAGTCTCCAGAGGAGATGAGGCCAGATGGAGATGTGAGTGTCTGTGTGAGAGAGTGAGTGGTGATGTCCCTTGAGCTGGCAGTGAGTGAGATGCCAGCGAATGTGTGATGGGTTTGTGAGTGTGAGAGTTTAGAGTGATAAGATGGTTGCCTTACCCTGGCGGCACAGATGAGATGATTCATCTTCTATCTGCACTGGGCGGCCAACCTCTCCTGTGCAGCATTGGCACTGACCACCACTGCCACCACCTCCCAAGCCGGAGTGGTGAGATTGCTGGACTGCCTGCGGCCAGAGCGGGGCTGGGGGACATCACGATGGGCCTCCAAAAGGCTTTCCAGTGATGGGTCACTGAACTCTCCTTGGGCTTTCAGGGCCATGTTTTCACTGGAGCAGTCCTGGGCTGCAAGTATTGAGAACTGTGTGGGCGGCTGCAGTTCATATATGGCACCCAGAGTGAGGAGACGGTGAGGTAATGGCGTGGCGGCTGATTCAGAGGCTGCCGACCAGCGATATGGCGTGTTTCCTGTGGTTGCATAATTAATGAGGCAGGAAGCGGATGATATGGCACAAAAACCACCCTTGCGGCTGGCAGGTAAAACATCTTTTTTCATGCCTGCCACTGCACTTAGTGCAATTCAGGGCAAATTCTGCCAAAGACAATGTGCTGAATGGCCTCCTTCTGTGCTGTGACCATTCTAGGTTCTAGCATAGATATATTCAAGGAACTTGATAAACACATGAGGAAGAAAGAAGCTTAAGGTTACCATGACAGTGTGATGAAGAAGGGTGGGAGAGGCTTGTGTGGAACATAAACATCAAAATAGAGAGGGTGGTCAAATGGCCTGTTTCTGTGCTGTAAATTCCACGTAAAGCTGCCAACAGTGAATACAAACACTATACAGTCTTTCACATCATTAGGCCATCGCCGCCGAGGAATTAATGTGAATCACTATCTTCCCACACACTCTCTCTACCCCCACACACACACTCCCCACACTCTGTCTCCCCACACTCTCCCCACACTCTCTCTCCCCACACTCTCTCTCCTCATACTCTCCCTCCCCCAGCACCCTCTCTCCTGGCCCCCTACACTCTCTCTCCCCACACTCTGCCTACCCTCACACACTCTCTCCCCCACCAACATTCTCTCTCCCCCCAACACTCTCACTCCCCCAACACATTCTCTCTCCCTTCAACCCACTCACACTCACTTTTCTCCCCACACCCCTCACACTTTCTCCTCCCATGCCTCATACTCTCTCTGCCCCCACCCCCTCACACTCTTTCACACACAGTCTCCAGTCACTCACTCACTCAAATGCAGGTGGGCCCCACTCTGGCTGCCTCGCCTGGGCCCCACTTCCTTGCCTGGGCTCTGCTGTTCTGGCTGCCTCACGTTCCAGGCCCTGGAACTTACCTTCAAAACTTACCTTCCCACTGCTAAAGCTACTCATCGGATCACTGGCTGGTTTCTCTCTGCATTTGCTGCTATAGTGAGCCTATCAGCATCAAATACAGGGAGGAACCAGCCTGTGATTGATTCAGCAGCTTTACAGCATTTTTCAAATATAAATCTCTAGAATGTCCAACAAGCTGGACAAAGTCTGCTATAAATAGAAGGTGCCGGAGTGGCACTCCAGTGCGCTTCAGCAGCACTACACCACTGCCTACAGAAAATAACAGCTGTTTTGGAGTGTGCTATTAATCAATGGAAAAGCAAGGGAAAAAAAATCATCTCTTCAGTGCTCATTAGATGGGGCGGTTCTGTGCACCAATGTTCCTAAAGCACCAATAACGCTGGGTCCCAGGGGAGGCAAAAAAAAATAGAGAAAAATTCGGGGTTCGTTTCAGCAAAAGCTCTGGGAATTCTTCTCCACTTCCCTAAGACAATGACAGCCTGTCTACCCTGATAGATCACAAGGTCAGTTTAGCTAACTCAGAACACCCACTTGGGTCTCATGTCTTCCTCCCTCAGAACCTTGTTAAATGTCTCCTTAAAAGAATTGTAACATGCCCACATCCACAGGAAACTCATTCCAACATGCTACTGTACAACACTCCTACTCCCTAAGTCTTAAAAATCAATTATTAGGTTGTGTCAGAATTAGCTGCCCTAAAAAGGTGATCGTGGGCCCTCTTCTCCAGCCCCTGTAGGTGTAGTAGTTCGAAGCAACTGAGTTGCTGACTAGACAAGTTCGGAGTGCAGTTAATATTCAACCAGGTTGGACTGCAACTGGAGTCTCATATATGTCAGGGCAGGTGAGGAGGGCAGATTTCCCCCCCTTAAAGGACACCAGTGCAGCAGTTCTGTTTTTGCAACAATTCAGCTGCTTTGACGACTTTTACCGTAGATTTTTAAAATAGAATTCAATTCTCTAACCACACAGTGAGATTTGAACCATGCACTGTCCGAATTACCAGCCCTTCAGATGATTTACTTTTCAAGCGACCTGGTAAGGTGATTTATAAATGCAAGCTCTTTTTTTACATTAAGCTAACTCTGTCTATTTGATAGACATACTCCCGAGAGATTACGAGTCAGATAATACCATAAACCCTGACGGCAAAGTTAAAAGTAACTGATGATTATTTCAACCTTGAGATTGGGCCTCAATTTCTAATATGCGGCCAAAGCCACCTTTATTGAACTGTACGATGTACAGCTTTAAAATCACTAAGTGACAATTGTCATGTTCTTAGAACATAAGAAATAGGAACAGGAGTAGACCATTCGGCCCTTCGAGCCTGCTCCATCATTCAATAAGATCATGGCTGATCATCTTGTGTTTTGATTTCCACATTCCCATCTAACCCCGATAACCTTTGATCCCCTTGCCTAACAAGAATCTATCTTAAGAATATTCAATGACCCCCCCTCCACCACCTTCTGAGGCAGAGAATTCCAAAGTCACACAACCCTCTGAGAAAAAAATTCTCCTCATCTCTGTCCTAAAAGGGCAACCCCTAATTTTAAAACAGTGCTCCCTAGTTCTGGACTCACCCACAAGAGGAAACATCCTTTCCACGTCCGCCTTGTCAAGGCCGTTCAGGATCTTATATACTTCAATCAAATCACCCCTCACTCTTCTAACCTCCAATGGAAACAAGCCCAGCCTGTCCAACCTTTCCCCATAAGACAACCCACTCATTCCAGGTGTGAATCTAGTAAACCTCCCTTGAACCACCTCCAATGCATTTACATCCTTCCTTAGATAAGGAAACCAAAACTGCAAACAGTATTCGAGGTGAGGTCTCACCACTGCCCTGTATAACTGAAAGCATAACATCCTTACTTTTATGTTTAATCCCTCTCATAATAAAGGATAGCATTCCATTAGCCTTCTTAATTACTTGCTGTACCTGCATACTAACTTCTTGTGGCTCCTGGACTAGAACACCTAGATCCCTCTGTACCTCAGAATTATGCAGCCATTCTCCATTTAAGTAATACTCTGCTTTTTTGTTCTTCCTGCCAAAGTGAACAACTTCACATTTTCCCACATTAAACTCCATTTGCCAGATCTTTGCCCACTCACTCAACCTACCTATATCCATCTGCAACCTCCTCATGTCCTCTTCTCAACATATTTTCCTACCTATCTTTGTGTCTTCTGCAAATTTAGCTACCATGTCTTCACTCCCCTCAAATAAGTCATTGATGTAAATCGTAAAAAGTTGAGGCCCCAGTACAGACCCCTGTGGGACTCCACTCGTCACATCCTGCCAATCAGAAAACGACCCATTTATGCATAGTCTCAGATTTCTGCCAATCAACCAATCTTCTATCCATGCTAATATGTTACTCCCTACACCATGCATTTTTATTTTCCATAATAATCTTTGATTTGGCACCTTTTCAAATGCCTTCTGAAAATCCAAATACAATATGTCTACAGGATCCCCTTTATCCACTGCGCATGTTACTCCTTCAAAAAACTCCAATAAATTGGTTGAACATAATTTTCCTTTCAGGAAACCATGCTGACTCTTCCCTATTTCCTTGAGCTCTTCTCAGTGCCCAGCTATAACCTCCTTAATGATCAATTCTGATAACTTCCCCTCGACAGGCGTCAAGCTAAATGGCTTATAGTTTCCTGTTTTCTGTCTCCTTCCCTTTTTGAATAGAGGGGTTATCTTTGCTACTTTCCAATCTGATGGAACCGTTCCAGAATCTAGAGAATTTTGGAAAATTAACACCAGCGCACTGACTACCTCATTAGTCACCCCTTTTAAGGCCCTAGGATGTAGTTCATTGGGACCCAGAGACTTGCCAGCCCGCAGCTCCATCAATTTGCTCAGTATCGTTTCCCTAATGATTTCAATTTAACCAAGTTTCTTTCTCCCGTTCGCCTCCTGAATTGCAGATATTACTGGAATGCTTTTTGTATCCTCTATAGTGAACAGAGAAACAAAATATTTGTTCATTTCTTCCGCCATTTCTTTATTATCTACTATTAACTCCTCACTGTCACTCTCTAGAGGACCAACACTCACTTTTTTTCCTTCTTAAATACCAGTAAAAACTCTTGCTATCCATTTTCACATTTCTAGCTAACTTCCTCTCATACTCTAATTTCTTTCTCCTGATTAACCTTTTAGTCATTCTTTATATTCTGTCCAATCGTCTGTCCTGCCACTCATCTTTGCAGAGTTGTATGTTGTTTCCTTAAGTTTAATGCTTTCCTTAACATCTTTAGTTAACCATGGATGGTGGGTCCTCCCCTTAGAACTTTTCCTTTTAGTAGGAATGTACTTTTTCTGAATGCTATGAAATATCCCCTTAAATGTCTGCAACTACTTCTCTATTGATCTATCCTCTAGCCTAGTTTCCCAGTTCACTTCAGCTAGCTCAGTTTTCATCCCCACATAGTTCCCCTTATTTTAGTTTAAGATATAGTCTTAGACCCATTCTTCACCCTTTCAAACTGGATGTAAAATTCAATCATATTGTGGTTGCTGCTACCTAGGGGTGCCTTTACTCTGTGGTCATTAACTAACCCTGTCACATTACACAATATCATGTCTAATATAACCTGCTCTCTGGTTGGTTCCAGAACATGCTGCTCTAAGAAACTATCTTGAAAGCATTCTAAGAACTCCTCATCCAGGCTACTACTGCCAATCTGGTTTTTCTAGTTTATGTGTAGATTAAAATCATTCATGATTATTGCCATACCTTTATCACAAGCACATAATATTTTCTCTTGATTACTTTGTCCTATACTGTGGCTACTGTTAGGGGCCTGTAGACCACTTCCACTAATGACTTATTTCCCCTACTATTCCTCATCTCCACCCAAACTCGATTCTACATCCTGATCTCCTGAACCAAGTTAATATCTAACTATCGCACCAATGCCCTCTTTGATAGTGCTACCCCTCCACCTTTACCTAGCTTCCTATTCTCCTTGAATGTCATGTACCCTTCAATGTTAAGGACCCAGTCTTTGTTGTCCTGCAGCCAAGTCCCCGTAATTGCTTCCAGCTTATATTTATTTACTTCAATGTGGGCCATCAGTTCATTTACTTTGTTACGAATGCTATGTGCATTCAGATAGAGAGCCTTCAGTTTTGTCTTTTTGTTACTTTTGTAACATCTAGTCGTGACTGTTGATGTATCCTTAGGTTTTTTCCTCTCTGTCCCTTCCTGCCATTCTCCGACCTTCATTTCTCATATTACTATTTTGCTGTCCTGTCTTGACTCTACACCTTGAATTGCTACTTTCACCCAAGCTTGATTCCTCACCCCTCTTGTTTAGTTTAAAGCCCTCTCTACTTACCTAGCTTTGCGATTTGTGAGGACACTCGTCCCAGCACGGTTCCGGTGTAAACCGTCCCAACAGCATAGCCCCCACTGATGCCAGTGTCCCACAAACTGGAACCCACTTCTCCCACACCAGTCTTTGAACCACGCATTCGTCTCTCTAATCTTATTTGCCCTATGCCAATTTGCACGTGGCTCAAGTAAGAATCCAGAAATTATTACCTTTGAGGTTCTGCTTCTTAATTTGGTGCCTAGCTCCTCATACTGACTTTGCAGAACTTCTTTCCTAGTTCTACCTATATTATTGGTACCTACATGGATCATGACAACTGGATCCTCCCCCTCTCACTGCAAGTTCCTCTCCAGCCCTAAGCAGATGTCCCTCACCCTGGCACCAGGCAGGCAAAATAGCCAGCTCTTTGCTGCAGAGAACAGTGTCAATCCCCCTCATTATACTGTCCCCTACTACCACTACATTCCTTTTTGCTCCCCACCCCTGCTCGAACGGCTTCCTGTACCACAGTGCCATGGCCAGCCATCTCATCCACCTTGCAGACTTTGCTTTCATCCACACAGGTTGTGAGCGCCTCAAACCTGTTTGACAATTGCAAAGCATGAGGCTCCTCCCCTACTGTCTGCTCGGTCCCATTACCTGCCTCACTGACAGTCACATCCTCCTGTCCCTCCCTGCTGACCAAAACAGATGTCCAGGTATTTCTCCCCCTCCCTTATGTTACGCAGTGTCTGCATCTCGGCTTCCAGATCAATAATCCTGATCTGGAATTCCTCAAGTTGCTTACACTTTCTGCAGACGTGTCTGTCTTGAATGGCCTTGGCGTCCAAAAGCCCCCACATCTCACAGCTGCAGCATAACACCTGACCCACCATTCTAACTTATGTTATTTAGTTAATTTACTTCAATTACTTTCTCCCTATGTACGCTACAATTTACTGTGTTTATTGAATGCTAGTACCACTAACAACTAATGGTTATATGCTTCTTAACTACAAGGTATACATTTTAGATGTTTGTTTAAATTACTTTATTTTTATTGCCTTTTTTATTTTTATTGTTTGATTTTAATTTTAAAGTTTTCAAATTTTGGTTTATTATTTTAAAGTTATAGTTCTTTTTATTTATAGACCTTCCTTAACTCACCTGTCCTAAGCTGGTTTCTCTCACACTGTCCCTTAGACTGAGCACTTACCAATCAACTTACTAACTTCCTGTGATGTCACAGTTGCTTTTTTTATTTTTCCACAACTGCAGCCTCACAGCAGCTGAAAGTGAAAGAGCGCACTCCGCGCTCCAACTCCCAGCAAGGTAGGCTGCTCTGCAATCCCCAGTCTGTATTCATAGGCAGTCCTCAGCTCCAGACTGTCTCCCGCAGGTCCACTTTGCTCCGACTCCCAGCAAGGTAGGCATTTGACAAGTCCTTGATAAATAAGTCTTTGTGTTTATTTGTTATGTAAAACATCAAGGCACCAACCAGGTATAAGGAATTGGTTAACATGTTATTCATAGGTTCATTTATTAAGGGGCAGGTAAATGATAGCAGCCTTACAATGTTGCGCAATTTGGAAACAGGTCTGCTCACTGCATTCTGAGACTAAGACTGAGCTACATGGTACATTGCATCATTTCCCTTCTAATGACGTGTGCAGATACATAATCATATCCTAAAAGGAATGCCACAACAACAATTATTTTATATCCTACATTAGGGGTAATGATGGGACTATCGCTACTTTCCAAAGACTCGTGACGAGAATGGCAATGAATTTACACAGCACTGAAAAAAATTACTTTGTCAAGGACTATAGGAAAATTGGCCAGTGACTCATCAGATCCTGAACAGGTTTTTCTATCATATTTTATTAGGTTTGAAAGAAGGAAGGAACAGGAGGAGGCCATTCAACCCTTGAGCTGTTACACCATCCAATAAGATCATCAGTGATCTGTATCTTAACTCCATCTACCCATCTTGGATCCATAACCCTAAATATCTTGCTGAACAAGCCTCTATCGATCTCAATTTTCAACTTTTCAATTAGCCCCCAGCATTTACGGCTTTTTGCGGGGAGAGAGTTCCACATGTCCACTACCCTTTGTGTGAAGATTTGCTTCCTGGTATCATCCCTGAATGATCCGGTTACAAAATGGGTTATAAAATGTGTTTTCATGGTTCAAAGTGGTTCAATCATGACTGTGAGGCTAGTCTCTGTCCCGGTGTGGAACCAGACTGCTTCGCTGAATGGGGAGGTGGTAGCAGAGTGGTATTGTCACTGGACCAGAGACCAAGGGCAATGCTCTGGGGACCTGGGTTTGAATCCCACCATGGCAGATGGTGAAATTTAATTTTTTTTAAAAATCTAGAATTAAAATGATACCATTGCCAATCATCATAAAGACTCATCTGGTTCACTAATGTCCTTTAGGGAAGGAAATCTGGCCTACATGTGACTCCAGACCCACAGCAATTCCCTCTGAACAAAACCAATTAGGGATGGGCAATAAATGCTGGCCTAGCCAGTGATGCTCACATCCCATGAATGAATAAAAAAAGACTAAATGTCTGTAACATGTAGCTAAGCAAGAAAACAGCTTGGTATTTAATTCCCTGGCCCTCATGTCCTGGGGCAGTCAATACCTTGAAGGAAAGCACTTGGAAAGGTTTTGAGACGACAATTCCACTTCCTTTTTAGCATTTCTCATTTCTAACTGAGATAGCTGTGAGATCATTAAAACCAAATTCTACCAGGCTATTATCCTTAATATTATGGAGCAAATCCCACATAATCCACATGCCTAATGTACATTCCAAGGAGATTAGTTGGGTGATATGATTTTCTTGAGTGATGACTATGTCCCCAACTCCAGATTAATTTGTCTGCTGTTGAAGCATATGGATCGGATTTAAATACCATGTATCAGTAAATAATTCCTTCAGAAATCCCCTGCAGAGTGCAAGGCAATTATCACCATTTTTTGAATCAGTTTATGAAGAATTCAAGCACACAAGTTCCTCAGAGCTCCATATTAAGTCATGCATGAAAGGAATGTAGTGCTGTACAATCCCAGGGTTGATTCACATTTCCATGAGGCTAACGTCTGTGAAACTGACCATTTCTTATTGCACATTCTTCACTCGAACCCCATCAAAACCTCGTCACAAGAAAGTCTGGATTGAGGAAGTAGTTTTTGCAAAAATTTGGCAATGGCCTGAGACAGGAATGTGGATTGGAGTACAACACACCTTAATCTTTAGGTCACATTCCCATCATTTTAAAAAAAACATTTTTTTTAACCCAAGAACTATTTTGTGTTGACTAAGATAAGAAGGGTTACCGGCAGTTAATGGAGCATTTTCCATTACATTGCCAGCATCAAGCGCTCTCAGGTCAGGTATAGCACAGTTAGTTACAGAATTATAGTCTGCTTTACTTTACCTCAATAATATCTCAACTCCAGCTTGAGAGAAGACTTCCTGCCTCTCCCTAACCTTGCACCAGGGAATGCTGTCATTTCCGACACCAGCTATCCTATGGCATCTCTAAGTATGAGTGCCATTTTGGGACATTTAGGTACACCTGAATGAAAAGAAAAAAAGACTTGCACTCAAATGGCACCTTTCATGACAACCTGTTGTCCCAAAGCATTTTACTGCCAATGATATACTTTTTGAAGTGTAATGTTGAAAACTCAGTAGCCAATTTGTGCACAGCAAGCTCCTACCAATATTATGGTGACAACATAATCTGTTTTGGGGGATTTTTATTAGCCAGGGTACCAGGGATAACTCACATTATTCTTCAAAATAGTGCCAGAATATCTTTTACATCCACCAGAGGCTATAGTTTAACGTCTCACCCAAAAGACAGAATATTCAATAGTGCGGAACTTTGCCCAGCACTGCCATAGGAGGGGCAGTCTATGCTGTTGTGCTCTCCTACCTGAAACATTTGACAGCATTTGCGTTCAACAACACTCATTTGCACTCATTTGATGTTAATTGCACTCAAAAGCAATCATTTAGCTATCATTTGGGGATGCGGTGGTGTAATAGTATTGTCACTGGGCTAGTAACTAATCTGGGGCATGGGCTCGAACCCCACCACAGCAGATGGTGGAATTTGAATTCAATTAAAACCTGGAATTAAAAGTCTAATGATGACCATGAAACCATTGTCAATTGGCAGAAAAACCCATCTGGTTCACTAATGTGGGTTTTCTTCCCTTTAGGGAAGGAAACCTGCCGTCCTTACCTGATCTGGCCCACATGTGACTCCAGACCCACAGCAATGTGGTTGACTCTTAAACGCCCTCTGAAATGGCCTAGCAAGCCACTCATTTCTATCAAACCACTTTCAAAAATTCGGATAACGTATGAAGCCGGATGTATGTATGCCTGGCATTGACCTAGGCACCGGAAATGACCACAGCAATCACAGCCCTGTCAACCCTGCAAAATCCTCCTTAATGACATCTGGTGGCTTGTGCCAAAATTGGGAGAACTGTCCTACAGACTAGTCAAGCAACAGCCTGACAGTCATACTCACAGAATCATACCTTACAGATAATATCCCAGACACAATCATCAATATCCCTGGGTATGTCCTGTCCTACCAGCATGACAGGCTCAGAAAGGGTGGTAGCACAATGGCATACAGTCAGGAGGGAGTTGCCCTGAGAGTCCTGAACATTAACTCCATACCCCATGAAGTCTCATGGCATCAGGTCAAACATGGACAAGGAAATTTCCTGCTGATTACCACATACTGCCCTCCCTCAGCTGATGAATCAGTGCTCCTCCATGTTGAACATCACTTGGAGGAAGCACTGAGGGTGACAAGAGCACAGAATGTACTCTGGGTGGGGGACTTCAATGTCTATCACCAAAAGTATCTTGGGAGCACCACCACAGACCGAGCCTAAAGGACATAGCTGCTAGACTGGGTCTGCAGCAAGTGATGAGGGAACCAACAAGAGGGAAAAACATACTTGACCTCATCCTCTGCATCCTGCCTCCCGCAGATGCATCTGTCCATGACAGTATTGGTAGGAGTGTCCACCGCACGGTACTTGTGGAGACAAAGTCCCGCCTTCACATTGAGGATGCCCTCCATCGTGTTGTGTGGCACTACCGCCGTGCTAAATGGGATAGGTTTCGAACAGATCTAGCAACTCAAGACAGGGCATCCATGAGGTGCTGTGGGCCATCAGCAGCAGCAGAATTGTACTCAACCACATTCTGTAACCATATGGACCAGCATATCCCCCACTCTACCATTACCACCAAGCCAGGGGGTCAACCCTGGCTCAATGAAGAGTGCAGGAGGGCATGCCAGGAGCAGCACCAGGCATACCTAAAAATGAGGTATCAACCTGGTGAAGGTACAACACAGTATTATGTGCATGCCGTCTGCATAAGCAGCAAGTAATAGACAGAGCTAAGCAATTCCACAACCAACAGATCAGATCTAATTTCTGCAATCCTGCTACATCCAGTCGTGAATGGTGGTGGACAACTAAACAACTCACTGGAGGAGGAGGTTCCACAACTATCCCCATCAGCAGCAATGGAGGAGCCCAGCACATCAGTGCAAAAAATAAGGCTGAAGCATTTGCAACAATCTTTGGCCAGAAGTGCTGAGTGGATGCTCCATCTCAACCTCTTCCAGAAGTCCCCAGCATTACAGATGCCTGCCTTCAGCTAATTCAATTCATTCCAGGTGAAATCAAGAAATGGATGAAGGCACTTGATACTGCAAAGGCTATGGGCCCTGGCATTATTCTAGCAATTGTACTGAAGATTTGTGCTGCAGAACTTGCCACGCCCCGAGCCAAACTGTTCCAGTGCAACTACAACACCGGCATTTACCCGGCAATGTGGAAAATTGCTCAGGTAAGTCCTGTACACAAAAAGCAGGACAAATCTAACCCGACCAATTACCGCCCCATCAGTCTACTCTTGATCATCAGTAAAGTGATGGAGGAGATCATCAACAGTGCTATCAAGCTTAGCAATAACCTGCTCACCGATGCTCAGTTTGGGTTCTGCCAGGCTTACTCAGCTCCTGACCTCATTACAGTCCTGGTTCAAACATGGACAAAAGCACTGAACTCCAGAACTGAAGTGAGAGTGACTGCCTTTGATATCAAGGTGCCCTAGCAAAACTGGAGTCAATGGGCATCAGGGGGAAAAATCTCCACTAGTTGGAGTCATATCTAGCACAAAGGAAGATGGTTGTGGTTGTTGGTCAGTCATCTCAGCTCCAGGATATCACTGCAGGAGTTCCTCAGGGTAGTGTCCTAGGCCCAATCGTCTTCAACTGCTTCATTAATTACCTTCCTTCCATCATAAGGTCAGAATTGTGGATGTTTGTTGATGATTGCACATGTTCAGTACCATTCATGACTCCTCAGATACTGAAGCATTCCATGTCCAAATGCAGCAAGACCTGGCCAATATCCAGGCTAGTGCTGACAAGTGGCAAGTAACACTCGTACTCTACAAGTGCCAGCAGTGACCATCTGCAACAAGAGAGAATCTAACCATCACCCCTTACCATTCAATGGCGTTACCATCGCTGAATCCCCCACTATCAACATACTAGGCATTACCAGAAACTGAACTGGACCAGCCATATAAATTCTGTGGCTACAAAAGCAGGTCAGAGACTTGAAATCCTATGATAAGTAACTCACCTCCTGACTCCCCAAGGCCTGTCCACCATCTACAAGGCACAAGTCAAGGATGTAATGGAATACTCTCCACTTGCCTGTATGAGTGCAGCTCCAACAATACACAAGAAGCTTGACACCATCCAGGACAAAGCAGCCCACTTGATTGGCACCCCATCCATATGCATTCACTCCCTCCACCATTGACACACAATGACACAGTATGTACCATCTACAAGATGCACTACAGGAATTCACCAAGGCTCCTTGGATAGCACCTTCCAACCCACGATTGTTACCATCTAGAAGGACAAGGGCAGCAGATACATGGGGCGGATGTGGTGGGGGGCACAGTGGTGCTGGGGGGACAATGATGGTGTGCGTTGAGGGGGGTCATGGGGGGGAGGAGGTCAAGAGAGATTGGGGGAGGAGGAGGTCGATAAGAAGTCGGGGGGTCGAGAATTCTGGGAGAAAGAGAGTTCAGAAGGGTCTGAAGTTCAGAGGAATCAGCAAGGCCCTAGAACATCAGAGAGGCCCTGGAATTTGACAGAGCCTAAGGCCTGGAGACTGGAGAGGTGGGAGAGAGTTTGGAGGCTGGAGGGGTTGGGGAGAGGGAAGGTAGAGTTTAGATCCTGAGACTGAGGGAAGAGAGAGTGTTTAGATCTGAAACTGGGGCGGTTGGGAGGTAGGGTAGAGTTTAGACCCTGAGATTGGGGAGGGGGGAAGAGTTCAGACCCTGTGACCTGGAGGATGGGTGGACAGTATAGACCCTGAGACTAAAATGAATTAAGAGCTGATGGGGATCAGGTAGCACTCTCAAACATGTACTGTATAGCGGAACACTTTTTTTTGGACTAAATAAAAAACTGAATAAATTCAGATATTATTTGAGTAATTAATTTCCTTGTATTTTTCAATGGCGGTTGCTGAGCGTATTTGATACCTTTGAGCACATTGGATACCTTTGAGCACACTGGATAGCTTTGAGCACACTGGCTATAGCTTTGAGCACACTGGCTATAGCTTTGAGTGCACTGGATAGCTTTGAGCACACTGGATACCTTTGAGCACACTGGCTATAGCTTTGAGCACACTGGCTATAGCTTTGAGTGCACTGGATAGCTTTGAGCGCACTATCAAATTTGATGTCAAATTCATTCCAAATTAGAACTTTTGATGTCAAATTGTAATTGAGTGCATTGAGCACACGTGAATGCAAAAATGATGTTAAAATTTTCGGGTAGGAAAGAGTGGGACTTGAACCTACAGCCTTCCAATTGAGTTGTGGCTGACACCGATGAGGCACCCATGAATGAGTTTAAAATAGCCCAAATATTTTCTCCCATGTGATACTAAGAGCCAACAGCTTGAAGAGACATTACAAGCCCATGAGAAGAAAGTGTAATATTTGAATTAGTTTTGGATTGCTTTGGCAAAATGTTTGGCACAGACATAGAGGGCTGAATGCCTCCTTCCATCCATGAACATCTGTATTATACAACCCAGCAGTCTTTCCAAAGTGTGATGTAGCTCTTCCTCACTGATTCAGGTAGATATGGTCTGAGCCAGAACTGTGGCATGATCCAGAAATCTCAAGATCTGAGGCGTTTTCTCTTATCAATCCAATGCTAGATTACTCATCTTTCAGCTTCTCTGAGATTTCCACTGACATCACTTAAACAAAGCAAACCTTGATAAGATCAACACTCCACAGACATTCAGTTACGAAACAAAATGTAAATAAATGCACTTTCTATGTAGACAGACAATCAGCAGATAAGCAAGTTTGCTGGGCTGCAATATAAGAATATAATTATATAATTGAGTTAAGGAATTGGAATTATGTTAAGAGATTACAATACAATTAAGCATGCATTTGGCCAATAGCATTTTAAACTGTCTGTTCCCACAAGCACAAAGACACTTTTGTCTTTCTGGTCACATTAGTCATCACTGGATGATGGGACATTTGTACTGGTCTTTGTATAATTATTCCCATCTGTCTTCAAGACTAATGGCTTTAATGATATAAGGTGTCAAGGTGTGTTATAGGCAATTTTACAGCCTAGGTGTTGTATGAGGAGACTTGATTTAATATAGTCAAGTAGAATTTTATGTCATAATATAATACAATATAATTAAAGCATTAGACTGTGCCTTAGTGCATAAGAAAAGTCAGTTACCAGAGGGATCCTCGTTGTACACTAACTCCTGCTTTGCACAAGTGACGTGTATGCTGAACCAAGCTAGTGACATTGCTTCTAATAAGCTGACTGACATGGTCAATCTCCCGGTAAAGGATGATTAGAGTGTGGTATAAAGTGCAAAGACAGTCACAGCCTGTGTGTGTTCCAATGCTCGCAATGAAAACAAAATGCATGTGGCTTATGAGCACCAGTTGATTTTCCAGTTTGTGTTGCAGGTCATCATTCAATCTAACCCAGTCAAACATGCACATTAATGGGCGGAATTTTCTGTGCCCACTGGCGTCAGGCATCATGGCGAGCGTGAGCAGGCAATGTGGCAAGAAGGCCAAAAATAGATTTCATGTGGAGCCAGTTTGCCTGTCAGTGGTGGGCCCCCTTTCCCACAGCTGCATATAGGGAACTTCATTTTAATACATCTGCATCTCATTATAAGTCCAGCTCGCCGGAATCATCCGCCCACGCTCCATCATCCAAGCACATTGCCTTCCATTCATGTCGACGTGTTTCACAACTGTACAAAGGGATATGCACCTGGTGAGCTGCACTTGGCTTGGAATTTCGAGGTTTGTTTGCCTACCTTGCTTCGGGCAGCACTCACAGCCATCAGCGCCAGGCTTTGCAGACATCACCACGTCGCTTTTAGAGGGGCTTATGGGCAGGTCTCCACCTACCAGACCAGCCATAAGGTGGGGGTGGCTTTTCAACGGCTGCAGGGCTAGGGTTTGCTTGGGGAAGTGAAAGAAGTGGCTTCAGGCAAGGGAAGAGGCTGCAGCCCGAGGGCTGTCCTGGGGACGGCGGGGGGCGGGGGGGGGTCTCCTAGGAAGTCTGATATTGATCTGTGCAAGTGGCCTCAAGATGGTGAGGGCTGAGGAGGCAGTCTCCATAGGAGATGCAGCCAGATAAAGATGTGTGGGTATGTGCAAGAGAGTGATTGGTGATGTCCCTTGGGCAGTGAGTGAGATGCCAGTGAATGTGTGATGGTCTTGCGAGTGTGTGAGTTTACAGTTGGGTGCCTTACCCTGACATAACAGATGAGATCATTCATCCTCTTTCTGCACTGGATGGCCAACCTCTTCTGTCCAGCTTTGGCACTGATCACCTCTGCCACCGCCCCCAAGCCGGAGTGGTGAGATTACTGGACCTACTGCGGCCAGAGCGGAGATAGAGGACATCACTGCGGGCCTCCAAAAGGCATCCCAGTGACATGTCACTGAACCCTTCTTGACTTTCAGGGCCATGTGTTCACTGGAACAGTCCTGGGGGCTGCAAGCATTGAGAACTGTGTGTGTGGCTGGCACACACAGATATGGCACCCAGAGTGATGAAACAGCAAAGTAACTTCGTGGCGAGCAATTCAGAGGCCACCCGCCAGCGAGATGGCACATTTCCTGTGGCTGCATAATTAATGAGGCAGGATTAGGACAATATAGCGTGAAAAGCTGCCATTGCAGCCGGTGGGTTATACATCCTTTTTCACACCCGCTACCGCACTTCGTGCAAATCTGGAACGATTCTGCCCAATGTTTCTGATGTCAGGAAGCACTGCTTCATATGAAGGGTAGTGGAAATCAGGAATTCTCTCCCTCAAAATAGTTGTTGAGGCCGGAGGCTGATTGAAAATGTCATAACTGAGATTGATAGATTTTTAAAACAAAAACAGAATTACCTGGAAAAACTCAGCAGGTCTGGCAGCATCAGTGGAGAAGAAAAGAGTTGACGTTTCGAGTCCACATGACCCTTCAGCAGAACAAAATAGATTTTTGTTGGGTGAGGCAATTTCAGGTTACAGGATCAAGTCAAGAAGATACTGAGCAGCCATGATCTAACTGAAGGGCGGAACAGCCACATGGGGCTCAATAGCTTCCTCTTGTTCATGTTTGCTTACGTTAATGGTCTTCTTGAGGGCAACTGTTATGCCCCTTCACAAATTGAGGGCTTGTGAGAACGATGCAGACCATCACAAAACAGCAGGTAAGCTATAGGATGGAATTTAATCAAGACCGTCATGATGGGAAACAGAGCAACTGGACACACTTAAACATGGGAAAGAAAATTTTCAAGAAATGCCCATTGGAGAAAATCCTTCTCCAGCTTACCTGGGAGAGGCTGTGCCCCTGTCTCCCGACAGCAGAAAGCCTCCTGTGATTAAGTTGGAGGCAGAGAGGGACTGACGCTAGGAACTTGTCCACTTGCAGCGGAATGTGAGTTAGACACATTAATGAGCCAATGACACCAATTATTCCTGAGGCCAGCAGAATTTAGTGTTGGCTCAGGAATTAAATGGGGGTCGCACAACTTTCCCATGCCTCCCAAAGGTCTGCCCAGCAAACCCTATCGGGATCTGGAGAGGAAAGCCATACACTTGCCCTTGCCTCTAACCACCACCACCTGCATCACTCCTCCCACAAACGTTTCCCTGCAACGCCCACCCCCGCACCCCCCCATCTCACTAACCTATGTCCAGGGATTCATCAGCGATCCCTGGTGAAGTCTCTGGAGCACTACCTTGAACTGGAAATCACTGGAGCCTGGGATGTTTGGAGTCACTTAGATGTATGCTTTTTCACATCTGTCGGCTGGTCACTGGGGATCTCAGCTCAGGGATTGAGCTTTGATGATCACTTTGGTCTATAATTGGGTAAGCCACATCTGTTTTGGTCATTCAAGTAAAGAATGGATTTGGGAATATCGCTGGTTTGTTGAGTTGAGAAAGAATCTTAATGATGAACCACTGGCCATAGCAGCAATAACCTGCTCATTGACACTCAGTTTGGGTTCCGCCAGGGCCACTCAGCTCCTGACCACGTTACAGCCTTGGTCCAACTATGGACAGAAGAGCTGAACTCAAGAGGTTGAGAGTGAGGTGAGGTAAGAGTGACTACCCTTGAGATCAAGGCAGCATTTGACCGAGTGTGGCATGAAGAAGCCCTAGCCAAACTGGAGTCAATGGGAATCAGAGGGAAAACTTTCCTCTGGTTGCTGTCATTCCCAGTGTGGCTGTTGGAGGTCAATCATCTCAGTTCCAGGACATCACTGCAGGAGTTCCTCAGGCTAGTGTCCTAATCATCTTCAACTAATTCATCAATGGTCTTCCCTCCTGAACATGCTTGAGTTGGGCGGTTTTTCCCAGTGATGAGCATGTTGTCTTGGAAGCAGATTACACTATTTTGTCCATGGCCTGCTGGAATAAGGCTGGTGATGACGCGATTCCGAATGGTAGTCATTTGTATTGATATAGATCTCTGTGTGTGCTGATGGTTGTATACTTCCTGGAATCTTCACTCAGCTGCATTTGCAAAAATACCTGTGATAGATCAAGCTTTGTCAATAATTCACCTCCATTCAGAGCAGCGAACAGGTCCTCAATTTTCAGTAGCGGGTACTGATGCACTTTTAAGAAAGGGTTAAAGGTGATTTTGTGGTCACCACATATTCTGATAGACCCGCCATCCATCACTACTGGGACTATTAGAGCTGCCCACTCTGCATAATCAACTTTTTTACTTATCTGAAAGCTTTCAAGTCGTTCTAGTTCCTGCTCGATTTTCTGTCGCATTGAGTAGGGAACTGAATGTGGTTTGAAGAACCTCGGAGTAGCTTCAGCCTTCACAGCAAGTTTGGCCTCAATGTCTTTAATAACTTCAAGACCTTCTTTGAAGACATCAGTATGCTTGTCTAACAAGGACCGCGACATGGGGTTGCAAGTCACATTATTTATTTTATTCCATACCGGCCAAATTTCTTTTAGCCAGTTCCTGCCCATAAACGATCCCCTTTCACAATGATAAGTGGAAAACCTGCTATTTGATCTCCATGTTTCGCTTGAAGGGTCATTTTTCCAAGTATATTCACAGGCTCACCTATGTAGATGCTAAGCTGGAGGAGTGTTTTCTCCGATGGAAATTTCTTGAAAATTTTCTCTCATGTCTTCTCTGAAGCAGTAGAAACAGATGCTCCAGTGTCAACCTCCATTTCAACCATTTTACCATTTAAGGCAAAACCAACTTTTAGTCCTTCATCTAGTTTCAGGTCAGACTGAATGGAATACAATTGCTCTCCTACATTGACGCTGTTAGTTTCACCTTCTGTCTCATCTGGACTCGCATTACCTTTGTATTTTGTTTCCAAGTAATGCGTCTTTTTAAACTGCCTGTTTGTTTTCAAGCACGACTTGTCTGTGTGCTCCTCGTGCTTTTCTTGGCGGTATTGCTTTACTGCGATCAGCTTTTGACCTACATGCACACTGTATGTGTCCTTTTTATCCACAGTAGCGACACAATCAGCGGTTTTCCACTTAAAGGCTTCTGCATAATGCCCTATTCCATTACAGCGGTAACATGCTTGAAAGCGAGTATACCCTGACTTTACTATTTTAACTTCAGCATTGTTAGAGTACACTTTCAAATCTCCAGCTTCTTTCTCTGCCATTTCTATGCTTTGGTCGCCCCTTGACATTCAATGGCATTACCATCACTGAATCCCCCACTGTCAACAACCTGGGGTCACCATTGACCAGAAACTGAACTGGACCAGCCATATAAATACTAGGCTACAAGAGAAGGTCAGGGGCTTTGAATTCTGTGGTGAGTAAATCACCTCCTGGCTCCCCAAAGTCTGTCCACTATCTACAAGACACAAATCAGGAATGTAATGGAATAGTCCCACTTGCCTGGATGAGTGCAGCTCCAACAACACTCTAGAAGCTCAACACCATTCAAGACAAAGCAGCCGACTTGATTGGCACCCCATCCACTAGCTTAAACATTCACTCCCTGCACCACTGACGCACAGTGGCAGCAGTGTGTACCATTACAAGATGCACTTCAGCAACTCATTAAGCCTCCTTCAATAGCACCTTCCAAACACACAACCTCTAGCACTAGAAGGACAAGGGCAGCAGATGCATGGGAACATCACCACCTGCAAGCTCCCACTGCAACCCACACAACATCCTGACTTGGGACTATATCACCATTCCTTTACTGTCGCTGGGTCAAAATCCTGCAATTCCTCTCCTAACAGCACTGTGGGTGTACCTACACCATATGGACTGCAGCGGTTCAAGGAGGCGGCTCACCGCCATCTTTCAAGATCATTTAGGGATGGGCAACAAATGTTGGCCTAGCCAGCGACACTCATCCTGTGAAAGAAATTTTTTTAAATCTGGAGGCTTCCATCAATTACACATCCTACGCATGTATGTTACATAACTCAAAGGAACTTCAAAGGCCTCTGTACCATTCTTGCATCACTGTGACCACTGCAATCTTCCCTAGAGCCTATCACTGGCGGTAGCATCTGTGGCAAGCGGTAGGCCCCTTCAAACATGCAAATCAGGATCCTATGACATACATAGGATCCTGTTTTCCACTTTAAGAAAGTACTGGTAGAGTGTGCTCCTTGTGTTACCTGTACTGTGCCTCCCATCACTCAAACTATTGATTATCCACAAGAATCCTTGTGAGAGCCGGTGCCTAGTTTTACATAGAGCAGCTGAGATCAGTTGGAGTTTTGAAAGACAGAATCACCCCTGTAATGTTATCAAGGTAGCAACAGGTTACAAAAAGAGCATACTTTTTGTATTTCAGCACTGTATTATCCTGAACATCTGTCTGGTGTTTGTGACTTAACTTACTGGAAGCGCTTGAGTTGTTCGGTGATCTGTTAAAATAGCCTTTGTTGTCAAGTGATGCTCTACTGAAGCATTCATTTTGAGATGTATATATATGATATGTGTATGTTTTCCAAAGGAATTTCTGATAAACAATGAAGGATTTATTGCACAAGACTGAAGCACCTTTTACCTGACATAGATCCTCTGAAACTCTCTCAACAATGTTATACTGTGTTCAGGTTATCCTCCAACATCTGAGTCCCAATTTACCTCTCCCTTGTTTGGCATCAAGCTGAAAGCTCCCACCAAAAATCCTGGCCCCCCTTCCTCCTTCTCCCCTGTTGAGTCTCCTTCAATTCTCCACTGCAGTAGATCATTTACATAACTGGAAAAGCAAGGATCGAACTCACGACCTTTCATACTCACAACTGAACCAAGCTGACAGAATGAGTTCAAGCGCTCAGGTAGGTGTTGTCCGACGTTACCTCAACCATGTGGCACAACTTCAGACATCACCTGGCTGAGGTGCTATTGGAGTACTTCTACCTGAGGGCTTGCGCTCATTCTGTGAGTAGCACTCTTGCCTTGGAGTCAGAGGTTCTAGGTTCAAGGCCCCTCCAGGACTTGAACACGAAAGTCAACACTCCAGTCCAATGCTGAGTGAGTGATGGAGGTGCTGCTTTTCAGATGAGACATTAAGCTGAAGCCCTGCCTGCCTTCTCAGGTTGGGTGTAAAAAATCCCACTGCACAATTTTGAAGAAGAACTGTGACGTCCAGACCATGATTTATCCCTCAACCGTCAGCACAAAAACAGATTATCTGGTCATTATCACATTGTTGCCTGTAGGAGTTTACTGTGCGTAAATTGGCTGCTGTCACAACAGTGAGTGACTACACCTCAAAATTACTTCTTTGCCTGTAAAGCACTTTTGGACATCCTCTTGTTGTGAAATGTGTTCTATAAATGAAAGTTTTATTTCTTCTTTCTTCACCCTCTGCCACAGTTCAACATTTAGATGATGAATTAATCTCAGGCGAGTTTTGAATGTTAGACTTCCTTCAGGAGAGCATTAGAAAAAATTGGCAGGAGGGGCAAATTGTTTACGCAAGTGGCAGCTTGGCTCAGTTGGTAGCACCTCTCACCTTTGGATTGGAAGATTGTGGGTTGGGCCTTATATCAGGATTTGAGCTCAAGATCTTGGGAGAGAATATTGCCTCGTCAGAGGTCCTGTCTTTT
Organism: Cetorhinus maximus; assembly: GCF_964194155.1. Lineage (NCBI taxonomy): Eukaryota > Metazoa > Chordata > Chondrichthyes > Lamniformes > Cetorhinidae > Cetorhinus > Cetorhinus maximus. The sequence continues at coordinate 112,899,465 of NC_135891.1, forward strand.
TAACTGAGCTCATGTCTGTTTGCTCAGGTAGCTATCAAAGGTAGAATGGCTAGAATTCGGAAACAATGAGCTGAAGAGGCACTTTGTCATCTGAATTTATCTCATCCATTTTAAAGAACAAGTTGGGCTTTTTATACCACCAGCGTCAAACTTTCTAGAAATTTTATGCTGTAGGGTTATGTTCGTCAAGAGCAGAATTTTTCGCTCATTGCGCATGTGCATGCTGGACCCGAACGAGCGTAAAATGACGCACAACGATGTTGGGCGTGCGTCCCGATGCCATCGCGCACTTGAGCGCTACTTCGATCAGCGGGCGTGCGCGGGAGTTGGGAGCGCGCCCGCTGACAATTAAAAGGCCTATTAAGGCCATTTACAATCTAACTGATGTAAACTTTTCGCTGCGTGCCCAACCTTACGGTTGGCAGGCAGGCATTTTTTGCGAAAGCTCATCCACAGGCGGGATGGGGTTTTGGTCTGCCATTAAAAAAAAATTAAAAATGCTCATACTAATTTCTAACATGTCCCTTCTCATGTTACAGAGTCACAGGAGGGAACATGTTATTTAACATCTTAAAAAGCTTTATTTTTAGTTTTTCATATCTTCATCTCCCTGAGGTAGCACTGGACCTCAGGGAGCTTTTTCAGCGCGCACCCGCACACACGCGGGAACATATGTTCTCGTGCTCCTTCCCCCCCAACACAGGCAGCACTGAGCGCTACAGCACGTGTTTCATGCTGATGAGCCAATTAAGGCCAGTCCAGCGTGAAATCGCGGTCCGGCCCCCCATCGCGGGTGGCGGTCAGCTTCCCCACCGCTCCCACCCACCCCCGACGAGCCCGTCCAACGAGGGCAAAATTCTGCCCCTAGAATCAGATTGGAACAGACAGAAAATTGAGAAAAAAAAACACTTGTCAAAACCATATCTCCGAATGGAACAATTCCAACATAACACACCACCCACTCCCTGATCAAGTATTCCCTTTAAAAATAAACATTATTGAAAATAACAATTCCCAGTAGCTTCAAGCATCCTACTCAATTAGGTCAAGAGCTGGTCAGCTAAAAAACAGTTCCATCTTTTCTTTCAAATAGAATTAGTTATGATGGAGTATGTTTACGTTGTGACGCTTGAATATGATTAAAATATGTCTGTAATATTTATCTTGAAATTAATCTGAGCCAGACGCAGGCAAGATCCTCTAACCAGTCAAGCATTATGGGACAAGGCACACGACTGTGTATATCGGGCAGGTAATCAGCAATAGAGTGGATAAGGATGTTGTTGAACAGTCATTAACTTCAGGAGTGAGGTTCAAGTTAAATAATTACTTACACTGAACTCTCTAACTTCCCTTTCCACAGAGCAGATTGGGATCCCGCTGTCTCTAAAGTCAATAAAATGCCCTGAACCAGACAACAGTGAGCCCTCGAGGGAATAACATGATTCTTTTTGACACGACGTTGTATATTTTTTCTTCTGCAAAGCTTTTTCTCTCTTTGTTCCTCCCCATAAAATTCACAATTTCCCTCTTCTGGAGAAATACTTGCATTTTTATAGCACCTTTCACAATTTCGGGATATCCCGAAGTTCTTTGGAGCCAATGAAGTACTGTCGAAGCGTAGGCAATATTGCAATGAGGGAAACATGACAGGTAATTTGGGCCAGCAAGCTCCCACAAAGCACAATGACTAGATCATTTTTTTATGTGATGTTGATTATGGGATAAGAATTGGCCAGGACAGAACTCCCTGCTCTTCTTCAAAATACTGCCATGGGATCTTTTACATTAGTTGAGAGAACAGGCAGTCCTTAGTTTAATATCTCATCCAAAAGCCAGCACTACTGGCAGTAAGGCATTCCCTCAGTACTGCACTGAAGTGTCAGCCTAGGTTTTCAGTGCTCAAGTCTCCGAGTTGGACTTAAAACCACAACCTTGTGACTTAGAGGCAAGAGTGCTACCCACTGAGTCACAGCTGACACCTATATAGGTGATACCTCAGGAAATGTCTTACAGCTAGTAACTGGACAGTGTAATCACTATTATAATGTAAGCAAGCACAGCGGACAGTAAGACTCTGCAAACAGATGAATGATCAGTTCATCTGTTTTAGTGATGTTACCTGTACCCTAACTCTCACCAGGTCTCGTTCACCCATCACCCTCATGCCTGCCAACCTACCTTGGCTCCTGGTCCAGCAACACCGCGATTTTAAAACTGTCATCCTTGTTTTCAAATCCATCCATGGCCTCAGTCCTCCCTAGCACTGTAGCCTTAAAGTCATAGAATCAGAGGAATTTATGACGCAGAAGGAGGCCATTCCACCCATTCTGTCTGTGATGGCCAAACGAAAGCTATCTAGTCTATTTCCAGCTCTTGGTCTACAGCCCTGTAGGTTACAGCTACTTAAGTGCATATCCAGCTATTTTTTAAAAATATGATGAGACTTTTGGCCTCTACCAGATTTTCAGGCAATGAGTTTCAGATCTCCATCACCCTCTTGGTGAAAAAAACTGTCAACTCCCCTCTAATCCTTCTGCCAATTACTTTAAACCCAAGCCTCCTATTTTTGACCTCTCTGTTAATGCAAATAGCTGCTTTGTATCCACTCTAGCTAGACCCTTCATAATTTTCTACCCCTCAGTTAAATCTCCCCTCAGCCTGCCCTGTTCCAAAGCAAACGCCAGTCTATTAATCTTTCCTCATGGCTAAATTTCTCCAGCCCTGGCAAAATCCACATAAATCTCCACTGTACTCTCTCTAGTGCGATCACATCCTTCTGGTAATGTGGTGACCAGAACTGTACGCAGTGCTCTGTGACCTAACTAGTATTTGATACAATTATACATAGGAACATAGGATGTAGGAGCAGGAGTAGGCCATTCGGCCCTTTAAGCCTGTTCTGCCATTCAATAGGATCATGGCTGATCTGATTGCGGTCTCAACTCCACCTCCCTGTCTGTCTCCCATAACTCTTGACTCCCTTGTCTATCAAAAATCTATCTGACTTAGCCTTGAATAAATTCAATGACCCAGCCTCCACTGCTTTCTGGGGAGGAGAATGCCACAAGCAAATGACCCTCTGAGAGAAAAAAATTCTTATCATCTCCATCTTAGAAGGGAGAGCTCTTATTCTTAAACTGTGACCCCTAGTTCTACTCTCCCCCACAAGAAGAAACATCCTCCCAGTATCCACCCTATCTAGTCCCCTCAGGACCTTATATGTTTTAATAAGATCACCTCTCATTCTTCGAAACTCTAATGGGTATAGGCCTAACCTATTCAACCTTCTTCATAAACCCTTCATCCCAGGAATGAGTCTTCTTTGAACTGCTCCTAATGCAATTTTCGAATTAGGTGACCAGACGGTACACAGCACTCCAGATGTGGTCTCACTAAGGCCCTAGCATAATTCCAGCATAACCTCACTGCACTTATTTACTATGCCTCAGCTAACAAAGGAAAGCATCCCGCATGCCTTTTTAACCACCTTACCTACCTGTCTTGCTACCCTTACCCCCACATTGCCTGGCTAATATCCACCGTCTGAGTCAGAAGATTGTGGGTTCCAAGTCCCCCTTCAGAGACTTGAGTATAAAAATCTAGGCCTACACTCCAGTGCAGTGCTGAGGGAGTGTTGCACTGTTGGTGATGCCATCTTTTGGATAAGACATAAAACTGAGGCACTGTCCACCCTCTCAGATGGGTGCAAAAGATCTATTTTGAAGAAGTGAAGGGAGCCAGTGCCCTGGACAATATTTTTTATCTCAAACAACATCACAAAAAACAGGTTATCTGGCTATTATCATATTGCTGTTTGTGAGCTTGATGTGCACAAGTTGGCTGTTACGAAATTCTGACACTACGATAGTGACTACACTTCAAAAGTACTTCATTGGCTGTAAAGAACTTTGGGACATTGTTGTGAAATGCACTATTTTAACAAAAGAAAAAATTTGTGGATGTTGGAAATCTGAAATAAAAACAGAAAATGCTGGTCATTTTCAGCATGTCAGGCTGTATCTGTGGATAGAGAAACAGAATTAACGTTTCAGATTGATGACCTTTGGTCTGAGCTGGAAAAGGTTAGAGAGATAAAGAGTTTCAGGCATGCACAGAGGCAGGGAAAGTGGGTGGGGGGTAAAGAACAAAAGGAAAGGTCAGTGATAGGGTGGAAAGCAGGAAAGCAAATGCTTAAAAATTCTTTCATGGGATGTGAGCGTTGCAGTTTGTTGCCCATCCCTAATTGCCCTTGAGAAGGTGATGGTGAGTCACCTTCTTGAACCACTGCAGTCCATGTGGTGCAGGTACACCCTGTTAGGAAGGGAGTTCTACAATTTTGATCCAGTGACAGTGAAAGAACAGTGATATAGTTCCAAATCAGGATGGTGTGTGGCTTGGAGGGGAACTTGCAGGTGGTGGTGTTCCCATGCATTTTCTGCCCTTGTCCTTCTAGGTGGCAGAGGTCACAGGTTTGGAAGGTGCTGTTGAAGAGAAGCCTTGGTGAGTTGCTGCAGTGCATCTTGTATATAGTGCACACTACTGCCACTATGCTTTGGTGGTGGAGCGAATGAATGCTTAAGTTAATGGATGGGGTGCCAATCAAGCAGGCTGCTTTGTCCTGGATGGTGTGGAGCTTCTTGAGTGTTGTTGGAGCCACACTCATCCAGGTAAGTGGAGAGTATTTCATCACACTCCTGACTTGTGCCTTGTAGTTGGTGGACAGGCTTTGGGGAGTCAGGAGGTGAGTTACTCGCCACAGGGTTCCTAACCTCTGACCTGCTCTTGTAGCCACAGTGTTTGTAGGGCTAGTCCAGTTCAATTTCTGGTCAATGGTAACCCCCAGGCTCTCGATAGTGGGGGAAGCAGTGATGCTAATGCCATTGAATGTCAAGGGGGGGTGGGGTGGGGTGGTGGTTAGATTCCTTTTTGTTGGAGGTGGTCATTGCCTGGCATTTGTGTGGCACCAATGACGAAAGGGATAATGGTGCAAGGCACAAAGAGATGGGAATGGGTGAGTTACTGAATGAAGCTTAGGGATGGGGGGTGGGGGTGGAAGGAAGGAATTGGAAACAAAAAAATTTCATTTACAAAAACAGAAGCTAAGTATAATAGCAGGATACAGCAGTTGGGACAAAAACAAGCACACAGCGGTGATATGCTGATGTAACAAAACAGTTAGAATGGAAAATGCCTTGAGGCTAAACAACAAACAGAAGCTCTCAATGATCAAATTTAAAAATCCATGATGATAATCTCAAATGTGAAATTGTACCTTGGGAAGCTGAATTGCAGCAGGGTTGGAACCAATAGGCAGGATCTTTAGTTCAGCGGGTGCCCACGACCGGTAGGCACAGGAACAGCCGGGGAATGGACCCCTGACCGTGGCCAATTAAAAGCCAGCCAGCGTGAAAGGCGCGCTGATAGGCTCAGCGCTGCCGGGATTGGGGCAGGAGGAGGGCGAGAGCTGAAGTCAGCGCGGGGGGAGCGCGGAATGCAAGTTCCCTGAAGGCAGAGAGATGCCTCAGTGAGCTGAAGAATTTAAATACAAAAAATAAAGATTTTAAAAACCGGGAAAAGATGCCCACGCATCAGAATCAGTCACTGTAAGATATAGGTGATTAAAATTCTGTCCAAACATTTTTTTTTTAAATTAATACCGGAAACCTCATCACACCCGTGGATGAGGTTTCCTGAAAAATGCAAAGACCCCCTGGCCGACTCGCCCGCCTGCCAACAGTAACGTTGGACGGGCAACGGAAAATCTCAGTTAATTACTACTTTAATGGCCTTAATAGGCCCTTAACTGTCGGAGGACGCGCTGCCAACTCTTGCGCGCGCCCGCCGACCGAAATATCGTGTGAGTGCACGATGGCGTCGGGATGCTCATCCAACATGTGCTTCCTTACGCTAGAGCATGTCAGGTGCACGTCCACACTCCGAGTGAAAAATTCTGCCCCATGTCTCCTAAGAATATAGCAGTGGTTGCACAAGAAAGTCAAGAGACTGGAAAAATGATTAGTCATCGAAAAAGACAAATTTATTCTATTAATTCTAGATCAATAGAGGCCTCCAGAAACAAAATGGATTGACACCTGCTGACAAAGGACATTGAGGGTTGTAGAAATATTAGGTTAATTTGACGAACATAGGATTTGGAAGAGAATATAGAATTCTTGGATAGTCGGTGACTGAGGTAGTTGTGTGGGGAGTGTGGAAGCAGCAGATTTAATAAGCTGAATGTCCATATTTTTTGCATCTTTTTAATGCTCACAATGCTTTCTAATGGGAGATTCTGACTCTGACAAAATAATCTGTTTTTAGGTGCTGCTCATTGAGGGATAGCTGTTGGTCAGGACACTAGGAGAACACCCCCGATTTTCTTTAGACAATACAAGCGATCTGGACACACAAGAATCATTTATTCATGTTCGCTGTGGCTGAATTCTATTTTTATGTTTGCATATTTTGATTCCTTTAAATTTAAGATGATTTGACGCTTGCTAATATCTTAACAGGTTAATTTTGTAACCAAAATAACAGCATTATTGATTTGTAATATTTTATTCATAACCCGTTTTTCATCACTCCACATTGTTTTCAGTTGCCTCAGAGTCAAGCTCCGGAATCCTCTCCACTTCTCTACCTCACCCTCATCCTTTTAGACTCACCTTAAATCTCACCTCCTTAACCATACGTTTGACCACCTGTCCTGATTTTACAATGTGGCTCCGTGTCACAATTTTAACGCTCATGCAAAGCACCTTGGGACATTTTACTAGATTAAAGGCACTATGTATAAATGCATACTTATTTCATTTCAGTTCTGTTTAATATGTATCCATTAATATCAATTGTTTGACTTTATGGTTGCTGTTGTGGTTTTTTTAACAGTGTTTTTGCATTCATTGTTTTGTATTATTACTAATGCAACCCGTGAGAACCCATGAGAATTTGGGCTCTCAGGTTCTGGGGAGACTTGTTCTTAATTATGCCTTTTATTTTCATTTTGAAGCTCACATATTGTTATACAACAGAGAAAAGTCAACTAACATTCTCCATTATCAAAGGGAAAACATTGTATTCAAATTATAGGCCTGGTAGTGTTTAATATCATGTCATGTAATTACTTATGTATCCAACCTAGTCAAGAATATAAAAGTAAAACTCGCTTAGAGGATTATTGTTAGAACCTCTGCTGCTGAAACAGGAATAAACAAGCTACCTTTAAAACTGAATGGTGTTTGCCTCAATTCCATTGAAACCCACACACACCCAGTGTCAGTTGACACCACAATTGAAAGTAATATTTGACTTCCCCCAACAGTTAAATGTTTGTCGTCACGTGTTTGGCTGCCTCAGTTTGGTCAGTTTATCCCGTGCGTTTCTGAGCCATCCTGACCATTTTGGTAGGAAGAATGAGAAGAGGCAATATAAAATAATGGATACAATTTTAGAGTGGGTGCAAGAGCAGAGGGAACTGGCCGTATGTGTGCACTAGTCGTTAAAGGCGGCAGGGCAGATTGAGGAAATGGTTAGTAAAGCATATGGGAATCTGGGCATTTTAAACAGAGGCATAGAGTACAAAAGCAAGGAAGTTATGATGAGCCTTTATTAAGAAAAACTGGTTTAGCCTCAACTGGAGAATTGTTTCCAATCCTGGGTACCACATTGTAGGAAGGACATGAAGGCTTTAAAGCGGGTGCAGAAAAGATTTATTAGAATGTTTTTGGGGATGTGGAACTTCAGTTACATGGACAGTTTGGAGAGGATGGGGCTGTTCTTCTCAGAGAACAGAAAGTTGAGAGAAGATTGGTTGGATACGTTAAAAATCATGAGGGGCTGGATAGAGTAGATAGGGAGAAACCATTGCCTTTGGCACAAGGGTCAAGAGCCAGAGGGAACTAATTTAAGGCAATTGGCAAAAGAACCAGAGGCGACATGAGGAAAATCTTTTTTTACTTAGTGAGTGGTTAGGATCTGGAATGCACTGCCCAAGAGTGTGGTGGAGGCAGATTCAATCGAGGCTTTCAAGAGGGAATTGGAGAATTATCTGAAGAGAAAAGGTTTTCAGGGCTACGGGGAAAAGGTGGGGGAATAGAACTGGCTCAGTTGCTCCTGCAGAGAGTCGGTACAGACACAACGGACGAAAAGGTCTCCTGCTGTGATGTAATCATTCTATGATTCTAAAGAGATGAGGGGTTTAAGCCCAACTCCGTGTTTATTGAGATGACTAACTAACTCATACCAAATTCACCTATTGGCCCCTAACTCGCTGACCTACATTGGCTCCCAGTCCAGCAACATCTCAAATTGAAAATTCTCATCCAGTGCAGTACTGAAGGAGTGCTGCACTGTTGGGTGTTCTGTCTTTCACGTAATACTTTAATCTAAGATCCCACCTACTCTCTCAGATATCTGTAAAAGATCCCATGATGTTATTTGAAGAAAGGGTGTATTGCTTGGTGTCTTGGGTCTTATTTATATGAATCACTAAAACAGATGATCTGGTCATTGTTGTACTGCTGTTGGTGAGATCTGGCCATGTGCAAATTAGTTGCTGTGTTTCCTACATTGTAAAAGTGGCTATACTTCGAAAGAACCTCATTGCCTGTAAAGCGTTTTGGGACAAACTGAGATTGTAACCGGCGCTATATAAATGCAATGTCTTTTTTTCTTTCATAGCTATGAAGGAGACACTTCTCCAAGATATTCTCAATAATTGACACTTATAAAAAAACACAAGAGATTAAATGTCAGGCAAGATACTTCATGTGAATGAAGGAAGCAATGATTGATTTTATGCCAATTTCCCCTTTTACAGTTAAATACAGAGCAATTGTGGTTGGCCACATGCTTGTGATCCAAATACCCACATTTTGTTTGCAATACATCTGAACTTACCTTTACAAATGGTCATTTCCACTGTATTGTGAGAATCACATGTTGCTAGTTATTCAGAATGCTTTTGGATATTTATTCAGGCGTTCTGAATAGTGATCTTTGCAAGATTTCTGGTGTATTTCCTGATTAATATCTGAACATCCATTTGTTTTGGTCTGATGCACAGTTATCCCCTTGTCTTCCAACTGATTCAGATGCAGTCAGTGTGAACAAACTGATATGCCTCCTTGCATGGACACGTCGGGTGATGACTAGCTCTCTGTCCTAAAATTCCCTGGAGATGCAATATTTTATCTCTCCTCAGGGCAGTTTCCTTCACTTCTATTTCATTTTTTAAAGTGGCTGTGCCTTCAGCTACCTAGGCTCTAAGCTGTGGAATTCCTCCCTTAAAACTCTCCATCTCCATACCACTTTCTCCTACATCACGGGATCTTATACAGATATCTGAGAGAGTAGGTGGGATCTTAGATTAAGGTATTATCTGAAAGACAGAACCCCCAACAGTGCAGCACCCCTTCAGTACTGCACTGGATGAGAATTTTCAATTTGAGATGTTGCTGGACTGGGAGCCAATGAAGGTCAGCGAGCTAAATGCCAGTGGGTGAATTTGGTATGCGTTAGTTAGTCATCTCAATAAACACAAAGTTGGGCTTAAACCTCTCATCTCTTTAGAATCATAGAATGGTTACATCACAGAAGGAGATCTTTTCATCCGTTGTGTCTGTCCCGGCTCTCTGCAGGAGCAAGTGAGTTAGTTCTATTGCCCCGTCTTTACCCCATAGCCCTGCAAATTTTTTCTCTTCAGATAATTCTCCAATTCCCTCTTGAAAGCCTCTATTTAATCTGCCTCCACCGCACTCTCGGGCAGTGCATTCCAGACCCTAACCACTCACTGTGTAAAAAAGATTTTCCTCGTGTAAGATGCTCCTTAAAACCTACTTGTTTGGCTAAGCTTTTGGTCATCTATCTGAATATCTCCTTATGTAGTTCAGTGTCAAATTTTGTTTAATAATTTAATAATCATTCCGGTGAAGCACCTTAGGACATTATATTATGTTAAAGGTGCTATATAAATGCAAGCTGTCATTGATGTTTGAGGATAAAAGGTCTCTTTAATAAGTTCCCGAATATCAGGCATGGCATATAACAAGCGCCTGATGTGATATCATCTGTGTTGTGCTATGCCAAGAGGTGATTTTCCACTCTCTTAACTGTGTTGCCCAATCATTTTTCTATGCAAGGTAGAGGGAGGAACTAAGCTTTGCCTAATGGAGTACACGTCAAGAATTTAGGTGAGGGTGAATCAGAGTTTGATTTGCAACCAGCACAATTTTCACACCATTAATTCCCTCCTCATAAAAATTTGCAACATGAAATTCTGTCCCAGGACTGGTAGCTGATACATGACTCCCTTTGATGTTCTTTAAAGCTGGGATCAACCAGTGAGGAGGATGGAGATCTGCTCCAGAATAATCATCCATGGACTCTACATAGAGCAGGGTTTCTGGGCTGGGAGATCTTTTGTCATTCTGGATCTTCTAGTGACCTTATTCAGGTTAAACATAGGAGCATAGAAAATAGAAGCAGGAGTAGGCCATTCGGCCCCTCAAGCCTGCTCCGCCATTCAATTAGATCTTTGCTGATCTTCTACCTCAATGCCATTTCCCCACACTATCCCCATATCCCTTGCTATCTTTACAATCTAGAAATTTATCGATCTCTGTCTTGAACGTACTTATTGATTAATGGGAGGAGACAGTGGCATGGTGATAACATCACTAGACTAATAATCTAGATGCCCAGACAAAACCTTTGTGGGCTTGAGCTCAAATTTCACCATGGCAGGTCGAATTTAAATTTAATTAATAAAAAGCCTGGAATTGAAAGCTAGCCTCAGTAATGCCGAACATGACCTATCATCGATTGTTGTAAAAACCCATCTGGTTCACTAATGCCCTTTAGGGAAGGAAATCTGCCATCCTCACCTGGTCTGGCCCACATGTAACTCCAGATCCACAGCAATGTAATTGACTCTTCACTGCCCTCTGATATAGCCTTGCAAGTCACTCAGTTCAAGGGCAATTAGGGATGGGCAACAAATGCTGGCCTTGTCAGCGATGCCCATGCCCCATCAAAGAATAAACTAAAAAGAAGTCACCACAGCCCTCTGGGGTAGAGCATTCCAAAGACTTCTCACCCTCTGAGGGAAGAAATTCCTCCTCATCTCAGTGCTAAATGGCTTACCCCTTATTCTGAGACTGTGTCCCCTGGTTCCAGGCCTCCCAGCCAGGGGAGACATCCTTCCTGCATCTACCTTGTCGAGACCTGTAAGAATTTTGTACATTTCAATGAGATCGCCTCTCATTCTTCCAAACTCTACGGGCGGAATTTTACAGCCTCACCGCGGCAGGCTGTCTTTGAGCAACTGTATAAATTTTGAGTATAGGACACACAGTTCCTAAGTAGGTCACTGTCTGATGAGGCGCTGAAAACGAGGATTAATTTTTAACGTTAGGAATTAGTCTCAGAGGCAAAATTCCTTCAAACTGGACACTGAAGAATAGAATCGAGGTAAAGGTATTGGCTCTATGAATAACATCCAGGGCAGAATCTTGTGCCCTCCCCCGTGGTGAGTTTAATGGGGGGCTGAGGGGCATTTAATCAGGTGGGAGGATGGTGAGTAGTAGGTGGACACCCCACGGCCTTCACACCTCCACCTCGATTAAGTCCGTCGCCAATTGAGGCCCTTACTTACTTTAACAGCCTCACCCCATCACTGCTGACATTAACAAAGCAGTGGGCAGTGGATTCAACCCTTTCAGGGGGTGGGTCCATCGTTCAAAGGCATTCAGCACCTGATCAAGGGACTTGGCATTGGGAAGGTGGAATCTGGCTCAGAGCCCTCCCACCGCCCTACCACCTTCCCCACAATCCCAATCCGGGACACACCCTCCCCCATCAACCCCCAACTCTCAGCTCTGGTCTGGGATACAGCGTTGGTTGATACTTGGCTTCGGGTGGGTGTTGTACCAGCAGCAGCCACCGCCATCCTGGTGGCACTGCTGTTCAATAGAGCTGCCGGTCTTTGATTGGTCAGCAGCTCTTGGTAAGCGGGTCGTCCGCTTCTAGGGTCCTTGATCCCTGGGGAAGGCCAGCTATTGACCTGTCAAGGGCCTGAGTGGAACAAGATGCAGTGGACCTTCCCTAAAAGAAGTGACACTGGGCTCTTGCTGGCCCTCCAGCCAGTGGCCAAGACTCCTGTTGCCTCCACATGATTCCACCCTTAGAATTGGTTATAAAAGCCTGTAGGTTGTAGGGTGATGATTGATGGAGGTAATGAGCTTCAAAGAACAGTTAAAAAAAATGCCCATGCTGGAAACGTGAAATGTATGTAGGAGTTCCAGGGCTCTCGGCTTCTTGAGCAGGATGGGTTGAGCAGGAGATGGTGAGATATTTGTTTTGGATAGAGTGAGGATGCAGGGAGGAAGAATGTTGCTGGAGGGCGCACTAGCTGGTGAAAGAGGAAAATGGCAATGCTTTCTTTGTGCTGGTGTGCACCACCATGACGACCAGTGGCTACAGCGGCTTGGCAATAGGTGCCAATGCCGAAAACAACAACCCACAACGTCGCTTGGCATCTTCATGTGGAGCGTCTGTGGCAGAAACTGCCTCTCAAGGATTGGCCTTCACAGCCATCAGCAAAGTTTCACCAAATGAAGACACCCCACCTAAATGGACTGTTGGCTGCGTGTCCATCATCTCTCACTGATGGAAGGATGTCAACACACAGAGCAAGAAAAGACTTTATCTTGCCAGCTCCTTTAATGGTCCATGCACAATAATCTCAATCATGGGTTCCCACCCTCCAGTTAAAAACTCTACACTCTCTGGCTGGCTCTGGAGGAACAAGACTCATTTTCAAGCACGCTGTTAACTAGGCTTGTAAATAACAAGTCACTCACCTGAAATTTTCAAGGGATTCGCTGGTGGGAGCCTGGCAGAACCCCTGACATAAGCAGCTAAAAATTTCCATTCCCATTGATTCTCCAGCATTTTTCCTGAAGTTACAGTGAAAGTGCAAGAGAATTCTGTTGAAATTTTCACCCAATGCATCCACTGACCTACCAAATCAGTCAGAAACCACTGGACATAATAAAGACGCACTTCAAAGGGTGTAGAACGCACACACAGGACGTTAACACAGATGGAAACCATAAATGCAGAAAGAATTGGAACAATTCAGAAACGTTGGCAACTGATAATGGTTTAATTTCAGCCTTGTCATTCTCTGCTATGTGAGAAGCCGTTCTTACAATAAACAGAACTATGTTGTCAGTTGACAAAAATTGCTTTAAATAGTTTATCATGATAAGCACATTGCATTTAACACAAACACAGGCAATGTTATAATCGTTATATGACTGCAATATAACTTTTTTAAATTTCACTGAGTTAGTTGCAAGAAGCAAAGATAATTAAAAAATGGGTTTTGTTACCCACGTCAGAAACCCCTCACCTTGTGAATCACATTTGTACCCCTCTAGTTCTTTAATTACAGGAGGTGCTGTGGGCAGTGTCCCTGCCTATAAGCCAGAAGCTCCAGGTTTGAGTCCCACCCCAGGACTTGATGGCCAAGGAAGGTGCGTTCATAATGTGGCCAAACAGTGTAAAAACTAGCCCATGGTATGGTGCTAGTTAACAATCTAGAGAGTCTGAGTTCAAAATCCATGTTCAATAAACCTGGTCAATTGTGGGCTCACACCAGATAATGGCCACTTAAAGCTGGTCAGATTATTGGAAAAAAAATCCAACTGCTTCAGGGCAGCGAATCTGCCATCCATATCTGTGACTCGAATCTTACACATTGTGGCTGGCTCTTAATGCCCTTAAGGGAGGGGCATGAGTACATAACCACCTCCAAGCTCTGCACCATCCTGGACTTGGACATTGATCGTCATTGCTTCATTGTCACTGGGTCAAAATCCTGGAACTGCCTGCCTCAAAGTACCTTCACCATCCGGACTGCAGCATTTCATGAAAAAGACCCTCACCACCTTCTCAAAGGTGACTAGGGATGGCCAATAAATGCCAAGTGACATCTGTAACCCATGAATGAAAAAATATATACTTTTAAATGGGAATGGGGAGTAAATACTGCCTTACGAGGGTTGCCACCATCCCAAGAACATATTTTTTAGGTAAATATAAGTGACCATTAAAGTTCTCACAGGGTTTAGAAGGAAATTAGACAAACAACAACTTGCATTTATGTAGTACCTTGATCGTAGTAAAATGTCCCAAGGCGTTTGAAAAATAAAAATGTCAATGTGTGTAGCAATTCTATGCCCTCAAATTATGGTTTGCGAAAATTAGCAGACATCCGACTGACAATCTTTCATTAACCATATTCGTGGAAGGTTTGCAGATTTGAAATAAGTAATTTGACACCTCCATCAATATAACAAGCAGAGAAATGTCACGTTAACGCCCAAAACACTGCTTGTTGCTGCTGCAAACATTGAAATTCATTTCAGGTCTTCTGGGGTCCTGCACAGAGGCTGTGAACTGCAAGTGGCTCCCATATTTGGCCCTCAAGAGTTCAATTAGTACACACTGATTAAATTGATTGTGTTTAGTCAGTAAAAGGGCTAAAGCCCTTAGCTGGGGGCGAAAGGTTAAAACTGAAAGGTGTGAAAAATGTTCATAGGCCTTTGGCAACATTTTTTTTGGAAGCTGCAGCCCTGACACATTGATGCCTAGAATGACCCAGCTTTGCAATGAGAAACCAAAAACACAACGTTGCCTGTGGTTTCAATAAAACTGATAAAAGTTTGCATATTCTGCAAACCTATAAAGAAAAAGCAGTGTTGCTTTGGAACTGGCCCGACCACATCTAAAATTAGAATGATTTAGTGGCGGTAAATAGTTCGCTTTGTAATTCTGATGTAGCTCCTAAGCTCTCAGATGTATTAGTGTGCTGGATTAAAATGCTTGGTCATATTGAGGAACTGCAACATAAGGAAAAATATGGTAAGGTGTCACTCTTTCTCCTAAGGGTATTGGCCACTTTGATTAAACAGAGGGAAAAAGGATTTGCATTACAGCTTCTTTTATGAACTCAGAACATACCAAATCCTTTGAGCTGTAGTAACAAAAACAAAAAATGCTGGAAAAACTCAGCAGGTATGACAACATCTGTGGAGAGGAAAACAGAGTTAACGTTTCAAGTCCATATGACTCTTCTTCAGAGCTAAAGGGATGTAGAAATGTGGTGAACTATATACTATTTAAGGGGAGGTGGAACAGGTGAAGCTGGGTAGAAGGCCAGCAATAGGCGGAGGTCAGATGAGACGAAGAATAAAATGAAACTGGGGGGTAAGGACAGCTTTGAGATAGGGTGAGTCAGTGTTGCTGGTGTGAGAGGTCGAGTGTGTTCATATGGCAGCGCATGGTGCTGAGTGTGGATCTCAGGATGCGGCGAGAACAGCAGTCCGAGGAATGTTGTATGTCCCAGAGATACCTGTAATCCTGGGTGGATTCAAAACATGAGGGATGGAACTTCAGTTGGAATCCACATGGGGTAAGTTGGAGGTGGAGATAGTCACTGAGGGAGGAAATGTGGCTGTGAAAGCGAGTTTTAGTAAACACCTTGTCAAACAGGTGGAGCCTGAGCTGTAGTGACTGTTGTAATGCAGCAGCCAATTTGCACTCAGAAAGCTCCCACCATCAGCAATGTGATAGCAGCCTAATAATCTATTTTAATGATAATGGTTGAAGGATAAATGTTTGGGAGGACACTGGGAGAGAATCTCTTTTCTCTTCTGCAAAATACTGTCATAGGATCTTTTGTGTGCACCTGAGGGGGCAAATGGTTGAACAGTTTCATCCTAAAGACATTTTGACACTGCAGCACTCCTTCAGTGCTGCATGCCAGCGTCAGCCTGGATCATGTGCTCAAGTCTCTGGAGTTGGGCTTGAACCCACAATCTTCTGATTGAGAAGAGACAAGGGCTGGGATTTTCCCTGAAATGCGCAAAGTCCGTTAGCGGGTTGGGAAAAGTGGTGTCTACTCATCGTCCACCATGGCGGCTTTTTGTAGCGAACCGTCCACATCAGAGCTGATTAATTATTCATCCGCGGGGAACACGACATTCCACTGGCAGGCAGCATCTGATTCACCCACCCTGCCATGACCTTAGCGCTCCCTAACTCCGGGCACCATATTTGAACGGTGCCCTTGCACTAGCGTTCGCACTCTCTGTAGCAGCTCCATTGGGGACATGGGTCCCAAAGGCAGAAAGCATGCTGCACCCAAGTTCAGTGATGCCTCAATGGAGTGCCTGTTGATTGCAGTCGAGGTCTGCCCCGATGTCCTCAGTCCCCGTTCTAGTCACAGGCCTTCCACCAAAGTGACCAATCTGGCTTGGGAGGCAGTCGCAGCAGTGGTCAGTGCAAACGCCCTGCAGAAGAGGTCAGCCACCCAGTGCAGGAAGAGGATTAACGATCTCATCCGTTCTGCCAGGGTAAGTCAACCATCTCATCGCTCTCAACTCACACACTCACAAGGCTCTCACTCACTGCCACCTCAAGGGACATCAGCACTCACTCTCACACACCCTCACATCTCCATCTGGCTTAATCTACTCTGTAGTTTGTGTCCTAATCCTGTCCAGGGTGCCACTCACATGCAAGGCATCCTTATCATCTGTCCTCGCATGCATCTGGCTCACACTCCCTCCATCTGCCTTCATGCAGGACAAGCTGGCTCACAATGAGAAGAAGAGGTCCCATTCTGGGTGTGGAGCTTCAGAGGTCAAGTTTCTCATGGGCTTCGAGAACAGAGCCATAGAGCTGGCTGCGAACACACCTTGTGTGAAGTGCAGGTCACCAGCTGCATGTCATTTAAACCCCGTTGTGAAGCACATTGTTCTAGCTGCACGCCGGCATGGGCTCTTCATCCAGCGTGAGGGGATGATTCCAGCGAGCAAGCATCATAATGAGATGCAGATTTATGCTATTGCTTCGCCAGTGGGTAACACGGCCCGCCATTGATGGCTGAAGCGCACAATCGCTTCCTCGTTTTACTTGGTCGGAAAACCAGTTTTGGGTCTCCTCGTGAGATTTCGCTCTCGCGCCCGCCATGACGCACGCCGCGATCGGGAGCGGAAAATCCTGGCCAGGGTGTCCTTCACCTTTCAAAACAAAAGAACGAGAAACTTGAAAAGTGAAAGAAACAAAGATTAATGGAGTCAAATATTTTTACATTTCTCAACAGTTAGAAATATTTTTAGACGTGACACAAACCACTGTTAAATAGGAACTACAGGACTGTTAAAAGTGCAAAGAATTACAAGTTAATAAAAATCCTAAACCATTGGCCCAGTGACAGTAAGTATATGCAGTCAGGTATCACTAAGTGAAACCACAGAAAAAAAACCCCTATATTGTTTGGATAATTTCAATTGCAGGCAATATGACAACGTGTGTGGAAAGTGAGTCTGATTAGCTTCAGTTCCAATGCTCAGGGAGCTGGAACACACCATTATTGGGAAGGTGTTGGTTACAGGTCTCTTAAAAGAAGTTCTTCATAGTTTTCCAAAACAAAAACAGAATGACCTGGAAAAACTCAGCAGGTCTGGCGGCATCGGCGCAGAAGAAAAGAGTTGACGTTTCGAGTCCTCATGACCCTTCAACAGAACTGAGTTCTGTTTGAGTTCTGTTGAAGGGTCATGAGGACTCGAAACGTCAACTCTTTTCTTCTCCACCGATGCTGCCAGACCCGCTGAGTTTTTCCAGGTCATTCTGTTTTTGTTTTGGATTTCCAGCATCCGCAGTTTTTTGTTATCTTCATAGTTTTCAGCAGGTTAACAGCAAGTCTTCATTAATTATTTGCAACTATGTACATATATATAGAAAAGAGTACAGGCAAGGTGCTATTTACATGTCTAGGTCTTAACAGGTATTTGCTCAACACCACACTGACCCTAGGTCTGGGTCATGTGCCTTCTTACATCACTGTGTGGGTGGTACTGTACTCAGGACTACATTAACCCTTGCGTGCCAAACCCTTGTACAACAATCAAGACTTGCTAAGGAGAGGAGCTGAAATATGAAATAAAAGCAGAAAATTCTGGAAACATCCAACAAGTCTGACACCATCTGTGGAGAGAGGCACAGAGTTAATGTTTGAGGTTAATGACCTCTCATCGGGAGTGACAAAGAGTGGAAATGTGACGAGTTTTAAGCAAGTGCAGAAGCGGGGTAAAGGAGAGGGGAGGGAAAAAACAACAAAAAGGGTCTGTGATAGGCTGGAAGGCAGGGGAGATTAAGTGACAAAAGAGATGATGGTACAAGTCAAAGGGGGTTCCTAATGGGACAAGTAAGGAAACAAAAGATGCGTTGAGTGGAGGTGTAAATGACAACATTTACCAGCATGTGCCATTCTAAAAACTGGGAGAAATGGTTATGATCAGAAATTGTGCACCTCAGCCTTGAGTTGTGAAGTGTCTAATTGAAAGAGATGCTGTTCGTCGAGCTTCCATTGAGCTTCATTGGAAGAGTGTAAGAGACTGAGGACAGAGAGGTCAGAATGCAATCTGATCTGCATTCTCTAACCTGACTCCAGAAATATACTGCATGGTTATTTCTGAAAGAACAGGATGTAAAATATCTGTTTGTAACTTGTTTATTCTAAACCACACTGTACCTACTAAGTGGCCCATTACTAGGCAGAAGATTATATTTTGTGCCTGTGTTGTACAATGATGCTCAGTCTCCGTGGCAGGGAGGATGAACACAGATTTCAGACAGTCACTGAACTGAATTGCATTGAGTGGACTGTCACCTAGCAGAGGCTGATCTTTCTTTTGTAAGCGGTATGTGTCATGAAAGTATAATAGTTTTTATAACATTTTTCTGGTTTATTGTAAAGGAGGTTTATGGGGGTAAGTATAGTTGGGTGTGTCTGTGTGGGATTTAATTACATTTGGAATCAAGTAGACTGCAAGTTTTAACTCATCAAAAGAAGCTAGGTACTTGATATGTTAATGTGTAAATATGAATGCTGGCTTAGCATGTAAGGTGTGAAGGGAATTTGCATTTTTTGATAAATGAAGGGAGATTTGGATTTCAAAGGGTCTCAGTCTGTTTACAACCAGACTGATAAGCAAGGCTAAGGAATGTGTTTATTTTTCCCAAAGGTTACTGACAATAAATAGTAGCAACTTGAAAGTTTTTATATTGTGAGGAAGATACAGTTTCAAAGGCATATGAAACAATAGAATTTACATATTAAAAAGAGAGAAACACATATAAAGGAGAATGAGGCTATGTGTCAGGAGAAGGCCATGTGAGATTGTCAAAGGATACAACGGGATATAGATTGGTTGGAGACTTGGGCGGAGAAACGGCAGATGGAGTTTAATCCGAACAAATGCGAGGTAATGCATTTTGGAAGGTCTAATACAGGCAGGAATTATACGGTAAATGGCAGAACCCTTAAGTGCATTGACGGGCAGAGAGATCTGGGTGTACAGGGCCTCAGGTCACTGAAAGTGGCAATGCAGGTGGATAAGGTAGTCAGGAAGGCATATGGCATGCTTGCCTTCATTGGCAGGGGTATTGAGTATAAAAGCTGGGAAGTCATGCTGCAGCTGTATAGAACCTTGATTAGGCTACACTTGGAATATTGCGTGCAATTCTGGTCGCCACATTACCAGAAGGATATGGAGACATTGAAGAGGGTGCAGAGGAGGTTTACCAGGATGCTGCCTGGTCTGGAGGTTATTAGCTATGAGGAGAGGTTGGAGAAACTAGGATTGTTCTCACTAGAGTGACGGAGATTGAGGGGCGACTTGATAGAAGTTTACAAAATTATGAGTGGCATGGACAGAATAGATAGTCAGAAGCTTTTTCCCAGGGTGGAAGAGTCAATTACTAGGGGACATAGATTTAAGGTGAGAGCAGAAAACTATAGAAGAGATGTGCGGGGCAAGTTTTTTACGCAGAGGGTAGTGAGTGTCTGGAATTCGCTGCCAGAGGAGGTGGTGGAAGCAGGTACGATAGTGATGTTTAAGAGGCAGCTTGACAAATACATGAATAGGATGGGAATAGAGGGATATGGACCCTGGAAGTGCAAAATGTTTTAGTTGACGGGCAATATGATCGGTGCAGGCTTGGAGGGCCGAAGGGCCTGTTCCTGTGCTGTACTTTTCTTTGTTCTTTGTTCTTTGAGATCTAACAGAAATGTGTGAACTAGCCTTAATGAAGCCACCAGTATTTGTGCATAAGTCTGCTATGAAACTGAAGCTGGAGAAAAGCCATTTGGAATTCCACTGTCCAGGATATTGTGTTAATTTGCTGGACCTGTTTAAAATCTAAAATGTATGTTTTGACTGTTGCCTTAAAGGGAGTATAACTGGGAGTCAGATTAATTAGGAATTTTAAGAATTATTATAGTAGTAATGGCAGTCTTGTGTGTGTGCCTGACATCTTTTATTTTGTTAATAAATATTTTAATTCATTTTTTTAAACTCTCAAAAAGTCTTGGTGAACTTATTATTTCTGTATTCATTGCACATATCTTGAAATAAATACAAATTGCAAAACCATTGTGATTGCGCAACCAAGTTTCCCTCATGGGTCTGGTCTGCCTGGCACACATTATCTGTCGCGTCATAACACAAGGAAAATTAAAAAGTGAAATCTCCCGGCTGGGTAGTTCCTGGTGACCAGCTACTAAGCCATCAGTAGTAACATAGGAACAGTTTGGGTGTACCTGGCCTTTGGGCTGGAAGATGGCAAAAAGTAAGGACATCTCCTCAGGGCTAGAGAGGAACTTGGAGTGGGAAGGGAGGGATCCAGTTGTCATCATCCATGGTGGTACCAATGGCATTGATAGGACTAGAAAGGAGGTTCTGCTGAAAGAATTGGAACAGTTAGGAGTTAAATTGAAAAGCAGAACCTCCAAGGTAATAATCTTGGGATTACTACCTGAGCCATGGGCAAACTGGCATAGGGTAAATTAAGTCAAGAAGTTAACTGTGTGGCTCAAAAATTGGTGTGGGAGGAATGGGTTTCAGTTCACAGGGCACTGACACCAGTACTGGAGCAGAAGGGAGCTGTTTTGGTGGGACGGGCTTCACTTGAACCATACTGGGACCAGTGTCCTGGTGAATTGAATAGCTAGGGCCGTAGAGAGGGCTTTAAACTAAATAGGTGGTGGGGGGGAGGAGGTTTCTGGAGAGGGGATAAGTAGGCTTACAAAGCAAAAGGATATGGCAGTATTGCAGGGCAGCTATTATTGATGCCCAGAGTGTGACAGGAAGGAACAGAGTGTACAAACATAAAAAAACAGCAGCAAAAAGGGTCAAAGGGGGAAAAAATGGTATAAAGGCAAAATTAATGGCTCTTTACTTAAATGCACATAGTATTCGGAACAAAATAAATAAATTAACGGCACAAATAGAGGTTAACGCGTATGATCTTATAGCCATTACGGAGATGTGGTTACAAGGAGATCAAAGCTGGGAACTAAATATTCAGGGGTTTGTGACTTTTCGAAAGTACAAGCAGGAAGGAAAGGGTGGTGGGGTAGCTTTGTTAGTATGGGATGGAATAAGTACAATAGCAAGAAATGATCTTGGATCGGAAGATGTAGAATCCATATGGATGGAGGTAAGAAATAACAAGGGGAAGAGGGCACTGGTGGGAGTAGTCTATAGGGCCCCTAACAGTAGCTATACGGTAGGACACAGAATAAATCAGGAGATAATGAGGGCATGTAAAAAAGGCAGTACATTAATCATGGGTGACTTTAATCTTCATGTAGATTGGAAAAATCAAACTGGCAGAGGTAGCAATTCAGCAAGAATTCATAGAGTGTATTCAGGACAGTTTCCTAGAACAATATGTTGTGGATCGAACCAAGGGTCAGGCAACTCTGACCTCTCTGTCCTCAATCTCCTACTCTGTTCCAATAAAGCTCAATAGAAGCTTAATGAACAGCATCTCTTTCAATTAGACACTTCACAACTCAAGGCTGAGGTGCACAATTGATGGGTTGCATCCTAGGATATTAAAGGAAGCAGCTACACAAATAGGGGATACACTGGTAGTAATCTTCCAAGAATCCTTAGGGCTGAACTTTCCCCCCATCGGGGGGGAGGTTGATGGGCGGGCGCATACGGACACGCTTCCAATTGGCGCCCCCGATCGGAGGCGCGCTGCCATTTTACGTGGGTGGGCCAATTAATGCCCGCCCAGCATGACATCCGCACGGAAGTGCTATGTGCTCCCTGTGCGGGCGGGGGGGGGAATCCCAAAATCGAGAGTGCGCTCTTTCACGCATGCGCACCTCCCTGAGGCTAAGTGCTGCCTCAGGGAGATCAGCTCTAAATGAGAAAAAGGCAAAAATAGAAAAATAAAATTTCCCTTACATGTCCCCTCATGTGACAATGTCACATGAGTTGGGACATGTCCATAACTTTCACAAAACCTTTATTTAAATTTTTTAAACCCTACACAAAATCTCATCCCGCCGGTGGATGAGGTTTCATGTTTTTTCTAGTTCCCGCCGGGGCTCCTGGTCTGCCCGCCAACCGTAAGGTTGGATGGGCAGGTCCTTTAATCACTTAATTGACTCTGTCAATGGCCTCAATTGGCCATTGACAGGTCGATGGATGCACAGCTGATTTTGCTGCGCTCCCACCTTCCTGAAAATTTAAATGGGGCGCGGTGACATCGGGAGTTCCGTCACCGCGCGTCATTTTACGCGTTGGCGAGAGGGCCCTGCCCCCGCTCGCCGACGCGTAAAATTCTGCCCTTAGATTAACATCTGTCATGGGAAAATGTTGGAGTCTATTATAAAGGATGTAAGAGCAGAGCATTTAGAAATGCATAATATAATCAAGCAGAGTCAGCATGGCTTCATGAAGTGGAAATCATGCCTGAAAAATCTATTAGAATTCTTTGAGGAGGTAACAAGCAGGATAGATAAAGGGGAACCAGTAGATGCAATATATTTTGGATTTCCAAAAGGTGTTTGATAATGTACCACACATTGGGTTACTAAATAAGATAAGAGCCCATGGTGTTGGGGGTAGTGTATTAGCATGGATAGAGGATTGGCTAACTAATAGAAGACAGAGAGTTGGGATAAGCGGGGGGCATTTTTGAGATGGCAACCTGTAATTAGTGAGTGCCACAGGAATCAGTGCTGGGGCCTCAATTATTTATAGTATATATTAACGACTTAGATGAGGGAAGTGAATGTACTATCGCCAAGTTTGCAGAAGACACAAAAATGGGTGGAAAGGCAAGAGGTGAGGGTGACACAAAAAAGTCTACAGAGGAATATAGGCAGGTTAAGTGAGTGGGCAGAAAACTTGGCAGATGGATTATAATGTGGGAGAATGTGAGGTTTTGCACTTTGGCAGGAAGAATAGAGGAGCTGAATATTATTTAAATGGAGATAGACTGCAGAAAGCTGCAGCACAGAGGGATTTGGGAATCCTCATTCATGAATCCCAAAAAGCTAACATACAAGTTCAGCAGGTAATAGGGAAGGCAAATGGAATGTTGGCCTTTATTTCAAAGGGAATGGAGTATAAAAATAGGGAAGTCTTGCTAAAACTCTGCAAGGCACTAGTTAAGCCACACCTAGAATACTGTGAACAGGTCCCCTTATTTAAAGAAAGATATACTGGTGATGGAGGCAGTCCAGAGAAGATTCAATAGGTTGATCCCGGGGACGGGGGGATTTTCTTATGAGGTGGGGTTGAGTAGGTTGGGCCTGTACTCATTGGATTAGAAGAATGAGAGGTGACCTAATTGAAACAAATAGGATTCTTAAGGGGCTTGACAGGATAGAAGCTCAGAGGTTGTTTCCCCTTGTGGGAGAGTCTAGGACCAGAGGGCATAATTTCAGTGTAAGGGGTCGCCCATTTAAGACAGAGATGAGGAGGAATTTTTTCTCTCAGACGGTAGTGAATCTGTGGAATTCTTTACCGCAGAGGGCTGTAGAGGCTGGCTGGTTAAGTATATTCAAGGCTGAGATAGGCAGATTTTTAATCAGTAAGGGAATCAAGGGTTATGGGGAAAAGGCAAGAAAGTGGAGTTGAGGATTATCAGATCAGCCATGATCTTATTGAATGGCAGAGCAGACTCAATGGACCAAATGGCCTACTTCTGCTCCTATGTCTTATGGTCTTATGGTCTAGAAGAAAGGAATAAAATTTAGGAATCGAAAAGCAATGAAACTTGTCCAGAAAAGATACAAAATAAAGTTTTTAAAAATTAAGATGTAGTGTTCAACTATTCAGTGTTTGATTATGTGTGTCTGTCGACAGTTCTGTGTGTGTGATTAGTTAAGCTTGGGCATTGTGACTGAAAAAGAGAAGCTCAACTAAAGGAAGCAGCTGGAAGAATGACAACAGGCCTTTTAAAGCACTGAATAAAACTCTTGTTCAAACTTACAACTTGGAGTGTGTCATCTCTGCATATCTCTGAGGCGTAAAACACAACAGAAGATATGGCGGTTGTAAGTCCCAGTTATCTTGTTCAGACTCTACAGTCTACCATGGAGTGTAACATTAACAAGTTGCATTTATATAGCACCAATAATATAGTAAAAATTCACAGGGCTAATTTATCAAACAAAATTTGACACCGAGTCGCTAACGTAATTAGGACAGGTGACTAAAAGCTTGATCAAAGAGGTAGGTTTTAAGGAGCAACTCTTAAAGTGAAGAGAGCTTTGGAGGGGGGAGGGGGAGGTTTGGGGAGGGGGAGGGGGAGGGGGAGGTTTGGGGATGGGGAGGGGGAGGGGGACGGGGACGGGGAGGGGGAGGTTTGGGGAGGGGGAGGTTTGGGGAGGGGTAGGGGGAGGGGGAAGTTTGGGGAGGGGGAGGGGAAGGGGGAGGGGGAGGGGGAGGTTTGGGGAGGGGGAGGGGGAGGGGGAAGGGGGAGGGGGAGGGAGGAAATTGCAGAGTTTAGGGCCTACGCAGCTGGAAGCACGGCCAACAGAGGATTGAATTGTAAGAGGCCATGTATCTTATAGGGCAGAAGGAGGTTGCAGAAATTAGAATTTTAAAATAGAGGTGTTACTGGACCAGGAGCTAATATAGTTCAGTGAGTGCAGCATCCTAACTGGCAATAAGAATAGGTTTCAAAAGCAAAAATTTGCAGGGCTATGGGGAAAGAGCAGAGGTACTGGGACTAATTGGAAAGTTCTTTCAGAGAGCTAGCATGAGTGTGAAGGGCTGGATGGCCTTCTTTCCTGTAGGATTCTATGAACAACTGCTGGGAAACACTAACAGAAATTAAAACTGAGTCTTTGCCCCTACACGTGTGCCTGTAGACATAAAAATGAAACATTACGGTTACATCGAACATGAAACATCAAGGTCACAATCCAAGCAAGAGTACAATTGATCAGTTTTATAATTTTACCGAAGGCACCAAGTTGTAGCATAATTCCATGGGCACTGCTACTGTGTCTAAATGGCCATTTCAATGTGCCGGCCTTTGTGTGCAAGCCAAACCCTCCATTGTGGTTAAAAACAAAGAACTGCGGATGCTGGAAATCCAAAACAAAAACAGAATTACCTGGAAAAACTCAGCAGGTCTGGCAGCATCGGCGGAGAAGAAAAGAGTTGATGTTTCGAGTTCTCATGACCCTTCAACAGAACTGAGTAATATTAGGAGAGGGGTGAAATATAAGCTGGTTTAAGGTGAGGGGGTGGGGGGTGTGGGGGGTGTGGGGAGAGAAGTTGGGGGGGGGTGGTGTGGTTGTAGGGACAAGCAAGCAGTGATAGGAGCAGATAATCAAAAGATGTCGCAGACAAAGGAACAAAGAGGTGTTGAAGGTGGTGATATTATCTAAACGAATGTGCTAATTAAGAATGGATGGCAGGACACTCAAGGTACAGCTCTAGTGGGGGTGGGGTGGAAAGACTGACAGGGCATTACAGGTATAGATTTAAAAATAATGGAAATAGGTGGGAAAAGAAAAATCTATATAAATTATTGGAAAAAACAAAAGAGAGGGGGAAGAAACGGAAAGGGGGTGGGGATGGACGAGGGAGTTCAAGATCTAAAGTTGTTGAATTCAATATTCAGTCCGGAAGGCTGTAAAGTGCCTAGTCGGAAGATGAGGTGCTGTTCCTCCAGTTTGCGTTGGGCTTCACTGGAACAATGCAGCAAGCCAAGGACAGGCATGTGGGCAAGAGAGCAGGGTGGAGTGTTAAAATGGCAAGCGACAGGGAGGTTTGGGTCTTTCTTGCGGACAGACCGCAGGTGTTCTGCAAAGCGGTCGCCCAGTTTACGTTTGGTCTCTCCAATGTAGAGGAGACCGCATTGGGAGCAACGAATGCTCCATTGTGGTTGTTGCAGTATAAAGATCTGGCACATATACGGTTAATGTGAGACTGAGGATAGTAGCATCCACAAAGTGACATGAGAAGACAAAAGACCCAGACCCAGGGGTCAGTGTGGTGTTGAGCAGAGACATGTGTAGACCTAGGCATGGAGACAGCTCCGAGCTAGTACCCACAACTGTCCATGTGTAAATAGTTCTAGGAGTTAGTAAGGACTTGCAAGTAACCTACAGAAGACTATGGAGACTTTTGTAAGACATACTGATTTGTAACCAACACCACACAACAGTTGTTGAAGCAACTGATTTTCACACGCTAGCGTTTTTAAGCTTTTTAATACGGAGCAGGAACAAACCCGGGTTAAAATTTCCCGGCCTGGTCCAGGTTAGGTGCCTCACCAATATCCTTGCTGGGGTCAGCTGTCCTGGCACTGATCCAGGATCGAAACTGACTGCTTCCTGTCCTTAATGGCTTAACAAAGACAACACATCTACCTGTGGGTCAGTTAAAGACAATCATGAACTGTTTCAAGCTCCACCCTCTACTATATGTGATTACCTCCATCGCAAACTGAATATTTATTGATGGGCAGTATCCGGGAGGCAAAAGAGCAGATGCTCACAGGATCAATCCTTGGCCTGCCTTCAGTTGGAAAGAAAGGAAGAAAGAGACACTTTTAAGAATACTTTTAAATATTTCCATCTCCATAACATTTCCTGATACCATCCCTGTCTCAGCCCAACTGCTGTGGAAACCCTCATTCATGCCTTTGTTACCTCTAGACTTAAATATTTCAATTCACTCCAGACCAACCTCCCACATTCTTTCCTCCATAAACTTCAGGTCATCCAAAACTCTGCCACCCTGACCTTACTTGTACCAAATCCTGTTCATCCACCACCGCTGTGCTCACTGACCTACACTGCCTCCCAGATAAGAAGCAGCATGATTTTTAAAATTCTCACCCTGGTTTTCAATCCCTCCACGGTCTCACCCCTCTCTACCTCTGTAATCTCCTCCAGTCCCACAACGGTCTGAAAACTCTGCGCTCCTCCCAATTCTGACATGTTGCGCATTCCCGACTTCCTTTTCCCCACTGGAAGTCCCTCCGTAAGTCTCTCTGCCTCTCTCTCCGCTATTAAGTTGACTCTTAAGACCTACCTCTTTGACCAAGGCACCTGTCCTAATGTCTCTTTACCAACATACAAACATATGTGAAACAAAAACAGAATTACCTGGAAAAACTCAGCAGATCTGGCAGCATCGGCGGAGAAGAAATCAGTTAACGTTTCGAGCCTTCATGGCCCTTGATTTCTTCTCCGCCGATGCTGCCAGACCTGCTGAGTTTTTCCAGGTAATTCTGTTTTTGTTTTGGATTTCCAGCATCCGCAGTAGCTTTTAGCTTTTTGTTTTTACAAACATATGTGGATCAGTGTCAAATTTTGCCTGATTACAGTCCTGTGAAATGACCTGGGGAGTTTTACAACATTAAAGACACTATATAAGTAAAAGTTGTTATTGTGTATTTGTTGCAGTGGTGTTTCCAAGTTTTGTCACGTAAAGCACTCTGCCTTCTCTATTTTGTTGGTATTTTGCACTTGCTGGGATCCTGTTATGTGCAAATTCGCTGTGACATTTTCTTGCCTAATAGCAGCAACTACACTTCACAAGTAATGCTTTGATTGTGAAATCATTTGGGACATCCCACAGATGTAATACAGGTTTATGTAAATACTTAAAACCTTTGCCTGAATTTCATTTGGCTTAGAACGTTTCTGCCATCTGCTGGACAATGGGTGACATGTCAAGAGGCTTTAAGCGATGAGGTGGTGGAGTTGGACTTCCATTAAGTGAAGAACAGGATCACAACAGTGACTACACTTCAAAATAAAAGTCCTTCATTTACTGTCCACAGCTTTCGGACATCCTGAGGCGGTGAAAGGCAGCTTATAAATGCACGTTTTCTTCTTTTTCAACTTGGAGCTATTTTTCAACATAGTGAGTGTCACCAGGCTATTTCGCCAGGTATGACACAGTCCTCATCTGATTTCCATACAAATGCAGTTTTGGGTAGGAGTTCTGATGAAAGATCATCAAACTGAAATGTTAACTCAGCTTCTTTCTCCCCAGGTCACAGACTGGAAATTCCATGGCAAGTAACTCGCCTCCTGACTCCCCCAAAGCCTGTCTACAAGTCAGGAGTGTAATGGAATACTCACCACTGGCCTGGATGAGTTCAGCCCCAACATTCAGGAAGCTTGACATCATCCAGGTCAAAACAGCCCGTTGATTGGTACCCCATCCACCAACTTAAATATTCACTCCCTCCAATACCAACTCACAATACCATATATCATACATACCATATAGAGATCACCAAGGCTCCTCTGATAGCACCTTCCAAACATGCGATCTCTACCACCTAGAAGCACAAGGGCAGCAGATGCATGGGAACACCGCCAACTGCAAGTTCCCCTCCAAGCCACACACCATCCTGACTTGGAACCATATCGCCATTCCTTCGCGGGGTCAAAAATCTGGAACACTCTCCCTAACAGCGCTGTGGGTGTTCCTACAACACATGGACTGCAGCAGTTCAAGAAGGCGGCTCCTCGCCGCACCCCATTGACCCAGTCTGTCCAGGTTTGATGGGCGGTTTGTGTTGAGTAAGCTTGCTGCAGCGCTGTACTTGGCCTCCGCATACCTGTGATGGGAAGGGTGAAATCCCCAAGGGTCTCACTCCTGACTGCTATCCAATGACCCCTGCAGATATATGGATAATGAACAGCAACAGATTCAACTGCAATGAACCATCCATGGCCAAGTATCGGAACCATACAGCACAGAAGGAGGCAATTTGGCCCGTCATGTCTATATCAACTCTTCAAAAGAGCTATCCAATTAGTCTCACTCTCTCTGCTCTTTCCCCTTTCTTTTCCCTATATGGTTGTTTCTCCTTTTCAAGTATATATCCAATTCCCTTTTGAAAGTTCTTAAGTGTTGTTTGGCTGTCCGACTGGACTGACCTAAATCCCTAATCTCCGTAAATTTGACAAGTTCACAAGTAGCCATTTATTCTCTGGGTTCACAATTAAAGAACAAAGAAGGAGCTGTATCCCGACATGAGTCAGGATGCAGGAGAGGAAGTGGGGAAGTCAAATGGACTTAGAAGCAATTATTCTGACTGGCGCACACAGAGGGGTTCAGGAATCCAACTCGTCAAGCCCTTTTGCCGCCTCCATGGGGAAAGAGCATGGAGAGTGGAATTAATTGGCTAGCTCTTTCAAAGAGATGGCACAGGCATGATGGGCCGAATGGTGCTACTTCCCTTAACAGATCCAAGTGGGAAAGGCCATTCATCCCCATCTTACTCATCCATGGAGAAAGATCTTCCAAAAGCCCACCCTAAACCCCGCCACAGCATCCAACTGCTTTTTAACTCATTCCAGTTTTGTTTTTTCCACTACCCTATCTAGCAGTCCAGAGCAAAACTTTGTGACACCAAGGGGCTCCTAGTTCTGCTATTTGATTTGTCAAAGGAGTTCCGCTTATACCACAAGAGTAGACAGAAACAGTCATCTAATAATTTTGATAAACACATACCTAGCTATATAAGCTGCTCATCGTGTGTCCAAACATTGTTCCATATTTATCACTAAATGTGAAATTGTGTCACCTTGAGGATACCTTCACAGGTGCCAGCACCATTTAAAACTAGAACAGAAAATACTGGCAACGCACGACAGGTCAAGCAGTGCCTGCGGAGTGAGAAACAGAGTGAATCTTTCGGGTCGATGCTAACTGACTTCGCCATTCAAGCAAATATAAGGCGAACAGAGAATGTCAAAGGAAAATATTTTAAATCATTGGACTGAATTTTCATTCTGCGAAGCAGCGGAACTAGAAGCAGGTGTTAAAGTACTTTGAGTAAAAGATGAATCTGGAGCCAGTCTTTTCCTTGACACAGGTTCATTCACAAAAGCCACAAAGCACAGCCACAGGCTTCCATTTTCCACTCCATACACCAGTGTAAACCAGTTCTTATATACGTAAGAATAATTCCCTAATCTTTCCCTTATTAGTAACAGCAGCTCACACTTACAAACTAATGCATGCACTTCATTGTAACAAGATTCTGACATTAACAGCGGGCATGCCGGCAATTTCATGTTACTGGCTTATTTTGCATATCGGGTGAGTGACAGCTACCTGCCCACTAATTAATTAATTAACCCAATTACACTGCCTATTTAGGGCATTCTTTTTATGCTGTTGGGAATTTTCCAGACTGCATCCGGGCCCTCCTTGTGAGGGGAAAACCTATTGGATGGATGAAGCCAGCCTCCTGATGGGGGGGTGAAGCGGCCAGCAATGTCTTTCCAGCCCCCCCTCTGACCCCTACATCTGCAAATGCCAGAGGGCCACAGCTGTGACCACAGGCCATCCTGTGGAGGGGTTTCCCCTCTGCAACTCTGACCTGGCAGCTGTGGTCACACTTTCCTTTAACTTTCTACAGTCTTTAGAGGCACCCTCTTGATTTCTCAGCTACACTGGCAGCGCCCACTTCTCCTGGAGGGGCTGAGAGCACCAAGGCCTTTGGGCACTCTAGCCCCCCCACTTAACAGCCCGTTCACCATCCTTAATGAGACCAGGCTCCCAGAGGTAGCCTCTTAATTGGCCACCTCCTTGAAAGTTTCCCTCGGGGTCCTGACGCCAGCATTTTCATGCTCCCATCCGATATTTTAACCCAACAATGGGATAGGAACCCAGCAAAGAAATTCCACCCCATTGCCTGTTTGGCAAATTTCACTAACACTTGGGTATCTTTCCTCAGTTTTGTCATTTCTCTTCTGAAGGCTCTTGGTAAGGCTCCAATGCTCTAGTACCTGATGCAAGTGGACACAATATGTGGAATTAGACAGAGAATGTTAACATCACAATAGCTTCCCATTTCCACAGTCACGTCTGCCGCCCAGCAGGGTTCACTGATTAGATATCAGAAGCTAAGTTATTTTTCTTTTTCGCTTCACAGCCCAAGGGATGCTGAGACTAATTTTAACTCCTCCACATGTATCTGGGTGAAACCATCTCTCACAGCACAGGCTATAGGGATTGAACTCAAAGATTCGTGGTCTAGAAACATACTGAACAGTACACTTATCCACTGAACCATTTCGCCATGTATAAATTTAAAAAGGAACTTATCTTTATTTTCAATTTTAATTCGATAGCTCATGCACAAAAATTCTCTGCCAAATAGTCGCTTGTTAGTACAGAACTTGAAATTGCAGAAAAGAGAGACATGTTGTCAAAGCTTTTCAACTTGCACTCATCAAGACAAATGCAAGAATGCTAAATTTCCAACGATCACAACAATTTATACTAGAGGAGAAAAGGGTGCCGAAAGTTGATAAGCTGACTCTAATTGGCCAAAGCATTGTCATGGGGAAAGCAACGGGGAACTATTGGCCCCCCAAGCTCCTGGGTCAAAAAAGGCACAAGGCTTGATCACATTCCTTTTGTATGCAGAGAATGGTTCCCCACACATGAATGTATGTCACTCCCAGCAAGCATAAGTGAGCCAAATTACGAGCTCAATTGATTATCTTAAATTGTTTGTGTGTATAGCTAATAGCACACTCAGGATTGTTCAGCAAGTACTGGCAAATTGCAGAATCACATCCATCAGTCGGTGTTTTGTTTTGGGTTTTGCAAGCGCAGGGTGGTTGAGTACGGTCTGTACTCTGCCTATTACAAACAGCTGGAGGAACAAATAGTTTGATTCAGCTAATCATTGGGACATACAGCCTACGTACCCGGCATCACACTGGCACCAAAATCCATGCATGATGTTGTTCAATTGTGTGGTAGGCAAAACATTTTTTAGGACTGTCAGCTGCATTCTATTAGTGGAAAACACCACATGCATCACTACAGCAAGTAGCAGCACGAAACAGCTTCCTTAACCTGTCGATCGTTTGAAATCTGGCATTCATGCGTTTGCCCACTTGAGTGCAGGACAAAAAGCTTTGGCAACATGTCTCTCTGCTAAATATTGTGGTTTGATTGGGGAAGCTTCACAGAGTAAGAACTGAATAGGCACAGTCATATTAGTCTTTCCCTATTTTCTTTTATCAGTTAATCCTAATCCTTTGTTAGTTTAACTCTAGTTTTAACCCCATTTCTTTAAGTGTCCTCACACCAGATGTTACCCAGTACTATCCAGTAGCCAGGTATTAAGAAAACAAAGAACTTGAATTTATATAGCACTTCTCAGAACCCCGGAATGTCCCGAAGCTCTTCACAGCCAATGCAGTGCTTCTGAAGTTTAATCACCATTGTAATGTAGGAAACGTGATGGCCAATGTGTGCACAGCAAGCTCCCACATACCACAACGAGATAATGATCAGATAATTGTTTTTTCTGTGATGTTAGTTGACAGATAAATGTTGGCCAGGTCACTGGGGATAACCTGCCTGCTCTTCCTTGAATAGTGCCATGGGACCTTTTACATTCACCTGAAGAGGTAGACGGGTCTTGGTTTAACGTCTCATCAAAAGAGGTCATCTGACAGTGCAGCATTCCCTCAGGCCTTCAAGCAATTAAAGTAAGTAGATTTCTCCTCCCAGCAGTTCCGACCTTGGTACAACCTTCGACTTGCTAGATGGACAATCCAAGGGGGTCACACAATACTTTAAGATCACTTTTTTATTTAAAGGAAAGGAGACACAAATCTAGGCCAAGGATCAAGGTACAGAGAGCAGGACAACAGCAAGGTTGCAAAATGTAAGATGGAAAACAACAAGTTAGGTGATAATGTGAAGCTTGGATTTTAAAAGGGAGTTTGAAAGGGTAGCAGAGAGGAGTAGGGGAGGGGGAAATATAAGATTGTTCCAGAGAAAGATTGGAAGAGTTAAATGAGGGAAAGGAATGAAATGAACAAAATAGAACATTGGAACATCCTTGTATGAGTTGGCTGTACCTAGTGACAGTTGAACTGTCCCAGGAGGATCTGTGAAGAATTACCACCTATTCATATAAATGGTGCAAAATGTGTTGGTTCAATGCTCTGGAAGTCCCCAGGGAATTGCACAAGGAATATACATTTTCGTGACGAGTTGAGACTCGTCATAGGCAGCAACAGCAAAACACTGTAACTTGCATTTATATAGCACCATTTCATAGCCTCAGGACCTCCAAAAGCACTTTCTAGCCAAAGAAGTACTTTTGAAGCCTGGTCACTGTTGTAATGTAGGAAATGCAACAACCAATTTGCACACGGCAAGCTTCCAGGAAAGACAATGTGATAATAGCAAAATAATCTGTTTTTGTGATGTTGGCTGAGGGATAAATATTGTCCAGCACACTGGGGATAACTCCCCTGCTCGTCTTTGAAATAGTG
The DNA here is from genome assembly GCF_964194155.1 of Cetorhinus maximus. Lineage (NCBI taxonomy): Eukaryota > Metazoa > Chordata > Chondrichthyes > Lamniformes > Cetorhinidae > Cetorhinus > Cetorhinus maximus. Next base: position 112,933,147 of record NC_135891.1, read on the forward strand.
CCACAGGATTTTTTGGGAACATGTGAGAGAGCAGATGAGGTTTCAGTTTAAATATTGCACCTGAAAGACACCACCTCTGACAATGCAGCAAATCCACACGACTCATCCTAGATTTTATTTGGTGCTCAAGTCACTGGAGTGGGTCTCGAACCCACAACCCTTGACTCAAAGACTAGAATGTTGTCCACTGAGCCACAGCTGACAAAGGGCATTTTACCAAATTATCACACAATCTGGAAGTATTGAACTGGGAGAGAACACTTACAAAGGATTCGATAATCTGCAAACTAATTGTACACTATAGCACTGATAACTCTTTAGATGTACACCATTAGCTGTGGAGTGCTTTGGGACATTCTGGGATCCTTGTACAAATGCAAACTATTTCCTAACCAAGATTGTAGGAATAAGCTGACAATTCCACACTCCCTGACAGAATATTGTCAGGGTATTAGGGTTGTAATGTTATAATCCTATTTTAAATCTAATGCTTCTTGCCTCTGTGGCTCTAAGATCGTGAATTCGATCCTTGTGTCTTTTCAAGAGTTTTCAAGTAAAACCGGAAGAACTTCAAACTCTTTCTAATCAGCCAATCCAGTTGTGCCATAATTTAAATGGCTGGTGCCTAGATTTTCTCACGGGTGTTGTTTAATACTAGCAGTAAACCACTGGAATTAAAATGATACTAACAATATCAAGATAAAAGCAAAATACTGCGGATGCCGGAAATCTGAAACATTAACAAAAAATGCTGGAAAAACTCAGCAGGTCTGACAGCATCTGTGGGGAGAAAGACAGAGTTAACGTTTCGAGTCCATATGACTTTTCTTCAGAGCTCTGAAGAAGAGACATACCTACTCAAAATGTTAACTCTGTCTTTCACTCCACAAATGCTGTCAGACCTGCTGAGTTCTTCCAGCATTTTTGTCTTTGTTCCAACAATATCAATGTGTGTGCCTCCATGGCTTTGTTGTTTTGCCTCAGTGATTCACTTTATTTATAAATAAACTTGAATAGCAGCTTAGCCTGAACAAAGTGGTCTAACTGTGTCATATATTGACAGCTAAGGTATTAGTCAGCCTATGTAAGGAATGTACCATGATTAGTTGCTATGCTCGGGCTACACTAATCTCAATATAGCTGACAGTAAGGAGGCAGGTTTCAGTGTATAGAAGACTATGTTTATGGAAACCACCATCCAGCTGTTCACATAGCAAGCTGTGGCTTGGGAGAAAATCCTCAAATGTCACAGGAGCCTAAGTTCAGCTTCTCATTTGTGGGATGGTATCTCCCATAATGCAGTATTCTCCCCATGCTCAATTGCTGTGACCGCCTAGATTAGCCGCTCATTTCCTTGTGTATGTCTGAACCTTTGAAGCATAGCTAGTGCTTAAATCTTGTTTATATGCAGACTGGGAACAAACATTTTAAGGTAAATTTTCCAATCATACATTCCCTGATGAACAAGGGGGTGATTAAAGGTAAATTTCACTGGGTGGAAGCAAAGAATGTGCAATTGCATGTAATCAGTTCATGAATTTCCCTCAATTAAATTTATGCAATGGGAAATGTATCCCTTTTTGTCCAATTTTTAGTCTTGTGTGTCAACAATAACAAATCAATGAATATACTGAAAGACAAATAATAATTTTAGAGGTTTATTTAATTTAATCGAACCGTACTATTGTGAAACATCATTTTTTACCTCTTTGTGGTACAATCCTTATTTCCAATATTTTTCTATACTAGTAGGCAGCTGGCTGAAATTGAGATGTTGTCATGTCTCAGTATATTATGAACTTTTAGTCAATACTTTTAAAAACTAGACTCACACAGATTATTAAAATGGCCCCTGCAAGTCATTAGGCATTTTGAGCTTCAGACAGTCCTAAGTCTCAAGCCAATACCTAACTAAATATGAACATTCACAGCTATCCTGGGAATTCACACATCCCTATGTTTAAGGATGGATCAGCACAGAAGACTTTTAGAATTCCAGCTGACCTGACTCTGTTTCACCCTGGACAAAAGGGGACTTTGAAACTCAACGTGTGTAAGATGGATGTGAATGGATCCCATAAACCATTGAATTATGATTGTTTCCCTCATCCAAACTAGACTGGGTGATTCTCAAGGTGTCAAACAGCAATACAGGATGATTGGAACCAACATACACACCACCCTTTTGTTTGGAAAAAAGATTTTAAACTTGTGGAAGTCACATGATGAGGGAACAATTTTGCAATCTGCTTTTAAATCAGCGAGAAGCTGTTTTGCAGACAGAGAGTTCCACTGAAAGCCATCAGTCTAGCTGCAAGCCATTCAGGCAGCCAAGGCAACAAACAGCAATACCTTGAAAGGGGGGAGATCCTAACAGACAGAAGGATTCCCCAAACTGTTCTAGCTTCAAGTTCACCTGAGAACCAACTTAGTAGAAATTCGGCTACAAGCCTGTTGAGAATCCTTTGCTTTCTCAGGCCTTCACTTCAATTTTAAAGTATCAGTCTCATCCAAAAAAAACTACAGGTATGCCACCAAAGAGGCTGAGATAATTATAAGCTGCAACACTATATTACCTTCAACAGTTTCTAATATTGAGTGTGTGTGAGTTGTGTGAGATTATATGTTTAATTCAGGCAAGTATGTGAGAATAAATAACCTTCTTTATTTTTTAAACTCACAAAACCTTACTGTTAGAATTATTTAATTGGGACACTCACACTCAGGGTAAGAAAACACATCCCTCTTACATAAGCGTACTGATCATGGGCAATGAAATGAAACACATACTTTCTGTCCTTGGCAATATTTTGAGTGATTTTACTGGGGCTTCTATTTAAATTAATCAATAAATTATTACTCACACTGCCCTTGATGTAATCAAATTAAATATCAAATATATCTCCAGTTAACACCACAGCATATTATTAAATAAGTCTATCCATCCAACTCGCCTCTTCCACAAGCAACACTCCATATTGTTAAACAAACCAAATGATTGACTAATTATATTAAATATAATTAAACAAAGCCACAAATATTTCATGCCTCTCTCTTCCAGCTATATTAATTCATGCAGTTTTTTTCATTCATTATACATTTCAAGCTGGCTGCCTTCCTTTCCATGAATTATTTTATTTTGGCCTCTTTCCATAGTTTGACACTAAATCTTTGGCTCCTGCTTGGTAAACCTTTATTTACATTCCCTGATGGAGCTCCCAGAGGGTGCCAACACATGTATTTCCATTTATACTTTTAAAAATGCTGACAGCATGACTCCTCCTGCTTAGCTGAACCTGACTCCTGCTGGTTAGAATACAAGGGGCTACAAGTCATGCTAGAGTTACACAAAGCCCTGTTTAGACCACACCTGGAGTACTGTGAGCAGTTCTGGGCACCACACCTTAGGAGGGTTATATTGGCCTTGGAGCAAATGCAATGTAGGTTTACCAGGATGATACCTGGACTCCAAGGGTTAAATTTGAGGAGGGATTGTAAAAACTAGGGTCATATTCCCTGGAAGTTAGAAGCTTATGGGATAATTTGATTGACATTTTCAAGATACAATGGAATCGCAATGAGTCAAGTTTGGATAACTTGAAATTCAGGTTATGTTGAAGTCATCAACCATTCCTGCTGGCAGAATAGCAAATCACATAGAACGATGCCCACGGTGAGCCAAAATTCCACACTGGTAACTTCGGATTAGCCAAACTTGTTTAAACTTCACATATGACCATGCTGATCAATCAGACTGGAGTTAGTCCACACAAGGGTTCAAAATCATGGAGCACTGAGCAAGCCAACATTTGACATTGAGATCTCCCTGTGAAAGGATATGCAAAACCTGCAAGTATGGCTAAACCCATGAGAAAGTTAAAAGTGCTATTGATCAGAAAGGTGAAATTGATACAGCAAGTGGAAAACCATGACGTGAAGCAGAAAGTGGATATCGTGAAGGAATAGGATATTGTGCCATCAAATTTGTCCACCATTATGAAACACAAGCACTGGCTCCATAGCTCAGGGGTTAGAGCACTCGTCTTGTAAAAAAAAAATTATGAAACATAATTGTATTGGAACAATTTGACAAACAGGCAATTTCTCCAGCATGGAAGAAAACCACCCAGATGACTTCCAGCATTTTAAGGCATGGATCAGGAAAGTTCACAAAATGTATCAACAAAGGAAAAGAAAGATTGCCATCATTACAGGCAACTGCCCCATGCATCCTGACATCGCTGGTCAGATGAGCATGAAACCTTTGCGAAACTGTCATTCTTGCCTCCCAACAACATGGCCAAGCTCCAGCTAATGCATCAGGGTGATTAAGAACCTGAAAGCTCATTACCGACAGCAGCTGATCTTTCAGGTTAGCGAGGGAATCAATAAGAAGCAGATTCAACTGTACTAGAGGTCATGTTCTTGATAAATAAAGGCATGAAAGATGGTGACGGAAGCCACAGTTGGCAACTGCTTCCACCACACTTGGGTTCAAACAGGTTACGACTGCATAAAACGTCGAGAATGGAAATTCCAGCAGAGACAACCATGGAGACTTACGTGGCGGTGGACGATGCTGTATGATGCACGACTGACCTGACAGATGATGTAATTGTAGATGAAGTACGTTCTTAAACTGAGGAGCCCAAGGAGGCCGATGACCCCGAAGAGTCGAATGAATGCCAGCCCGCTTGCCTGCCTGTTTCCCTAACCAATGCTGCAAAGGCCGTAGCACAAAAACACCGAAAACGTGTTTGTCTGCATTGACGACATGTGGACTGTATCACGTAGGTCCAAGGGCAGCATGCTAAGCAGAAAAGGGTTGCGGAGCTAACACCCAATATTTTTCAATGCAAAGGCCCCCGCTTTTTACAAGGTCAGCTTAGTGTAAGATGTGAATAAATTGAGTTAAGACTTTTTCACACATTTACGACTTTACTGTGTTTTCATTCGGCATTGGAATCTGTTGGTTTTGACATAGACCTCTTTTATCAAGCATATCAAGTTACAGAAGAGATGCATTCATGTGGGAATGGGGCTCCTCAGCTATCACGAAGCTCCACTTAACCCAAATTTGGAGGCGGGTCCCCTGGGATTCAACTCATCAAGATTTTATCGTATTAAGAGGAATAGATAGCGTGGATTGAAAAAGACTATTTCCGCTGGGGATTTTAAGGCTAGAGGACATAGCCTAAAAATTGGAGCCATGCCTTTCGAGAGTGAAATTAGGAAACACTCATACACACAAAGGGTGATAGAAGTTTGGAACTCTCTTTGGCAAACAGTAATTGATGCTAGAGCAATTGTTAACTTTACAACTTATATAAATGACTTGGATGAGGGGGCCAAAGGAATGGTTGAAAAATTTGCTGACGGCACAAAGATAGGTAGGAAAGTAAATTGTGAAGAGGACTTAAGGAGGCTACAAAAGGACATAGATAGGATATGTGAGTGGGAAAAGATCCGGCAAATGGCGTATAATGTGTGCAAGTGTGAAATGGTCCATTTTAGCAGGAAGAATAAAAAATAAACTTATTATCTAAATGGTGAGAGATTACAGAGCTCTGAGATTCAGAGGGACCTGGGTGTCCTAATGCATGAATCACAAAAACCTAGCACACAGGTACAGCAAGTAATCAGGAAAGCTAATAGATTATTATTGCTTACTGTGAGGGGAATTGATTACAAAAGTAGGGAGGTTATGCTTCAATTGTACAGGACACTGTTGAGACCACATCTGGAGTATTGTGTACAGTACTGGTCTCCTTATTTAAGGAAAGATGTAAATGCATTAAAAGCAGTTCAGAGAAGGTTTACTAGACTAAAAGCAGGAATGGGTGGGTTGTCTTATGAGGAAAGGTTGGAAGGTTAGGCTTGTATCCACTAGAATTTAGAAGAGTAGGAGGTGACTTGATTGAAACCTTTAAGATCCTGAAGGGTCTTGACAGGGTGGATGCTTCCTCCTTTGGGAGCATCTAGAACTAGGAGCCACTGTTTAAAATAAGAGGTCGCCCATTTAAGACAGAGATGAGGAGAATTTTTTTCTCTCAGAGGGTCATGAGTCTTTGGAACTCTCTTCCTCAAAGGACAGTGGAAGCAAAGTCTTTGAATATTTTTAAGGCAGAGCTAGATAGATTCTTGACTAACAAGGAGGGGGTGGTGAAAGATTATCGGAGGGGGGGGGGGAGGCAGGAATGTGGGGTTGAGGTTACATTCAGATCATCCATGATCTTATTGAATGGCGGAGCAGACTCAAAGGGCCAAGTGGACTATTTCTACTCCTGATTCGTATGCTTGTATGTATGTTTGTATGTCCAAATTCCTATGGTTAAATCTGAGATTGATAGATTTTTGTTATCCAAAGATATTAAGGGATACAGGGCAAAGGTAAGATATATAGAGTTAGGTTATAGATCGGCCATGATAGTCTCCTCTTGTTCCTGTATCCTATGTTTCTATATGTGCCTGAAGCAGCACTTCTAGCTGGTCACCTGAACCTAAAGCTGTTATTTCGCCTGTTTACGCAGACGCCTTGGAACTTGCTGGTCACAAGACTTGAAGCCTTGACTCTTGGTGCCCTCCTAACCTAAAGGGAAATATCAGAACAACATGGTCAATAAATTTTTCTAAGTGCTGAACTGGCAAATATGTTTGAAAAGAAGTCAGGACCTGGGAAAAAATAGTTTAAAACGCTGATTGTAGTTAATTTATGTAAAACTATACTCCTAGTTGCAAAAAATGTTTTGCAGTCAACTGTATGGATAACGAGAGTATGAATAATTTGAAACAAAAACAGAAAATGCTGGAAAAGCTCAGCAGGTCTAGCAGCATCTGTGGAGAGAGAAACAGAGTTTGCTGGAGTTGGCGGAATTGGCAGAGGATGATGCTTTGAATGCAGAGGCTGGTGGGGTGAAATGTGAGGATGACTTGCAGAGGCTGGTGAGGTGAGAAGTGAGACCACCAGCCCCCACATTCAAAGGATCATCCTCCGCCATTTCCGCCAACTCCAGCAAACTCTGTTTCTCTCTCCACAGATGCTGCTAGACCTGCTGAGTTTCTCCAGCATATTCTATTTTTGTTTCAGGTTTCCAGCATCCCAGAGTATTTTGCTTTTATATATATGAATAATTTGAATCTGGATCCAGGGATTTCAGTTAACGGGAGTTAGGGTAATGGAGGGGAGGGATTATCATTGGGGTTCCATTCTAGGGTGACAGACTTGCAAAGTGCTGCTCATAAGAAGTGATGCCATTATAAAGAAACTGATGGCATAATCTTCCCTCTCTGTATAATGTGCTGGGCGTCACCATTAATCCAAAGTTCATACAGAAGCCACATAAATGCCACAGCTACAAGGGCAAGTCAGAGGCTGGGTTTACAGTAGTGAGTGACCTACCTATAAGTTCCACAAAGTCCCTGCACCACCTACAAAACACATGCCAGGAGTGTAACAGACTACTTTCCACTTGTCTAGCTGGGTACAGCTCCAGCATCACTCAAGGAGCTCCACACCATCCAGTGCAAAACAATTTTTAGATTCACTCACTAGCCTAAGCATCCACCCCTCTGTCATGGATACTGAGACTGAAATGTCTCCAGGATGCACCACAGCAACTCACCAAGGCTTCTTTTGCAGCACCTCCCAAAGCATGTAACCTCCACAATCCAGAAGGATAAGGGCAACGAGTGCATAGGAACACTATTAACTCCAAGTTCCACTCCAAGTCATGCATAATCCCGGACTTGGAAACATATAGTCTGTTCCTCTGTCGTTGCTGGTTTAAAATCCTGGAACTCCCTCCCTGACAGCACTATGAGACCAATTTCACCACGCGGACTGTAGCAGTTTAAAAAGAAGCCTAACACCATCTTCTCAAGGACAATTGGAAATGGGCAACAAACACTGGCCTTTCTAATGACACCCATACTTCAAGAATAAATATAAAAATAAACACTATTAATCCACTTAACGGCCAGACTGTTTTGTTTAACAACAGGAAATATAGGGGGAGAAATTGGTTTGCATAGTGGTGCTGTGAAGATTTATGTCAATTCCCCGGGGGCAGGTAATGCAGCGGGCTGTGCAGGTAGCGATCCATGATGCTGTTCTCCCTCTGGGGAATCGACGTGACTCTGCCTAAGAGGTGCTACGTGAATCAATTTATCCCCTGTACAGATTAACAAAAAAGTAAAGAATTACATTTAAAAAGCTCTTTTCACAACCATCGGACTTCTTTGAGTGTTTTACAGCCAGTGAAGCACTTTGGACATGTGGTCATAGTTGGAATGCAGGAAACATGCAGTCAATTTGCTCACAGCAAGCTCCCACACACAGCAGTGTGATAATGACCAGATAATCTACTTTTGTGATATTTATTGGGGGATAAATAAGGCAGGACACCAGGACAATCAAATGCTGTGCTTCAAAATAGAGCCATGAGAATTTTTACACGGCTTCAGTTTTACAATTCAACTAAAAGACAGCAGCCCCAACTGTTCAGCACTCCCTCACTACTGCATTGGAGCATCAGCCTTGAATTTTCTGCTCAATTCCTGGAATGGGACTTGAACACAACCTTTCAATGCAGAAGCAAGAATACTACCAACTGAACCAAAGCCAACATAGATATCTGAGGGTGAAAATGCACAATTTGGGATTTTAAAGAACATTAAGATTTGGGGCATTTTCAGTTTTCCACTGTGTGAAGATTTTTATACAAATTGATTTATGTGTTTTGTACAAATGAAAGATAACTCTGACAACCAGATTTCAGGGGAGCCATACCTCTGAAAGAAGAAAATATAGCTTGGCTGCAAGTGAGGAAAACGCATTCACTGCAAAAGAATTCCAGCCACACCCGCAAACAGTGCCACAAAGATTATCAAAGACCTGAGAACAACAAGTAATAGGGAACTAGTATGAATGACATTCATGGTCAGTATCAGTGGCATTGATGGGGAAAATACATGTAGAATAAGGGTCTGGCACATACAGGATTAATGTGGGACTGAGTGCATTACCACCCACACAGCAATGATGTAAGAATACACATGACCCTGAGCTAGGGTCAGTATAGCGTTGAGCAGAGATGTGTAAAGACCTAGACATGGAGATAGCTCCTTGCCTGTACTCTTTACTGTATATATATTATATAGTTACAAGTAGTTAATACAGACTTGCTGTTAATATACAGAAGAGTACGAAGACTTCTTTATCAGACACATTCTGTAACCAACACATTCCCAACAGAACATAAAGATTTAAAACAAGGCGCATGAAAATTAATCAAACTCTCATAAGTCTATAAAACTCTCCTGCTTATTCACCTTTACAGAGATAGCTGTCTTAGAGTTTGAGCTGCCAAAAAATAGCAGAGATGTTGTTGAGGGTATTGTGGTTGATATTGTGAATATTGATAAAAGTCAATCGTTAAAGTGACACATCATAAATATGTTAGCAAAATTGAAGGCCCTGGGATTAAAAGGACAAAAAATAGAGAGTAGTGGTGAATGATTATTTTTCAGATTGGAGGAAAGTATACAGTGATGACCCCCAGGGGCTGGTGTTAGATCCACTGCCCTTTTCGATTTATTTAATGGTCTGAGCTTCTATCGATTTTCACAATATCAACCACAATACCCTCATCAACATCTCTGCTACTTTTTGGCAGCTCAAACTCTAAGGCAGCTATCTCTGTAAAGGTGAATAAGCAAGAGAGTTTTATAGACTTAAGAGAGGGTATGGACTTGGAAACGTGGTTAACAGTAGGCAGGTTAATAAGAGTAGTGGAGGACAAAGTCTGGTGAAATGGGCAGTCACAAGGCAGATTAAATTTAACATCGAGAAGTATGAAGTGATTCATTGTTAGGAAGAATAAGTAGAGGCAATATAAACCAAATGGTACAATTTTATAGTATGTGCAAGAACAGAGAGACCTGGGTGTGTTTGTACAGAAGTTTTGAAGGTAGAAGGACAAGTTGAGAAGACTATTAAAAAGGCACACGAGATTCTTGACTTTATAAATAGAGGAATGGGGCAGAATCTTGCAGAGGTGTTGGATGTCTTGACTGCTGATCGGGGAGCTGACGAGAGTCCCGCATCACCTCTTTTCGGGAAGGCCAGCTGCATCATCAGTCATTCGGGCACTTGACAGGCCAGCAGTGGACCTTTCCTGGGATCAAGGACCCCAAGGGACGGAAGTCTCGCCTGCAGAGAGCCACCGGCCAAACAAAGATGGCAGATCTCTTGAACGGCAGCGTGATTGGGAAGGCGATGGCTGCTGCCGGTACAACATCTACCCGAGGCCTCAGATCAAGGAGGGACCAGGTGAGCCCACAAGCAAACGTGCCAGGGTGTGCTGGTCGTGCTCCTCACATGGTGAGTCCCCCGCCCGCCGCTGGATTAATACCAGTGGCATCAGGATGAGGCCCTTAGGTAGGTATTAATTGGCCACGTAAGAGCTTCAATTGGCTAAGGGGCAAGAAGGCCATCCACGGGCCGTCCCGCCCCAGACTTAAATGGGGTGGACATGGGAAGGTGACAGGGTCTGCACCCGCTACACTCTGACTCAATTAAATGCCCACCCGTGACCAAACTTGCCATGGGGGAGGGCAGAGGATTCTGCCCATACAGTCAAACAATGGTTAGGCCTCATTTGGAGTGATGTGGCCAATTCTTGACATCACTCTTTAGGAAAGATGTGAAGCCCTTGAAGAGGGTGCTGAGATTTACAAAAATGATTCCAGAGATGAGACATTTCAGTCATGTGGAGAGACTGGAGAAACTGGGATTGCTCTCCTTAGAGTGGCTAAGGTTAACACAAGATTTGATAGAGTTGTTCAAAATCATGAAAGGTTTTGATTGAGTAAGTAAGGAGAAGCAATGTCTGTGTAAAGGAAAGGTCAGTAACAAGAAGACACAGGTTTAAGGTAATTGGCAAACCAGTCTGATGTGACACAAAGAAAAAAAATTATGCAACAAGATTTTATGATCTGGAATGTGCCGTCTGAAAGGATGGTGAAAGCAGGTTCAATAGCAACTTTCAAAAGGCAATTGAAACAACTTGAATGGGAAAAATTTACAGGCCAGTGGAGTGGAATTATTAGACAGGTTTTTGTCTAAGCCAAATTGTATTTAACCAACTTGATTAAGTTTTTTGATGAGGTAAAAGTGGTTGATGCGGTTGATATGGTCTATATGGACTTCCAAAAGGCTTTGATAAAGTGCCATATAACAGGATTGCCAGCAAAGCTGAAGCCCATGGAATAAAAGGGATAGTAGCAGCATGGATATGAAGTTGGCTGAGTGACAGAAAACAGAATAGCGGTGAACTGTTGTTTTTCAGATGGGAGGAAGATATATAATGGGGTTTCCCCGGGGTAAACACGAGGAACGCTGCTTTTCTTGATTTATGCTAATAACTTAGACTTGGATGTACAGGGCACAATTACAAAATTTGCAGATGACACAAAACATGGAAATATTGTTGACTGTGCAGAGGATAATGATAGCCTCAAGGGGACCTAGGCAAGCTGTTGGAATGGGCAGGCACATGGCAGATGAAATTTAATGCAGAGAAGTGTGAAGTGATACATTTTAGTAAGCAGAATGAGGAGAGTAAATATAAAATGAAGGATACAATTCTAAAGGGGTTACGGTAGCAGAAAGACCTTGGGGTGTAGTGGTATTGCCACTGGACTGGTAATCCAGAGATCCAGGGTAGTGCTCTGGGCACCCAGGTTCGAATCCTGCCACTGAGGATGGTGGAATTTGATTTCAACAAAAATCTGGGATTAAAAGTCAAATAATAACCTTGAAATCATTGTCGTAAAAACCCAACTAGTTCATTAATGCTCTTTAGGGAAGGATCTGCTGGCCTACATGCAATGTCGAGCAAGCCGCTCAGTTGTATCAAACCATTTTTTAAAAAACCAATAAAGAAGGATGAAACTAGATGAACTGCCCAGCCTAGGCACCAGAAATGACAACAGCAAAGTCCTCCTTACTAACATCTGGGGGCTAGTGCCAAAATTGGGAGAGCTTTCTCACAGACTAGTCAAGCAACAGCCTTACATAATCATACACACAGAATCATACCTTACAGATAATGTCCCAGACTCCACCATCACCATCCCTGGTATGTTCTGTCCCACCTCTGAACAAGGGCAATCAAGGATGGGCAATAAATGCTGGCCTAGCCAGCAATACCCATATTAAAATATATTTTTTAAAACCGGCAGGACAGACCCAGCAGAGGTGACAGCACAGTGGCACAGAGTCAGGAGGGAGTTGCCCTGGGAGTCCTCAACATTGACTCCAGCCCCCATGAAGTCTCATTGCATCAGGTCAAACATGGGCAAGGAAAACTCTTGCTGATTACCATGTACCACCCCACCCCCCCTCAGCTGATGAATCAGTGCTCCTCCATGTTGAACACCACTTGGAGGAAGCCCTGAGGGTGGCAAGGGCACAGACTGTACTCTGGGTGGGGAACTTCAATGTCAATCACCAAGAGTGGCTCAAGTAGCACCAGCATAGACCGAGCTGGCGATGTCCTAAAGGACGTAGCTGCTAGACTGGGTCTGCAGCAGGTGATGAGAGACCAGCAAGAGGGAAAAACATACTTGACCTCACCCTCGCCAACCTGGCTGCCGCAGATGCATCTGTCCATTACAGCATTGGTAGGAGTGGCCTTAACACAGTCCTTGTGGAGATGAAGTCCCATCTTCACATTAAGGATACACTCTATTGTGTTGTGTGGTACTACCACCGTGCTAAATGGAATAGATTTCAAACAGATCTAGCAACTCAAGACTGGGCATCCATGAGGCACTGTGGGCCATCAACAGCAGCAGGATTGTATTCAATCACAATCTGTAACCATATGGCCCGGCATATCCGCCACTCTACCATTACCACCCAGCCAGGGGGTCAACCCTGGCTCAATGAAGAGTTCAGGAGGGCATGCCAGGAGCAGCACCAGGCATACCTAAAAATGAGGTGTCAACCCGGTGAATTTACAACTTGCGTGCCAAACAGAATAAACAGCAAGTGATAGACAGAGCCAAGCAATTCCACAAGCAACAGATCAGATCTAATTTCTGCAGTCCTGCCATATCCAGTCATGAATGGTGGTGGACAATTAAACAACTCACTGGAGGAGGATACTCCACAAATATCCCCATCCTCAATGATGCAGGAGTCCAGCACATCAGTGCAAGAAATAAGTCTGAAGCATTTGCTACAATCCTCCACCAGAAGTGCCGGGTGGATGGTCCATCTCAGCCTCCTCTGGAGGTCCACAGCATCACAGGTGCCAGTCTTCAGCCAATTCGATTCACTCCACATGATATCAAGAAACGGCTAAAGGCACTGGATACTGCAAAGGCTATGGGCCCTGACAATATTCTGGCAATAGTACTGAAGACTTGTGCTCCAGAACTTGCTGCATCCTTAGCCAAGCTGTTCCAGTAGAGCTACAACATTGGCATCTATCCAGCAATGTGGAAAATTGTCCAGTACAGAAAAAGCAGGATAAATCTTACCCGGTCAATTACCGCACCATCAGTCCACTCTTAATCATCAGTAAAGTGATGGAAGGAGTCATCAACAGTGCTATCAACAGTGCTTAGTAATAACCTGCTCACTGTTGCTCACTTTGGGTTACACCAGGGTCACTCAGCTCCTGACCTCATTATAGCCTTGGTTCAAACATGGGCAAAAGAGCTGAACTCCTGAGGTGAGGTGAGAGTGCCCTTGAGATCAAGGCAGCATTTGACCGAGTGTGGCATCAAGGAGCCCTAGAAAAACTGGAGTCAATGGGACTCAGGGGGAAAATTCCCTGCTGGTTGGAGTCATACCTAGCACAAAGGTAGATGGTTCTGGTTGTTGGATGTCAGTCATCTCAGCTCCAGGACATCACTGCAGGAGTTCCTCAGGGTAGTGTCCTTGGCTCAACCATCTTCAGCTGCTTCATCAATGACCTTCCTTCCATCATAAGGGCAGAACTGGGGATGTTCACTGATGATTGCACAATGTTCAGCACCATTTGCGACTCCTCAGATACTTAAGCAGTCCATGTCCAAATGCAGCAAGACTTGGACAATATCCAGGCTTGGGCTGACAAGTGGAAAGTAACATTTGCGCCACACAAGTGCCAGGCAATGACCATCTCCAACAAGAGAGTATCGAACCATCCCCCCCTTGACATTCAATGACATCACCATCACTGAATCCCCCGCTATCAACATCCTGGGGGTTACCATTGACCAGAAACTGAACTGGACCAGCCATATAAACATTGTGGCTGCAAGAGCAGGTCAGATGCTGGGAATCATGCTACGAGTAAATCACATCATGACTCCCCAAATCCTGTCCACCATCTACAAGGCACGAGTCAGGAGTGTGATGGAATACTCTCCACTTTCCTGGATGAGTGCAGCTCCAACAACACTCAAGGAGCTTGACAACATCCAGAACAAAGCAGCCACTTGATTGGCACCCCTTCCACAAACGTTCGCTCCCTCCATCACCGACAAACAGTGGCAGCAGTGTGTACCATCTACAAGATACACTGCAGAAACTCACCAAGACTCCTTAGGCAGCACCTTCCAAACCTACGACCGTTACCATCTAGAAGGACAAGGGCAGCCGACACATGGGAACACCACCACCTGGAAGGTCCTCTCCAAGCCACTCACCATCCTGTCTTGGGAATATATCGCCATTCCTTCACTGGAACTCCCTTCCTAACAGCACTGTGGGTGTAACTACACCACAGGGGGTGCAGCAGTTCAAGAGGGCAGCTCAGCACCAACTTCTCAAGGGCAATTAGGGATGGGCAATAAATGCTGGCCTAGCCAGCGATGTACACGTCCCGTAAATGAATTAAAAAATACATTTATCGTTGAAGATGGTGGTATAGGTCAAGAAAGTAGCTTAAAAAACATAGGAGATCCTGGGCTTTATAAATATATGCGTAAAGTGCAAAAGCAAGGAAGTTAGAATGAAGCTTTACAGATACAGGTTTGCCCACGACTGAGTAAGCACACACTCAGTCTTCCCACTGAGTGCAGCTCAGTTTGAGCTTGGAAATTTGGTGAGTGGGGGAATTTTAAGGGTTAATTGTAAGGATTGATCTATTTCTGAACTCTAGGCTGGTTTGCATATAGCATTTAACTACAAGTTACTGTTAAAGTTGTTTCTTTCAGTCTTAGTCAGGATAAACTAGCCCCCTACTGGAGAGGCAGCTACAGTTAGTTAATTAGGTAACTAATTAGAACTGGTTTCTCTAGCCAACTGTATTGACTCACCTCTGTAAAATTTCAGCTGTTATAAATACAGGCGATCTTGCCAAGTGCAAAAAGTAAACAAGCACGAAGATATCAGCTCATCACTGAATGCAGCTTGAGACAGATGTGAGCTTGGGAATTTGGTGAATGAGGGAAAAGTGCTATTCTGACCTTTTACATAAAAAGAGTGGGCTGTGAGAGGGAGCTGCCGACCAGCAGCAGGCATAAGATCTGAAGAACGGAAACATTAATTAAGTGAGCAGATAGGTGAGTGGTTGGTAAGTTTTAACTTTGTTTTCTCTAAACGGGTCAGTAGTTTAAACTGGCACTGGGGAGATATAAGTATTGCATTAAATTTATAGCTTAACTAGCTAAATCACTTGATATAACTATAGATAATTGTTGACTGATATTTCTAAACATAATTAGTTAAATAGAAAACAATAAATAGGCAGGGCAGGTGATGTGTTGCAGCTGTAGCATATGGGAGCTGGTGGAGACTTGTGTGATCCAGAACAACCACATCTGCAGCTTGAGGAACTTTGGCTCAAAGTTGATAAGCCGGAGTCTGAGCTTCGGGCACTGTAATTCATCAGGGACGGGAAAGTTACCTGGATACTTTGTTCCAGGAGGCAATCACGCCACTTAGAATTTGGTCTGCGGTCAGGGATAGGAGGGTGTGACTTCATGTGAGGCAGGTATGAGGATTCAGGAGGTAGCACTGTTGGAGCCTCAGCCCTTTTCAATTGTTCAACAGGTTCACGGTTCTTGCAGCTTGTGAGGATGAGAGCAGGGACTGCAGGGAGGATGAGCAAACTGATCATAGCACCATGGTGCAGGAAGCCATATGAGTCAACGGAGTTGAAAGGAATGTAGTTGCAGGAAGGTTCAGTATAGTTAGTGGGATAGATACTATTCTCTGCAGCCAGGAGCTGAAGGCTGTGTTGTCTGCCCATTGCCAGGGTTAAATAGATTTCCTTGGGGCTGGAGAGGACATTGGAGTGGGAGGGGAAGGAACCAGTTGTCTTGATCCATGTGGGTACCAACGACATGGATAGGACTAAAGAAAGAGGTTCTGCTAAGGGAGAATGAGCAGCTAGAAATTAAATTAAAAATCAGAACCTCAGAGGTAATAATATCTGAATTACTATCTCAGCCACGAGCAAATTGGCATAGGGTAAATGAGATTAGAGAGTTGAATGCATAGCTCAAAAATAGGCGTGGGATAAATGGGCATCGATTCATGGGACCAGTACTGGGGAAAGTGGGAGCTATACTGTTGGGATGGCCTTCACCTGAACTGCACTGGGACCAAATTGTTTAACTAGAACTGTAAAGAGGGCTTTAAACAAGATATTGTGAGTGAGGGTCCATGTGAGAATAAATTTGGAAAGTTAAAGAGAAAGGACAAGGTAATAGTGTATGGTAATGATACGGGTAATGATAATCAGAGTGTAACAGGAAGAGACAGAGCACGCAAATATAGGTGTGCACAGCAACTAATGAGGTCAGAGTAAAAAGACCAAATTAAAGGCTCTTTATCTGAATGCTCGCAGCATTCATAACAAAATGATTGAATTGATGGCACAAATAGAAATAAATATGTATGATATTGTAGCCATTACAGAGACATGTTGCAATGTGGCAATCCTGTTCCTGTTTCTTATGTTCTTATGGACTGAATACAGTACCATGCACACAGTGATGTGAGAGATAACATGACCCACACCTAGGGGTCGGTGTAGTGTTGGATAGAGCCATGCATAGAAACAAGTGTGAAGACAGCTCCTAGCTTGGACCTTTACTGTACTGATATATATAGTTTCTAGTAGTTACGGTTGAACTACCTAAGACTACGAATACCTTAATAAGACCTAACGAACTACGCCCAACACCTTACAATCTGGCGACAGCAAATGGAGCAACTCAAAACCTTGCCGAGACTGCAGACAAAAATTTAAATCCTGGAAAACGGAAGGAAAAATCAAAGAAGCATTCTGACCTGAAGAAAAGCTCAAGAAGCAAAGGCACAGAAGGAAATCACCAGAGGAAAGCTCCAAAGAAGGGCTTGGAAGCTGAAGGCAGAAATTAAATTCCTCACTGCAGCAGAAGACCCCATTGAATCCCATGGATGTCCAGCTTCAATACTCAGAATGTGCAGAGTCAGCTAAAGATTTAAAATTTCTGGACAAGTTCTGAAAGAAAGTTAAATAGGTGCAGTAATCAGAAACTTCCATTTAAATCGCAGTCTGAGAAACTTCATTCCTGAATCAGCGCCTGGACACTGAGCTCACTCTGAACAAAGAAATAATAATGAATTTAAAAATTAATCGTGACTGGGTAGGCCGCTTTAAAAACCCTGCTAAAGCTGGAATTCGATGCTTCCAGGACCAGAGAACATTGCGCTAAAGCAGGGAAGACTCCAACCAGTCGATCCATTGTTGAAAAATTTTAAATGCTGAGGTCATGAGCACCATTGCTGCAGGAGCTGGCCAAAACCAGAAAGCCCGGGAAAATCCTTTATGAAGAAACATACAGAGGATTGGATAGGCTGGGCTTGTTCTCCTTGGAACAGAGGAGGCTGAGGGGAGATTTGACTGAGATGTACAAAATTGTGAGGGGCCTGGATAGAGTGGATGGGAAGGGCCTATTCACTTTAGTAGCAAGATCAGTGACGAGGGGGCATAGATTTAAAGTGATTGGTAGAAGGATTAGAGGGGAGATGAGGAAACGTATTTTCACCCAGAGGGTTTTGAGAGTCTAGAACTTACTGCCTGAAAGGATAGTAGAGGCAGAAACCCTCAACTCATTTTAAAAAGTGTCTGGAAATGGACATCAAGTGGCGTAACCTGCAGGGCTATGGAGCAAATGCTGGAAAGTGGGATTAAGCCTAGTGGCTAGTTTTTCAGCCATTACAGCCATGAAGGGCCAAGTGGCCTCTTTCTGTGCCTTGAACTCTCTATGACCTATGATCTAAGATGTCAAGACAACAACTGTCACAAATTTTACAGAACTGCAAGTTCCCGAGAGCTCCAACAAAGATTCTTTCGGCTGGGACTTCAGCCCTGAATTGTCTTCTCTCTTTGCAGAGCAGGTTTGTCCACTTTTGTTACAGGTGCCAGAAGCTGCTCATTGGTCGGACCAGCCAACCACTCAGATGGTTACCATGACACCTTGAGTAGATGACAGTTAAGAGAGGAATCAGCAATGAGAACAGCTTCAACCTCCGGCTCCGACGCCAGCTGGAGAGATAAACCCTTAGGCCACAGAGCAGACGCTGAAATCCCCAACCAGAATGACAGTGTCACAAGAAATCTGGAACAGAGTAGTGGGTCATCCATTGACAGCACACCATGCAGCTAAACGCAAAGGTGAGCTCACTACCCAGTCACAGCCTCACAACAGGAAGAGCCATCTTCCATCCCAGGTGAGCCGCATGAAGGAAGAAGAGAAAAAAACATTATGAAGACGAACCCAGAGTTCGTCTTCCCCGCTAAGAGCGGGATAAACAAACCTCCATCTATCATAACAATTGGGGAATCGGTAAAGAGTGATTCAATGCCAAGGAATAAAAAAAGGATGATTAAAAGCCACCTAGATGCCAGAACAACCTCTGATTTAACAAAGTTTACCTGCAATGACAGAGCCTACCACTCCTCCAACAATAGTGAAGGCAAGATATGGAAGGGCTACAAGTTCTCCAGGCTGCATGAAGCTATGAACTCAGAGATTTGAGTTGGGGTGGGGGGAGGGAGAGATAGGGTAATAGTAATGATGTAACACATGGGGTAAACTGGGATAACTTGTAAATACGTTGGATCAAGACTTGTGGGGGAGGGGGGGGGCGGGTGTAGTATAAGGGTCTAGCACATAAAGGGCTAACGTGGGACTGAGTACAGTACTGACCACACAGTGATGTAAGAGAACACACAACTCACACCTAGGGGACAGTGTGGTGTTGGACACAGCCATGTGTAGAAGCAAGCACAAAGACAACTCCTAGTTTGATCTTTACTGTACCTATGTATATAGTTTCTAGTAGTTAATAAATGTTTACTGTTGAATTACCTAAGACTACGACTATCTTAAGAGCTGCCACACCTTACAACAGCTTTCTCCACAGCAAACCTGTCAGTCATTTCCCTGCTCTATCCCCATAGTCCTGCAAGTTTATTTCCTTCAAGTGCCCATCCAATTTCCTTTTGTAATCAATGATCTTCTCTGCTTGCATTACAATCGTGGGCAGCAAGTTCAAGGTCATTACCACTCATTATGTAAAAAAATCTTCTCACATCCCCACTGTATCCCTTGCCCAAAACATTAAATCTGTGTCCCCTAGCCCCTGTACCCATCAGCTAATGGGAAGAGTTTTTCGTTGCCTACCTTATCCAAAACTTTCATAACCTTGTACACCCAAGATCTCTCCTCACTCTCCTTTGCTCCAAGGAGAACAGCCCCAGTTTCTCTTATCTAAGTTTGCAGCTAAAATCCGCCATCCTTGAAACCATTCCAGGAAACATCCTCAGCACCCTTTCAAGGACCCTCTCATCTTTCCGAAGGTGTGGTGACCAGAACTGGACAGAATGCTCTAGTTACGGCCTAACCAAAGTTTTATAAAGGTTCAGCATAACTGAACTGCTTTTTGCTCAATACTTCTATTTATGAAGCCCAAGATCCCCTATGTTTTGCTAACCACTCCATGTCCAGCCACCTTCAATGATCTATGCACACATCCCCAGATCCCGCTGTCCCTGCTCATCCTTTAGAACTGTGTTATTAAGTTTCTATTGTCCGCCCCTATCCCATCTGCCAAAATATTTCTTTGCATTAAATTCCATTTGACACTTGTCTGACCATTCTGCTAGCCTATCTATGTTCTGTTGCTGTTGATTTGTTTCATCCTCACAGTTTGCCACCCTTTAAAGTTTAATATCATCAGCAAATTTTGAAATTGTACTCTGTATTCCAGTATCCAAGTCATTTATATATATATATGGCCAGCAGCCAACAGATATTTCATAAACACATCTATGTCTCCTTCCCCTTTGGGATGTGGGTCGAGAAAAAACATTTCCTACTATTCTCAAAATGAATTGGGGCCATCCTAGCATGAGTCAATTAACTGCCATTGTCTCAGTTTGAGTTAGATTCTGGAGCTGTGGAACTCCACAAACTAGCTCATCAATTGTTAATACATACTTGAATGTCTGTTCTGTTAATAAATCTACTTTTCATCCGAATTTATTTAACTCACTCGTTTAAAAAAAAAGCACTTAAATATAACTCAACAAATCCTTACAATTAAAAAAAGATTGAAAATGCAAAAACATGGCTGCTTTACAGAACTAATGACTGTTGGAAGTGCAAGATATGGGTACTGAGCTCCCAAGGTTTAGCCAAGTACAAAGATTGTGTAAGGGAAGCCAGAAGTGGTTCTTCAAGAATTTGGAACAGAGTCATGAAGCTATTAAAGTATATAATGTTATTGGAATTTTTTTTTAAAATAGATGTTTAATCTGTGGGTGTGTCTGTGTGTGTCTTGACTGAATTAAAACCAGCTCGCCTGGGTGCTTTGATATATAGTAGTTTTAAGATGTAAACAGAGGTAGAGGTACATTTGCATTTTGTTAAATAGAGTATTCAAGAGTGGGAACGAAATCTTGCACATAGCTAGGAGGCACCAAGTAATGTTTATATTACTAATAAATTGGTACTATGAAAGGAGTTCAAAGGGCCTGGTGATACAATGAGAATTTACATTCAAAGGGGAAGGCTGGGTATAACAAAAGGGAGTTTGTGTGCAGAGCAGAGGCATGTAAGATCAAAGCCCGTAAGCCTACAACTGTCTGCAAAGGAACCAAATTGAAAGGAACCTCATTTTGAATTTGTAAAATGAAAATGCTTTGCCTGGTGTCTGGTTAAGCCTGGTGTCTGGTTATTGTTGCCTTAGTGGAGATTAATTTGGGAATTTGTTAAAAGTTATGATAGTAGTAATTTGTAGCTATGTGTATATGTTTAATTTGTTGTAAATTAATAAATGACTCATGTAGTTTGATATAAAAACCTCTCGAGAACTGGTGGTCTTATTCCTGAATTTAGAGCTGCAACACAAAACATACCAATTGAAAATATAGGTTATGACAGTTTTTTAAAGTTTCCCACTGGCATTTTAAATAACAGCCTTTACCAACTGTGGTGTCATAACAAACAGAATGATGGAAGGGGGAGCATTGATAATCCCAAAAAAAAATTGTCAAGGGACACTTGTTGCTCATTTGCATTTCTTCAAGAAAGAAATAAAGAATTTGCATTGATAATAGTACCTTTCATGTCCTCAGGACTTCCCAAAGTTCTTCACAGGCAATTAGGTATAGTAATTATTGTTACAAAGCAAAACATGGGAACCAATTTGTGCACATCAAGGCCCTGCAAACAGCAATGGGATAAATGAGCAGATAATGTGTTTTAGTGATGTCAGTTGAGAGATAAATATACACGGAGTACATTCCAGATACTATCAACTCTGCGAGAAAAACTTGTCTCCTTATATCCTCCCCCTGGTCCATTTTTTCTCTCAGTTATATACAGTATTCGATACATCCTATGTAATTCTATGCAAATGTAAATAATTCTGATTAATTTCAAAATTAGTTTGCTTGTTTGGTTTTGCTTTACTTCTGTGGGATCAAGTCCTATTCCAGGGATTTTATTGCATAATCTAGAAAGGATGAAACTCCTAGCGCAGTGCAGGAGCGAGTGCTGCACTGTCGGTGATGCCATCTTTCCAATGTGACATTAAACCTGTAAGGGGGTGGTAGTGTGTGTCAGTTTCACCTCTGACTTCTGAGCGGTTCGAATCGCTCCCACTCCCTGGGTTCTAGACCTTGGACTTATTTTTGGGTTGTGACAAAGCGCAGCAGACAATTGGTTTTGGTACAAGAAAAACTGAGTTTACTGAAGTCACAAATGAACATTAGGATTACACTGAGATTATACAGACTTACAAAGTACACTTAGTTAAGAATGGGGAACACACGGCATAACGAGGGAAAAATCACACTACTAATCCCCTTACCCTTGTCCCACCCCCAAAACCTAACTAAATTGAACTTGGAGAGGTCAGGGATCATGCTCACCAACCCAGGGTTCCTTGACAGTTCGAAACCCAGCCAGGTAAGCTGGATGCAGTTTTGGGGTACGCTCTTTGTGTCCTCTGGGGCCTGCCATCCCCACGTAGTCCTGGTCTGTGGAATCTGCGAAAGTTCTTCAGTTGGGTGGAGGGCGCGGATGTGGGTGGTCGATCTTCGTGGAGGGCTGCGGTTGCGGCCTTGTTGTCTTCGGTTGAGCCTGCCACCCCGTGCCCCTCGCCGTGATGTTGCCTGCGGGCCTGCAAAACCTCCAGGTCTTCTTGCTTAAACTCTGTTTCAACCGCTCCCAACTGCTCACTGCCTCCTAGCTGGTTTCTCTCTCTCCTTCGCAACTGACTGGGCCAGTTATACTGTCTTTCGAATTTCTTATCGGAATCCAAATCAAGGTTAGTTCTTTGTTTGACTTTGGTGGGCTTCCTTAGGTGATTGTAGTCTCGTTGTTTTTAATGGGCTTGCATGATATTTATTGTTGTCTTCCTGTCCTAGTAACTAGTTTTGAACTGAAAGCCATTGTATGTGTGGAGTATTGATGGGTTCGCATAATTGAATTGATTGCGCCTTCCTGCCTTAGTAGTTAGTAGCGATTATTTATGCAAGATTTTGATGGGCTTCAGTTTCGTGTGAGGTGAAGTCTTTCTCTGGGTTGATTGTATTAAAGGGAAGAATGCATATTTTGTCTCCGCTCGTTGTCTGGTTTCAGGCAAAACAATCCACACTGCACTAAATAAGCCCCAGGCCTTCATGGGCCCAGCCTCCTGTCTGCATGGTTTTACACTTAACTTAGCAGTTTAAAAGTCCAAAAGTCATATCCTTGTTGATGATATGAAAAATGTGGGAATTTTGAGAACCCTTCAAACCAAGGCTCTGACTCGCCTCTCAACTGGACATAAAAAATCTCATGGCACTATTCAAAGAGCAGGGAGTTCTCCCTGATGCCCAAGCCAATATTTATCCCTCAATCAAAAGTGAGGATTAAAACAGATGGGGCAGGATTTTACATGTCAGTGAGCGGGAGCGGGGCCCGCTCAGCAACAAGTAAAATGACGCGCAGTGACGTTGGTCGGAACTCCTGACGTCACCACGCCCCATTTAAATTTTCAGGTAGGCGGGGGCGCAGCAAATCAGCTGTGCGCCTGCCGACCTGTCAATGGCCAATTGAGTTGGCGGGCAGACCAGGAGCCCCGGTGCGAATTAGTAAAAGAATGAAACCTCATCCACGGACGAGATAGGTTTCATGTAGGTTTTATAAGATTTTAATAAAATATTTGTAAAAACTATGGACATGTCCCAACTCATGTCACATGAGGGGACATGTTAGAGAAATTTTGTTTTTCTACTTTTAGCTTTTTGATATTTAGAGCCGATCTTCCTGAGGCTGCACTTAGCCTCAGGGAGATGAGTGCGCTCTTTCGTGCGCATGCGTGAAAGAGCGCACTCTCGATTTTGGGATGTCCCCCCGCCCCCCGCAACCCCACCGCCTGCACAGGGAGCTCATAGCGCTTCTGTGCGGACGTCACGCTGGGCGGACCTTAATTGGCCCACCCACGTAAAATAGCACCACACCCCTGATTGGGCCCGCCGATCGGAAGTGCGCCTGTGCGCGCACGCTCCTGAGCTCTCTCCCCCCCACCCCCATGACGGAGGGAAAATCTTGCCCATGATGTGGTCACCTATCGGAGTGCAGTTTGTAAGAACCTGCTGTGTGCAAATTGGCTGCTGTGTTTCCTACATTATAATGGTAACAACGCTTCAGAAGTCTTTATTGCCTAGGCCCCAAGCTCTGGAATACCCTCTCCACACCTCTCTGCCTCTCTACTTCGTTTTCCTTCTTTGATACACTCTTTAAAACCTACTATTTTGATCAAGTTTTTGGTCATCTGACCAAATATCTCCTTATGTTGCTCAGTACCATACTTTGTCTGGGATTTTCCAGCCCTGTCGTGGTGGAACCCACCATGGGAGATTCGGCAGCCCAGTCAAAAGCCCATTGACTTTCGGTGGGACTAGGTGATCCGGGCGGAGGGTGGGCCGGAAAAACCCACCCTTTGTTTTACAATGTTCCCATGAAATGCCTTGGGACATTTTAATATATTAAAGGTGCTTTGTAAAAATAAATTGTTGTTGTACAGCACTTTGGGGCGTCCTAAGGTCTTGAAAGAAGCTATTTAAATGATCGTTCTGATGTAAGGTCATTTCGACCTGAAAGGTTAACTCTGTCTCCATAGATGCTATCAGTCTTGCTGATGGTGTATCCAATCCTTCAAGATTGGCTTGGAGTCTCCAGGACTTGAAGATCCATCTCCAGGACATTGCCGTGTGCAACACTGGAGAAAAATCATCTGGGCATTATGGTAGTTTTTTAAAAAAATTATTTGAACATTTCTCTTTGCCAGTTATAAAAATATTGAAAATTGGGGGTGGAAGGCTGTTTGGCTAGGAGTCAAGCATCATCCAATTGGGTAATGAATCTTTTTCCTTTCCAATTAGTGTAGGAAGGCAGTGTAGATGTGTTTTTTTTTAATATTACTTATTTATAATGTTTATTGTCCATTTTGTCAAAAAGACTTGGCAGACCAACGAGCATGGGGGAAAGTCATGTGATCAAACCTCCAGGAATACATTTATTCATAGTTGGCAACCCTACCTGCTGAGTACTTCCAGCATTTCTCGTTTTTAATCGCACATTTCCAGCATGCTTTTTGCTTTTCTATATGAATGCAAGCTTTTTCTTCACCTTCCTGTGAAGTCAAAACCCTGGCTGATTTTTGAATACCCCTATCAAATTTTGTCTTAACCTTCTTTGCTGCAAGGAGAATCCAGCTTCTCCCATCTCCCCAGCAATAACTGAAGTCCCCCATTCCCAGGAGCAAACCTGTCCACTTCAATACGGTGGATGGGGAGAAGGTGAGAGAGGGGGGGAGAGAACTACAACTCCCAGCATGCCCGGTGGCCTCCGCGCCTGCGCACTCGCCCCCGCGCCTGCGCACTCGCCCCATTGCCGCTTCCCGTCTGCGCGAGCCCCCGGGGTTCTGGGTGGCTTTTTTTTTGCGCCAGCAAAAATGAGTGCGTGAGGCAGCGTCAGAAACTGCAGGTAAAAA
The DNA here is from genome assembly GCF_964194155.1 of Cetorhinus maximus. Taxonomy (NCBI): domain Eukaryota; kingdom Metazoa; phylum Chordata; class Chondrichthyes; order Lamniformes; family Cetorhinidae; genus Cetorhinus; species Cetorhinus maximus. The sequence goes on from NC_135891.1 coordinate 112,958,687, forward strand.
GATTGCAATTCTCTCCCTCCCATTTCACACTTTCTCATCTTTGCACGGTTTTTAATGCACCGAGACCGTTCTGCTGATGAAAAAAAAAATGGCAACCTCTTCATTTATGTTGAGGACAAAAAAAAAATCTCATATATGGGGGGGGCGGGGGTAACTTCAAAATGTCTGGCCTTTGTGGCTGCTGCTTCCTTCATGTCAATTTTTCCCCTCTCGTTGCTCCTTGCTTCCTCCGAGCGTAACGTTATTATCGAGAGAGAGAGAGAGAGGGACAAAAATCTGAAGAATTTTGGTTAAAACGAAAGGGATTGTCGCAAACCCCGAGGAGAAGAACGTCGGGGGAAACATTGTTGCTCTTTTCGGTAGCAATTTTTGGTTTGTGTTGGAACGCGGAGAGGGAATTACTGAATGGAAAAGAAACATTGTGTCGAAATGTAAATAGTATCGAGTTGGCTTCCCTTCCCCCAGATAGTGTTGCTAACTGGTGCCAGCGTGTATTTGTGGACGCTTGTTGGTGCAGTGCTCTCTCTGTCTCTTTCGCTTCACGTGATTTTTATGCGTCTGGCCCCTTGTTTTCAATGTGTTTTTATCTAGGAGCAAGTATTATAACTGTATCCCCTCCCTTCCCCTGTAAATAGGCAGCGTTATTGTTTGAGGAAATGCGTCGTGTAATGGAAGTCAGGCCAAACCCACGTCTCCCTCTCCCTCTCTCTCTCTCTCTCTGCCAGTCCTCTTGACTCATGTTCACAAAGCCACAATTGCTGCTGCTGCTGGAATGCTGTCTGTGCCCTTCCTCCTCCTGGTCGATTTGTTGGGTTTGTCTGCATCGTTGTGGTGAGGGGGAAGGTGTGGGATGGGGCGACATGCAATATGTGGAGGGTTGAACATTTTTAATGGATGGGATGAATGCTGCTTTTGCAATGGGGTGCAGTCGCATCATGAATATTGGGCTGCTTTGGAGCTGCGGCTGCACAGTCGTTTTTGTAACAAAAGGCGGAGACTTCTGCAACACACACACACACACACAAAAAGTTGGTGCTCTTTTTGCACCAGGAGGCGTTTTGTGCAAAAAGATGTTATAATCATGCACGTATCTCATTTTTCCCCTCACCCCCCTTTTTGGGGAGGGGGTGGTGCATTAATCGCAGCTTTCACTCTGCAATGCTTTTTCACGGGCGTTGTTGGGGCTGGAAAAAGTAATCTCTGGTGGAATCCTTAGTTCACTTCACCATGGTGACGGTGACGCTGAATGGACGCATTTCAAATGGATTATTAGCTTCAGTTTCACACTTTGCAAGCCTGCAATATATTTCTTTCGTTTCATCTCTTCCCCACCCACCACCCCCCTCCATTTTCATTACTTTACCTGTCAGACATAATAGGACTGGAGCATAATAGAAAGAAAGCACAAAGTTAAACTGTAACATTTTTGCCCAAAGAGAATGGGAGTTGATTTCTTTCATCGTTGAATACCCCTTATTGTGTATGCCTGTGATGCAGTATTGGAAATTAATCCTATATTTGAGTTACTGCTAGAGATGTAGCTATGTGCAGAAAATACCGATAATTTACTATCAATTTTTCTAGGCAGGATGAGTTATTCAATATTTTCATTGGTGTAAATAATAGTGAATAGGGAACTTAATGGTTGAATTGTTAGATCATTTGAATTTACCAACTTTGAATTCAGAAAATACAAGAACGCAGCAGACAGGGAAACTAAAACGCAGTGTAACAATCACTACAAAACCAAATCATTCCTTTTCAAGAAAAACCTACAAAAAGGCAAGTGTGTTTCAGAGCCACAGCCATTTAACCTCTCAAGCCTGTTCTGTCATTTCAGTGAGATTATGGCTAGTCTGTGACTGAACTGCACATACTTTCCTTTGTCTCATATCCCTTAATATATTTGGTTAACAAAAACCTATAAGTCTCAATTTTAAAATTAGGAATTGATCTAGCATCAATTGCTGTTTGTGAAAGAACTCCAAACTTCTATCAGCCTTTCTGTGTAGAAGTGTTTCTGACTTCACTCCTGAAAGGTCTGGCTCTAATTTTTCGATTATGTCTCTTAGCCCCAGACTCCCCAACCAGCAGCAATAGTTTCTCCCTTGTCTACCCTAACAGTTCCCCTTAATATCTTGAAAACTTCAGTCAAGGAGTCGATTGTTTTTGACCTTAACCTTCTAAATTCCTGACAATTTTAGGATTAAAAGTGCTTGCAACAGTGTGAAGTTTGTCAGCAAAATGTGCATTCTTTTGTGCCTTTTGAAGTTGAGACAAATATCTTATGAAGATTAATGCAAGTATTTCTGTTTGGTTTTTAAACCAGTTTTCTGTCCTTTTCTATTTGAAGAAGAACATGGCTGTTCTCTCTGTGTCCTGGCCTATATATATCCTTCAACCAACATAACTAAAATAGATTATCTGGTCATTTATCCCATTGCTGCCTATGGGACCCCTCTGTGCAAATTGGCTTCCCAAAGTTACAACTTTTGACTTCACTTCAAAAAAGCACATTGGATGCCCTGAGGTTGTATAAGGTGATTTGTTAACGCAGATTCATTCCTCTTTCTGGGATGTTCGGTACTTCGCCAAACTACCTAATTCATTTTCATCTCACTTTCCTACTTTTCTCAAGCTGCTAACTGTTGCTGAGATTTAGTTCCACAGGTCCCGGCAACTCTGATACTGTGCAATGGAGTCATACCTAATGAGGCTAGACTAGGGAGCGTCATCAATGAGGGACAGCAGGCATCATCCTGCCCTCTGCTGATGTGTGCATGTACCTTCTAATAGCAAGCAGGATGGGAATGCTTTCCATTTCCCATTCAACCCCTGTGTGTCCCCCAGCCATTCCTATCCCCACCACCACCTCAATGCATAAATATTAATGTCGATTGTGCGGACTCAGTTGTTGCTCTGTCTGATCTTTTTTTCTTGTTTGTCCCTTGAGGTGAGGATGACCATGTTCATCACCTGGGATATTTGGTAGGGTTCCAGTAGTATGCAGGGAATTGCTAAGGCCTGGAAGGTTTTGCTGCAAATGGGACAGAATACCACAGGTGATTGAGTTTTGGATGAGTTGCTGGGTTGGGGTTTTCTCTTCTTGTGTTTTCTCTTTGCTTTGTTTTTGAAGGAGGCTGCGCCATTTTTAAAATGTTGTTGTGCCAGGTGTAGTGGTCCTGAGCGAGCTTCTGCCTGTACTAGAAAGGCAGAATCAAAACACCTAAGTGAAGCCTTCAGTGTCCTTGTAGTATTTCCCTTGACTGGCATGAGAGTGCACCCCAGACTCAGGTTCTCCATAGAAGATTTGCTTTGGTAAGGGAGTGTCCGGCACTCTGGCGACATGACTAGCCCAACTCAGAAGTGACTATCTCAATAAAGTACGAATGCTTGCATACCAGCGTAGATGAGCTCAGGTTAACTCTGTTTCTCCACAAGTGCCGCCAGATCTGCTGAGCTTTTCCAGCATTTTTGTGTTTCATTTCCGATTTCCAGCATCCGGAGTATTTTGATTTCATCGATATGTTACATCAGTTTTGTTTGTGCTGATTGTAAGGCCAAAGTTGTTGCATGCATTGGAGAACCAGTCCGTGCTACGTTGCATTCCAGCTCTGAACCAGCAGCTTGTGCACAGTCATCGGCAAACAGGAAATTGCGAATTATATCATTGGAGACCTTGGTCTTTGCCTGGAGTTGTCTCAGATTGAGCAGCTTGTCTGATATAGCTTGCTGAACGCTGGCAGTTGAACAAAGGATATTAACGTACACTTACATAACACCTTCATTGTTGTAAACATCCCAAGAGGCTTCACAGGAGTGTTATCAGACAAAATTTGACACCGAGCCACATGAGATATTAGGGCAGGTGACCAAGAGGTAGGTTTTAAGGGGCGAATTAAATTAACTTTAAGGAGGGACTTTCAGATTTCAGAACTTAGGAGCCGAAGGCCTGGCCTCCAGTGATGGAGCGATGAAAATCAGAGATGTGCAAGAGGCTCGAATAGGAGGAGGGCGAGATCTTGCAGAGTTGTAAAGCTGGAGGAGATTACAGAAGTAGCAAAGAGTGAGGCAGTGGATGGTTTAGATGGCAAGAATGAGAATTCCCAGTCTTTGCTGGACTGGGAACCAGTGCACTTCAGTGAGTGTTGAGGTGATGGATGAATGTGAGTAGGGATATGGGCAGCAGCATTTTGGATGTACCTGGGACCTTCTAGGTTTACTATTGGCCAGTGCTTTTTCCAATTTAGTGTTAAGTGAGTTAAGGTGGTAATTTTTCTACAGGTTGCTAGATGGTGAGTGATAGAGCTGTTTGAAAACATATCAGAGGCCAGTCCTATCATTGTCATATTAATGATTTAGATGAGGGAACTAAGTGTAATATCTCCAAATTTGCAGATGACACAAAGCTGGGTGGGAGGGTGAGCTGTGAGGAAGATGCAGAGATGCTTCAGTGCGATTTGGACACGGTGAGTGAATGGGCAAATGCATGGCAGGTGCAGTATAACGTGGATAAATGTGAGGTTATCCACTTTGGTAGCAAAAACAGGAAAGCATATTATTATCTGAATGGCTATAAATTGAGAGAGGGGAATGTGCAACAAGACCTGGGTGTCATTGTATACCAGTCGCTGAAGGTAAGCATGCAGGTGCAGCAGGCGATAAAGAAGGCAAATGGTATGTTGGCCTTCAGAGCGAGAGGATTCGAGTACAGGAGCAGGGATGTCTCGCTGCAATTATACAGGGCCTTGGTGAGACCACACCTGAAATATTGTGTGCAGTTTTGGTCTCCTTATCTGAGGAAGGATGTTCTTGCAACAGAGGGAGTGCAGCAAAGGTTTACCAGACTGATTCCTGGGATGACGGGACTGACATATGAAGAGAGATTGAGTCGTTTAGGATTATATTCGCTGGAGTTCAGAAGAATGAGGGGGGATTTCATAGAAACCTATAAAATTCTAACAGGGTAGATGCAAGAAGGATGTTCCCGATTGTGGGGGAGTCCAGAACCAGGGGTCACAGTCTGAGGCTTTGGGGTACACCACTTCGGACTGAGATGAGAAATTTCTTCACCCAGAGTGGTGAGCCTGTGGAATTCACTACCACAGAAAGTAGTTGAGGCCAAACTATGGTATGTTTTCAAGAAGGAGCTAGATATAGCTCTTGGGGCAAAAGGGATCAAAGGATACGGGGAGAAAGTGGGAGCAGGCTATTGAGTTGAGTCCTGCTCCTTGTTTCTATGTCCGATATTTAGACATTCATGATTTCCACCAGAGGTCTCAAGACATTTGACGTAATCTATCACAGTGAATTTACCCGGTTTTCAGAAGAACATTTTTAAAATAATCTATATTATGCGCAAATTGGGCAGCAGGATTAAGTTCATCAACAGCTTTCTGCTTCACGAATGAAAGTTGACAATGAACTTCCATAAGTAATTCTGAAATGTTTATGTACTGCAGCTGAAGTGGGTCAAATACTTTACCAATAAAATCTAAATATTAAGATTTTATTGCTGAATACAATAAAATTGTGAATAAAATTGCAAAATGTTTTAATTGCAATCTTAGATGAATGCCTTCTCTCTCTCTCTCTTGCATTCTCTTTATTCTGCATCAGATGGCGATGGGTTCAAGTAGTGTCTTGAGCATGTTATCTCGGCTGATACCTCAATGCAGTACTATGGCAGTGCTGCACTGCCAGAGGTGCTCTTTTCGATGAGATGTTAAACCAAGGCCTGCTCAGATAGACTTAAAGGATCTCATGGCACTAATCAAAAAGGAGCAAAGGAGTTAACGTGATATCTGGGCCAACATTTCTCCCTCATCTAACACAACTAAAATGAATGATCCGGTCATCAATTTCATTTTCTTCCTTCTCAAGTTGGGTGCCATGCTTGCTACATTGCTACATGACTATACCTTTGAAAAGGTAAGTATTTTTGGATGCCCTAAGGTAGTGAAAGGCGGACTCATTCATTGATCAAAGGGGGCGAAGCATTCTTACTATTTTAATTCTGAAATTGTTTTCTGCAAGGTCAAGCACTTCAATTTTTGGTGATTCCCTTGGTGTCTTAATAGGCAAATATGCCTTCCAATGGGAAACTGGGTCATACAGGACTAGGGGAATTGGTGGTGGGGTTCAGCCAGAGTTACTGCTAACCAATGTGCAGTGAGTCCAGCTGTAAATGAGGGGAAATCAATAGAAATAGTCACAGTTGAGTTCTGTGTATGTTTTCAGGATTTTGAAAAGTAACTCGCTGTGTGAAAATGCAGCTCAGTGCAAGGGATAATATTTACTGAGGATTGGGGCACTTGCTTTTTGCCTCACTCCCAATCACAGACTGCACTAGTGTGATGTGCTCCATTTCATAAAATTGCACAGCATTTACTGCACAGAAGCAGGCCGTTCAGCCCAAGTGGTTCATGCTGGTGTTTATGCTCCACACGAATCTCCTCCCACCCAGCTTTATCTCCTGCTGTCAGAATATCCTTTTATCCATTTCTCCATTTATTTATCTAGCTTCCCCTTAACTGCATCGCTGTGCAACTGTAGTTTTTTTTTAGTTCAGTGAGTTGTTTAATTGTCCAAATTAGGGTTAGACATTAAGCAGAATATGTCAGGAGTATTTTTACTTAGAAATTTCAATTGCATTCCAATAAATCGGGCCAGGTCCTCACAGGAAGAGGATCTTGCATCTCCCAACTGCGGTCCAGTAGTTTTGAGTAAGATCTCCAATTAGAGCTGAATTAGGAGCAGCTTTGTGCTGTCGACCTTGTCCAGTAGTAATTGGATTGAGATTGAGATTTTCCAACTTGGTTTTACATGCAAAACTTTAAATTTTGCCAGCTATATTTCTGTAAAGCCATTTGCTGATTATATATGACACTGGTGTGTTGATAGCCTGTGTGTGATGTAGGAGTTGGAGCAGTGTTGGCAATGATTTGATTTGATTTGACAGACTGAGAGCCTGACCTGAACTGTTGGTATGCCTTTCATTTGTGAATGGCCTGTACTTAAATTGCTGTTGATCTAACAATATTTTTAATAATTTTCTGATTTATTTAGCACCGTTGTATTAGAAAGAATTATAAATGTGGAGTGCATCATGTGATGGGTAGCATGTGAGTCAGAGGATCACAAAAAGGGAAGCTCAAGCTGGAACTTAGAGGGCAGGGCGACGCATCTAGGAGATGTGCATATGAGTTAGAGTAGAGGGAAATTCATAGGCTAGAACGTGTCACATTGGAGGGTAGTGCATAGGCTGGAGGGTAGTGCATAGGCTGGAGTGTGTCATGTGGAGGCAAATGTGTGGGTTGATTAATCCATGGACTGGAAGTTTTTAAAAATTCATTCTCTGGTTGTGGATATCACTGGCAGGGCTAACAATTATTGTCCATCCCTAGTATGGTCAATATAGTATGAGAAGGTCATTGGGAGCTGTCTTCTTGAATTGCAGCAGTCTATGTGAAGGTTTTTCCCCACAGTAACTAGCAATTCTTTGTAGTATTTTGATGTGATTGATTGGTTTGCAAGGCCAAGAAAGAGTTTCAGTTAAAGGTCAACAGTGCTGCTGTGGGACTAAAAATAGAACTCTTTTTTATTCTTTCATGGAATGTGGGTATCGCTGGCAAGGCCAGCATTTGTTGCCCATCCCTAATTGCCTTTGAGAAAATGGTGAGCTGCTTTCTTGAACCACTGAGTCCACCTGGTATTCGTAGCAGTTTAGTACACTGAGTGGCTTGCTAGGCCATTTCTGTAGGTTTGAAGTCACATGTAGGCCAGACTGGGTAAGGATGATGGTTTCCTCCCCAAAGAGACATTAGTGAACCAGATAGGTTTTTACAACAGATGACAGTTTCATGGTCACCATTACTGAGACTAGCTTTCAATTCCAGATTTAATCATTAATTAAATATAAATTCCACCAGCTGTCATGGCGAGATTTGAACCAGTGTCCTCAGAGCATTAGCCTGGGTCTCTGGGTTACTAGTCCAGTGACATTGTCACTACACAACCATCTCCCCATTTACATTTGCAATAACAGCTTTTACAATCTCGGACCGTCCTAAAGCTCTTTATCGCTAACAATGTATTTTAGAAATATAGTCATTCGTATAATGTGGCAGAGTAAGACCCAATACACAGCAATGAGATAATGACCTAATATAGTGATATTGGCTGAGGGAAAAATATTGGCCAGCACTCCCTCATGAGCTGCAATGAAGTGTCAGCTTAGGTTATGTACTCAAGATTTTGGCTTGGGATGTGAACTTGTGAACTTCAGAGGGTGTTATCACTGAGACAAGTTTGGTGGCTATATAGACGTGAATAAGAACCTCAGCTCTCCTTCCTTCAGGACATTAGTAAACCAGTTGGACATCTACGACTAGCTGACGTTTTCATAGCCGCTTCCACTGATACAAGATTTTTATTTACAGTCTTTATTTCCACTGAATTCATATTCTTAAACAATGCTGGTAGAACTTAAACTCATTTTTGGGATTATTCTCCCTGGCCTTTCGATTACTCCTCCAGTAACATAACCTCTACGCTATTGTACCCCACAAATGACAGGACAGGATAAGATAAAGTATTCGGATAACATGGGCTGCAGGGTTGAAGCATTACATTCTCATCAGTTCGGTCTGCTCTCTGTTAATGTGTGTGTTCTCCACACTGCAGGACAATCTCAATTCCATTTTCTGTGCATTGTATATGTAAAGTTTTGCTGATAAGATGTCTCCATGATGAAACCAAGCGATTTGGATGAATTGGTATCGTATGTGATTTGGACTGTGTTGGTACTGACATTCTTTTATTGCCCTTTACAAAAGAAGTGCATTGCTTTTTGTTTATACTTTACTGGTATCAGTACAGTTCTGTTAATTTTCTGCTCAGAGGTCTTTTTTTGTTCTTCCTCCTTTTTCTGCTAATTTCCTTCCCTCATTGATTCTTGACTGAAGTACAATACCATTAAATAACAGTCACCATCCAGGTCCTCTCCTGAATGTTGGGTGTTATATTATTCACAAAGCCAGGAACTAATTGTTATGTGACTATACATCCAGGATGCCACGTTCATTGTCGCACTGCAGCCATGTGCCAACTAATGAAGCGTCGGTCCACCGCCCACATGGGGAGCTGTAAGAAATAACACTCGATGAAGCTCTGGCATTTTGAGTCTAAAGCACGGGTTCCTAAACACTGGGTCGTGACCCCCCGACTGAGGCGCAGCAGGACGAGCAATTGGGGTCGTGAGCTCCGAAGCAGCAATGGCGGCTGTGGAGCGGAGACTGAGATTTGACAGCCCTGGGACCGGCTGTGAGGGCCCCTTTTAAATGCTTGCAATTTTGTTTGGGTGCGGCCTCATGTAATAACCTCTGAGGCCTGATTGCTGCCAGCACCAAGTGTGAAGCATTAAAGCGGGGTCACAGCAGGAAAAGATTTGGGCAGCAGTGGTCTGAAGTGTAATTATTTCATACTCCTGGAAGCCAGAATCTTAACAGTTGGTGTTTCATGAGTGGCTATGGACAGTGTTCATAGTTCGCTGTGTTATTTAACTGGGTGGGACATCTCCGCCGAGTCCAATTCTCTCTTCTGTCCACCCAGATCTCTGGTGAGGATCACAAGTTAATGACCATGTTTGGGACTCGGGACTCGGCCAGTTTACCCCACCCTACCTGAGTAATTGGAAAAATCTAATTTGGGGCACACTGGAAATGGAATCTGGGAACTCCATGGTCTGCAGTCTTAGATGCTTTAGCTTTTTTAAGCTGTTGGAAGGGCTTCTCTGGAAGGAAGTCAGATGATGAAGATGCTCTGCCATATGCTCAGTGCCCATTACCTTTCAGTTTACCAAATGTAAGATCTGTCTACAATGACTGCCCTTAACGAATTAATCTGGATGAAAAACGAAGTTGCATTTGTCTAATGCTTTTCCTGACCTCAGGATGTCTCAAAGTGCTCCAGAGCCAGTGAAGCACTTCTGAATTAAAGTCTCTGAGGGAACAATGATGCCGCACAAATAGGAGGACGTTAATGACTAGATAATCTTCTGCAGCGATGTTGGTTGAAAGAGAAATGTTCCCCGGACCAATGAAGGAACCTAATTTACTATCTGTACAGCATTATAGCAACTGTAAAAACCATAGATTTAGAATTCAAAGTTTAAAGTACAGACATGGGTGAGTCGAATGCTGATAAGAGCCCAGCACCAGGGTAACAGGAAATTATAATCTTTACAGAAGGAATTTTCTACATTTTGCTTTGATAGCACATAATTTTACCTCTTCTGTAAGAATGTTTTTCACCAAACAAGCTTATGTTTTACATAAATACAGGCAAAGCAACAACAAAAAAACCCAACACGTTTTTTGGAGAATTATAGAATGCATATTTTTTTTGAACCAACTGTAATTATACGTTTGCCTGCAGTCTGTAGGCACTGCAGCTTGAGGACAACGTGTAGTGTATAGCAGTACATAAACAGACTACTCAGCAAACCACATCCTTCAGAAAGGTCATTATACTGTAATAGCGAGTCATTCACAAGGCGAACTACAGTAAGAATGGAGTATTTTTCTGCTAACCAGGCCTTATCTTCAATTTAAAAAATTAAAATGCACAATTCATGAGCACAAACTTTGAAAAATTTTTACATAGCTGATTTGATAAAGAGTAGAAGTTGTTCAAGCACCGGAATTGTAGCAAGATGATACTGATGCATGTCAGATTTATAAACAGCCACACTCTGTGTCTATATTTCCCCTTCTTTAGATATTATCAGTGCCTCAACGTGCTTCATAGATGTAAAAGAGAAAGAGAGGGAGTGACTAGGAGAAGTGTCCAAAAGTTCGAGCATGTAGGTGGATTTTTGGTAAGTTTTTCAAGGTGGAGAGGGATGGAGGAGTTTAAGGACAGAGTTCTAGAGTATTGGACTGGGCAGAGAAGCATACCAGTATGGACAGCGAGATTGGGAGCGAGAAGGACAAGTCCCCCTGTCACTATGGCAATAGTGTAAATGTTATAAAACAATTTAGCAATCAGTTTAAGTAATACAGTAGACCAGTACACATTTATCTACCACTATGGAGGACTATCATAATATTCACTGCACCAATCCAGAGGGCCAGTTTTCTGCCTACAAGTGGCCATTAGAAAGAACCAATATACCCACAAAAGTCCAGAATTTCTCCAAAGGAAGGAGGATGAACCGCTCCAAATCTTATCACATCATTCTAACTGATGGGACATTGGTGTAACTCCAACCTAATTGCCTAACAAGTCTGACACCACTATAGTTTCAGTGCAGTTACATAATACAAGCCTATATAGAGGCTGATTGAACTGTCTACATTTTTGTTAGTTTTTCAAGTATGATCATAAACTGCAGTAATTTTGATAATCACACGAAGCAGTTTAAAGGAAAATAGGTGCAAAAGAGATAATTGAATCGCGTGGCTAGACTTGCTGAGAAAGAAATTGACACTTACACTACCATGATAAGGTACAATAAGGTAGTAGTTAAAAGATTGTGTAAGTTCATGACTGCATCAAGAAGATGATGAGCAAAGCATCAACTGGCTTTTCTTACACTGAGATGTTAAACCGAGGGCCTTTCTTCCCTCTGCGGCGGATGTAAAAGGTCCCACGGCCTATTTAAAGAAGAGTAGGTGGCTGTACCAGCAGCGTCATGAGTCAGTTGGTGACATATCTGCCTCTGCATCAGAAGGCTGTTGGTTCATAGAGTGATTACAGAACAGGAGGCCATTCAGCTCATCGTCTCCCTGCCAGCTTTCTGCAAGAGCAACTCTGCTCGTCCCACTCCTATACCCTTTCCCTGTAGCCCAGCAATTTTTCTCTTGTGCTTGTTGCTTTCGAAAGCGTCTATTGAATCTGCCTGCACCGCATTCTCAGGCAGTGCATTCTAGATCCTAACCACTGGCTCTGTAAATTTTTTTCCCTACATGTTTCAAAGCCTAATGCAGGACTTTCAACTCAAGACTGACTGCCAAATGCAGTACAGAGAGAGTGCTGTCTGTCCAGAGGAGCTATCCTTTGGGTAAAATGTTAACCAGAGATAACTTGTCTCTTACTGTGATTCAGGTGGGCATTAAAAGAACCGAAGGTGCTATTTAAGAGAAAAATGGGAGAGATCTCTTGGCGACCTGACCAATATTCCTCCCTGAGGCAACAAATTAATTGGTCACGTCCCCAAATGCTAGTTTGTGAGATTGCGCTGTACTCAAATTGACTTGTGTTTGTTTGCATAACAGCAGTAACTGCTCTTCAAAAGGTCATCCATTGTAGTTAGCACACTGGAATCTTCTTGAAGGATTTGATACAGTTCTATATAAATGCAATTGCTTCTAAAATATCACCATGATGACCTTAATCCACCTCTTGTCAGTGCTGCGAATCACTGGTGTAAAATCGTTTCACGTTAACCTTTTTAAAGGATTGTTTTCTCCTAATTAATTTCAGCTAAATCTATGTTCTGCAATTGTCAGAGCCAAATCAAAGGACACAAAGCTATGATGCCAGCTGGACCAATGCCAATCCGTAGAGAAGTCCATCTCTATTCTATTTACACCATTTCTCTTTCTCTCCCTCCTACAGCTCTGTTGAATCACAATGATGTTGGGATATAAATGTGCCAACATAAATCACTTTACCATCTTTTTTAAATAAAGCCCTCACGATTGGCCCCCAAGAAATTTCACTATTGTCTTGTGCCAAGCACATTGAGTGGCATGTTGCCAACCTGTTGTGCTATTTAATATAATGGAAGAGAAAAGAAAGACTTGCATTTATATGGTGCTTTTCATACCTTCAGGGCATTCCAAGTGCTCTACAGCTAATATATTTGTGAAGTATAATCACGGTTTTAACATAAAAGCAGCCAATCTGGGCACTGCAATGTGGTGATGGTCTAGATAGCCTTTTAAGATATAAATATTGGCCACAGCACTGAGAACTCTCCTGTTCGTCCTCAAATAGTGTCATGTGATTTTTTGAGAGGTCTGATGGGAGCCTCGGTTTGACGTCTCATCCAGAAGAAGCATCTCTGATAGTGCAGTACTCTTTCAGTAGTGCACTGGAATGCCTGTCTGGATTAGGGAGCTAAGGCAGGAGAGTTACCAGCTAAGCCACAGCTGATACAATTTTTTGTGTGTTTCCTTAACTGGTGAAATTAGATTATGACTGCATAAAAATAGTGAAGCATGCAGATCTGTCACTGGTGGAAACAGGCTGAGATATCTGGCACACAGGAGCTGTGTTGGCACAACATTGAGGTTTACAGGCTTGAGTAACCACTGTGTTTAAAACATTTGCTGTCCATATAGCCAGTGACAATGGTGAGAAATGCAGCAAGTTTGTTTCTTCCATTTCCTTTCCATAGGCAGTCAGGAATCTGGCCAAAGGCTGAGAAATTTATTAGTTCAAAGTAAGTCAGGGAAATAATGCCAGAGGATAAGTACATTTGAGCTAGTGAAAAGAGCATTTAAAACAGATATCAGGAAGAACTCCCTTATCAGAAAAGGGATTGTAGAGTCACAAGTTCCAGTTTTAATCTAACCTGCCTTCAGTGGTGTTAAATCGGATGAGGTGTAAAGCGGGCATCCAACATAACCCACCCAATTCCCATTGGGAAAACTAAAAATTGTGGTTAAAATCTTTGGGGGGGTTTGTAAATGTAGTTGGATGGTAAATGGGCTACTTGATAGGCCAAAGGAACTTTCTAAGGCATTGACTTATTTTAAGTTCTTAGGCTGTGTGTTTCTCTAAGGTTTTGGGGTGGGGTGCAGGGGTTGCCAGGTGCAGATTCAGGGGTCATAGAAGCTGAAGGTATTATCCAAATTTTAATGTTGGAAATAAAAATTGCAGAGTTGGACGTGGCCTTCAATGAATGCTTGATTGAGTCTTCACTTTGTTTGCTGGGTGCAGGGAAGGGGAGGTGAATTCATCCAGTGCTTTTTACCCAATGGCAGATATTGTCATTGTTACCTGTGAGAGGTGGGAAAGAAGGAAGGAAATTCTGTGTTTGTCGAGGGGAGAGGTGTTAAGCTGGTAAAATTGAACTTTTTTTTTAAAGCCGTCGCCTGGCAACCTTAAGACAAATTTGTTACAAAATAGAACCTACTTGGGACATCCAGACTTCAAAGTCACATCTGTGCCATGTTGTATCGTGATTCTTATGCACTTTGTATCCAAGAAGCACGGAGGCTGATGGTAACTTTGCTAATGCTAGCCAGCCCTATCTCAGCGAACTAAATACAGACAGAAGTTCAATCATAGAACTTTTCTTTTTATGGCGTAACTCCATGTTGTTCACATAGTTTGCACCTAAGGTCAGTGGAACCCAGGCAGAATGCGAGAATATCCAGTGGGGCCAGAGAGGCTAGCTGATTTCTGTATTTTATTTCTTTGCTGGTGGTGTTGCTGCATATTAATAAAACATTCATTTTCCAATGCTAGCACTTTACATTTGGGGCAGGTAACACTGTTTTGATTTGGGAAGGGGCACCCTTCAGTATTGCAGGGTTTGTCGTGTCCGTATTTACAGCGTGTCACGGCACAAACTTTGAAAAAGGACCAGGACATTGCATGCGTCACCAACTGATGTCCGGGGTAGGCCTTTCACAGGCTGTGCTAAATGCCACTCCTTGTGTAACTGCCAGTCTGATGTCACCCCAAAGGTGCTTTTGTGCTGTAAACTCAACACTTAAAAGTTGAAATGACCTCAAATTCGTATTAGCTGCACTTCTGTACGAGTCAGAGAGAGGAGACTTTGATCAACATGTCAACCAAGCATCTTTGCAATCCCCTACCTTGACAACTTTTCTTGGCTTTAAAAAGATTTTTCATTAACTGTAATATTGATTTGTCTGTTTGAGCATTTACGATCAGTGTGTCCTGGTTACAGTCTATGGAACTGAGTGAGGAGAGTTATTGAGCCATGGAGCTGAGAGAACGGAATTGAAATCAGCAGGTGGTGTATGCATGTTCGTACACGAGTGGCAGGGAGGTAGTTTCCCCAAGGGGCACGGCCTGAACCAAGGCTGCCGCTCCCCGTGTTGCCAACTTATTGTCACTCGCTCAGAAAATCAGGCTCGATGCAAGCGGTGCGTGTGCATACCGGTTTGCCTTTCTGAACGGCTAAGTTTGGGGTTATAGACCAAGGCACCTGATAACCTCTCTGGCCTGTGTGGGTGCTGCCAGTGACAGCCCAGTTTCTGTTTATGTTCCGCATCAGGTGCGACTGCTGACTCTGGGGAAGGTTACTGGAGCCCCCTGAGTCTGTGCCACTCTGATTCTTGCATTCCCTCCAGCCAGCTTGGTGTCAGTGACTGAAATTGTCAGTAAACAAGGAGGTTATGAATCTTGGATGGTCAGGGTGGGAACCACTATTTTTGAAAGCATCCAGTCATTTTCCTGTTTTCAATTGTATGATTTTGAGATCCAAGGAATTTGATTGAAGTTAATCATAAGCCATGGTGGACCTTCTAGAAGCAGGTTGTGATGGGATTTGTGACAGATATAATGCAACTTTAGTTGGGTTGTAAGTGCAGTTGTCATCAGGTTAAGTCCATGAACAAAGAAACAAGAAAGAAACCTTTCATGACTTCAGGATGTCACAAGGCGTTTTACAGTCCATAATGTACTTTTTGGAGTATAAGAAATTTTGCAGGTAATTGGTGCACAACAACAAATGAGAAATCTGTTTTATTCTTCCTGATATTGGTTCAGGATCAGTATTGGCCAGGAAATCTCTTGACGCAGATGTGAGACAGCAGAATGGGCCTCAGTTTAATGTTTCATCCGAATAACAGCATCTCTGACATTGCAGCACTCCCTCAGTATTACTCTGGAGTTTCAGCCTAGGATTTTTTTGTGCTCAAGTCTCTGGAGTGGGGCTTGAACCCACAACCTTCTGACTCAGAAGATTGAGAGTGCTACCCACTGTGCCACGGCTGACACTTAGGTGTTCGGGGTGGTGGTGGTGGGGGAATTCTAAGCTCCTGTTCATGAGTTCACCTCGATTTGTACAGTCTGCCTGGCAGACACATCAGAGAGAGGTGCCTTCTAACTCACAACTGCTAGCAGTTTTTCAATGTGCTTGCCTCCAGCATTGGTCCTAATCTGACACTTGCTTCCCACAAAATCCCCTCTTCACGAGCCTCAGCACTTGGCTGCCTCCGTAGGAGATGTTGGTGACGCCACAGGAGATACAGAAACACAGAAGGAGGCCATACAGCTTTTGGTCCTCTGCGAGCTCTTTGAAAAAGATATCCAATTAGCCCCGGTCCCAGAATCCTGCAAATTTCTCCTATTCAAGTATCTATTCTACTCACTTTTGAAAGTTCTAACATTCATAGAAAAGACCGCAGCTACAGGAAATCTGAAAGAAAAATGGATCGTATGGAAATGCTGAACCTGTCACTCAGCATCAAGAGTTTGAACGAGAGATCAAACACCTGAAACATTAACTCTGATTTCTCTATCCACAGATCGGCTGCCTGAACTGCTCAAGTGTTTCTGGCATTTTCAGTTTTGATTTTGTGCCGTTTGTTTGTTGATGTTGTTGTTGTTTCGGTTTTGCCTCTGTCCTAAGTTTGCTGTTAATCGTGGTTAAAGGCTTTCTGTGCTGCCACGTGTCGTTTGTTTTCTCACTCCTTGCAGATGATGGTCATAGGTTTTGTGGGCCTCCCCCCTTTTGACTTTGTTGAAATTGAGAAACAAATTAGTTATAAAATTAGACATTGTCGAAGGAATTGGACGTCGCAGAAGACATAAAAAATCGTCCAGGCACAGACACCTTTCAGTCAACTGGTTTGTGTTTTTAAATTTTGTGTGTGTGTGTGTGTGTAATTATCGAATGGTACAGCACAGAAAGCCGCCATTTGGCCCATCAAGTTTGCGCCAGCTCCTTTGAAGAGGAATCCAGTTAGTCTCATGCTTTCCTCATATCTCTGTAATTTTTGCTTCTTCCAAGTATTTGTCTAATTCCCTTTTGAAGGCGACTGTTGAACCTGTATCCACCAGCCTATCAATAGAGCTGTTCAAGGATTGCTCGGGTAGATAGGGAGAAACTGTTTCCACTAGCAGGAGGGTCAGCGACTAGAGGGCACGGATTTAAGATAATTGGCAAAAAAAATACCACCTCCTCTCTGGATCCTATGGACCTTGCAGGTGACTGCTGGCCAATTTTAAAAATAGCTGAGGGCTAGAGGAAGATTGGTTTCCTTTGCTCTGCCAAGGTCTGTGTTGTGCTGTGCCACAATGTAAAAGTTCCTTAAGCTGCCTGTGTATGTTGAGTTGTGGTAAGTGAATAACAATCTAGGCAACTAATACTATGCAGAAGTCTTTGAATTCCTATTTCGAACATGCACATCTGTTATGCTGTTATTGTACATTGCGCCATTCTTTGTTTTCAGTTAAGTATATAATGGTCTAGCTTTCAATCCACTGTCTCGTGGCCTATCCTCCATAATATTCCAGCTTTGATAGAGTGTTGGGGTGGGGTGGTGTGTGGTGTTGATTAACTCAGTTGGCTAAGTGGCTTGAGTGTGATGCAGAACGACGCCAATGGCGTGGGTTCAATCTCTGTACCGGCTTTGATAATTCGTTGAGGCCTGTCACCTCGCCTTGCGGAGTGGTGCCTCGAACTATATATAATCAATTGTCTCTCTCTTTAATGGGGGTCCTTTGTGGACTATGTGGCTAGTTACCTAAATATTCCAGTTGTCCTCATTCCATTGTTGAGGGTTCACAGTTATCATTTTGCTAACTCATGAATTTTTCCTTTTTAAATATTTGCCATTTGGTTCAACTGGTCTGTACTGCTGTTTCTACTGCAAACGAGTCTCCCCACCCCTTTTAATCTAACCCTATTACCATATATCTTTCGCCTTTTGGACTTAATGCATCCTTGCTATTTGCCTCAACCACTACTAATGCTAGTGAGTTCCACCTTCTCACCGTTCTCTGACTAATGGCATTTCTTCTTAATTCCTGATTCCATTTATTAGTGACTAATTTATATTTATGACCTCTAGTTTTGGACTGCCCCAGAAGTGAAACATCTTTTCTGTGTCTATTCTGCTGAACCCTTTTCTAATTTTAAAGACCTCTATTAGATCACCCTCCTCTCTGCTTCGAGAGCAAAATGTTTCCCCTCTTTTGCAGTGTATCCTGATGGGTGTAAACCTCTCAGTTCTGGAATCATGTTTGTCAAATTTATTTTTGCATCTTCTCCAGTGCCTCTGAAAAACACCCTCGTCGTCAAATCCCAGCATACGAGTTTCGAGCAGTGGAAATAAAAAGTCACAGGGTTTGCATGGAGAGGCCAGTGGTGGGGGTCTGCTGATTTGGTGGCAGAGCTACAACACCCTCTGTTTTCCTTCTAAAGTGCTGGGCACCAGATCATTGTGTTTGTGGCATAATTTACTGCACTAGCTCAGCTTCTCTTTCCAGGCGCAGTGCTTTGACTGAACGATTGTCATTTATATCAGCATTGCTGCTGGTCTGCTCCATTGGAAGCAGGTTCAGAAAAGGAAGACCAATCTTATGTGCTTGTCAAATTGGCCATTAATAGGCCTCTAGAAGAGTGGAACTGAAGGCTAATGTAAATCTGGGACAGTAGCACCCCGGGGGTCAGTCTGACATTGCACTCTGGCAAGCAGAATACAATGTGAAGATGCTTTACAGCCCAACAGTGGCTGTTGCACTGTTATTTGAAAGAGGTTTCAGAATCTCTTAAGTCAGGACAAGAAGTGCTGGAAACACTTCGGTCAGGCAGCTTCCATGGAGAAAGAAGCAGAGTTATGATTTGGGTCAATGACCTTTCATCAGAACTGCAAACAGCCTGACCTACTGAGCGTTCCTGCATTTTTGCTGTCCTTATTTCAGGTTTGCAGCATTTTCCAGCATTGTGCCCTTGTTCCGAATCTCTTTCCTGGCCCCCAATTTCTCCCCTTCCTCTCTAGGAGTTGGTGATTCCTGATTGGGAAGCAGTTTCATAAGCAATATCGTCCTTCCTGTGCCAACGTAGGCCATTTAACTATGGCGGCATCACAGCTGATCCCAAAACTGGCCTCACCCGATATGTGCTTCCTGACGGAAAACCCTAGACATCAATCAGTAGCAGGAACTGGGGCTTATTGGCATTCCACCCATCCCTAAGCCCGGAGGCCCTGAAGCCAATTGCAGCAACTTTGCAGCTCCAGCTGAGAGCTAATTTTTCCAAGGCTGATACCGAAGGTGGGACCACATGGGCCTTTCCTGAATCTGCCTTCCACCATTCAGTTCAGTTATGAGCAGGGCCATTGGGGAAACCTAATGTTCATTTTCAGTCTTGCGGGTACACAGTGCCTTATCACATTGTTTACAAATGCTTTAGTGTCACACAGGTAATTGCAGCAGCTATTTTGTATACTGCAAGAACCCACAAACAGCATTGAGATAATGGACCAGTTAACTTGTTTTGGGAGGCGTTAGTTAAGGGTGGGATGGTGGCTAAGAGCATCACAGCTCTCTGCCAAACTTCAATTAATGTCAGAATAAGCACCTCAGTTTAAAAGCTTATCTGAAAATAAGATTATGTGCCTGAAGTTCTGGAGAAGGACAGGAGCCCACAAGTTGTGGGTCCGTTATAGGGTTAACTTCTGCAGCTTACTGTTGTGAACTTGAGAAGAACAGTGGATGGTGAGAATGTACTGTGTGGGAGAACGTTTCTCAAAGTGCAGGAAATGATATGTAAACTGCAACTGCATTTAGAGAGGTCAGTGCACAGATGTTACAGTTAAATTGCATCAAGGCGTGCTTGTTACCACTCAAGAAAAGATGTAGGGGCCTGATTTCCCCCAAACAGGCATAACTGTTGCTGCAGTTGGAATACCTGATTTCTTCTGAAATGTCATATTCTGCTCACCAGTGGAAAATATGCAAATTTTCCCATACTAATAACCACAAGCTGGGCTCCCTGTACTCTCCTGGCCAATTTCCTTATCCCAAGGGAACAGGAGATTGTAATTACTCAAATGTTGATGCAGTCCATGTTCATATGCCACAAGACCTGGACAACATTCAGGCTTGAGCTGACAAATGGCAAGTAACATTCTTACCACACAAGTGGTGGGCAATGACCATCTCCAACAAGAGAGAATCTAACCACCTTCCCTTGATATTCAATGGCAATACTATCACTGAATTACCCACTATCAACATTCTGGGGGTTAGCACTGACCAGAAACTGAACTGGACCAGCTATTTAAATATTGCAGCTACAAGAGCAGGTCAGAAGCTGGGAATTTTTTTTTTTTTTTGTTCATGCGATGTGGGCGTCGCTGGCTAGGCCAACATTTATTGCCCATCCCTGATTGCCCTTGAGGAGGTGGTGGTGTGCTGCCGCCCTTGAACTACTGCAGTCCATGTGTTGTAGGAACACCCATGGTGCTGTTAGGAAGGGGGTTCGTATGGTGACCAACTCACCTCCTGGCTCCCCAAAGCCTTTCCACCTTCTACATGGTACAAGTCAGGGGTGTGATGGAATGCTCTCCACTTGCCTGGATGAGTGCAGCTCCAACAACACTCAAGAAGCTTGACACCACCCAAGAAAAATAAGCCTGCTTGATCGACACCCCATCCACAAACTTAAACATTCACTCCCTCCACCACTGATGCACAGTGGCAGCAGTAGGTACCATCTGCAAATGCACTACAGCAACACAACAAGGCTCCTTCGATAGCACCTTCCAAACCCATGACTACAACCTAGAGAAGGGCATGAGAAGCATGGGGACACCACCACCTGCAAGTTTCCCCTCTAAGCCACTCACCATCCTGACTTGGAAATATATCACGGTTCCCTCATTGTCGCTGGGTCAAAATCCTGGAACTCCCTTCCCGGCAGTACTTGTGGGGGTTCCTGCACTAATGGACTACAGCAGTTCAAGAAGGCAGCTCACCACCACTTTTTCAAGGGCAATTAGGGATGGGCAACAAGTGCTGGCCTTACCAGTGACACACACACCCTTTGAAAGAATATGAAAAAGAAAAATTGTTCTTTCTAAAATTACTATAGGTTAGAAATTTCTCTTGCGGGCAATGGGGTGTGATCACTTAATCACCCAGAATTTATTGGAGTGGGGCATCTTTCGGCATCATCTGTTGTCAGACTTTTCCCCCTTATCTTTTCATCTGGATAAACTTTTGCCCTGGAAGTGAGAGCTAATAACATCTCGGCGAGGTCAACTGAGCGTCTGGAAACAACAGGACTAGCAGCCTATCTCCTTAATGAATGAGATTTATGAACTGAGAGAGGAACAATGGAGTGATGGGAAGGAAATTGGGTGAAATACATTAAATCTGGTACACAGAGAAATACAGGGGGAAAGAAAGATTCTACTCGGAGAGACTGAGAAAACATCAGGAAAATGGAGGGGGGGGGATATTTTGAATGTTAAATTTGACATTTTAAAAAAAAAACACGTGATTTACTATATGTAAGAATGAGTGGCCTCCTGTGTTATTAAGATTCTGAGGGTTTAAATTGTTCCCTTTTGGAGCTTGGGAGTTTTATTAGGAGCATCAAGCCATTGCACTATGGCGGGTTTAATTGACAATTAGTTTGCAAACCCAGCAACATCTTGACGCTCTCGGAGATTGGGTCTGAACTGCTGTTTTCGCAAAGCCAACGTGGACTGATGCAGATTGTCCATCAAGTTGCGACGATTCGCAACTCATACCGTATCCCCTCCTCACCATGAGTGACCGGATGATTTGCACCTTAATAACCACTCAATTCCGATATGATCCTTGTAATTTTCTTTTGCACCTTTTCCAGCGCCCCGTGTCCGTTTTTATAATAGGGAAACCAGAACTCTGTGATCTAACCAAGGTTCGACACAAGTTTTTTTGACAGAAATATAGAGAAAAATTTTGGAATGGGCCCTGAACAAGGTGTTGCCGTCCAGTGGATGGGTTAGTAATCTTTTTGCATTCATGTATGCTTACCTATTCTTAAAATTATTTGATGTTACTACCATATGATGCCCATGTTTGATTCGGTAAGATGGCTCCAATATAGCATCAATTCGGACATTGCCACTTTGAAATGAATCAGTTCTTCTGCACGTATATCAAAATAATTCATCACCACTTGAGTTTTCTCCTCCTGAAGATATTACTCTTGGTGTGGTTACTCTTGGCCTTAAGTTCTGGAATTCCGTTCCTAAACCTCTCCGACACCCTACCTCTTTTTTATCTTTAAGGCGCTCCTTAAAAATTTAGCCCTTCACCCAAAAGCTTTTGGTCACCTGGCCTAATAATGTGTCATGTGGCTCGATGTCTGATTTTGCTTTATAATGCTCCTGTGAAGCACAGTGGGATATTTTATTATGTTAAAGGCGCTATGTAAATATAGGTTGTTGGTGGTACAGTTCCATGGCTGCCAACCACCCTCTGCTATTTTTCCCAGCTGGCCATTCATCATGTGTCA